>NC_134039.1:7971995-8276847 GCF_965140245.1 Athene noctua
ACAAGTCTTGGTGTTTAGCACACCCTGCAGCACATTTTATTCCTGGCCCAAGACAGAATAGTGTTAGTGGGAGAAGCTGAACCACCTCTGATCTGTAGCCAACCCTTGTGGGCCCTGTATGGAAATTAGAGGTTTTGGTTCAATTACAACAGCAAAGGACCCCTGCTAATTTAGTTACCTCATGGCCTGAAATGAACAGTTCACAACAGGACCAAGCAGGTGGGACCCATTCACCACAGCTGCTTTTTTTTAAATTCCAAAGTCCTTACCAATATCCTGGATCTGGGAGCCAGGACAAATCCAGACAGCAGGGAGACTTCCACAATCACCATGTTGGACGTGACTCTGCTCCCAATGTAGCTGAAAAAGAAGAAAAAACAGTCAGAGGGTCTGATTCTGTGAGAATAGTGCCCTCCCAGCCCTTCTTACCTCCACCACCTACCCTGTGTGCAGGACCCTGAGCCAGGCAGCCCACCTGGGACTGGGGACACAGCAGTCACTGCTCCCTGTCACAAGAGGTATCCAGCACCTTCCTTTCCCCCACCCCTTCCACCTACTAAATTCCTCTGTCCTGTCTGCCCCAAGTGCCGGGTCCCTCCATCGCAGCCCTGAGGCTTTCCCAGATGTTGTCCCCCAAAAACAGTCGGTCTCGCTGGAGGAGGGAACAACCCTTGGGGTCACCTGACAAGGATGCGGACGGTGAGGACACGGGCGTTGGCCTGGCTACAGTTGGTCAGCTCTGTGTTGACACGCAGAGTGAAGGTTACAGCAGCCCGTGGGGGAGGCTCATGGTACCTCAGCACTGTCTGCAGGGTGAGGGCCAGGAGGCAAAAAGACAGCTCAGGCATCATCTCATGCAGGGGGAAGAGGCAGAGTCCTCCACCTCCCCTCTCTCCCAGGCTCATCCCACCACCTCACCTGAGTGAAGACACAGGTGCTGCCATGGACCTGCACCAGGAGCTGCCCCGGGACCTCTGTCAGTTCTGCCTGCTGCACCAGCAGCCGCTTCTGGCGGTGGACTTGGAAAGTCTTCCCGAAGCCCCTCTGGGACTTCACCCTCACCAGCGCCTGGCCTGATGGGCTGAATGTCCTTGCTGCGTATTTTGCTAAAGCTTGCAAGGCAACAACTGTGTCCTAGAAAGGGAGAGACAGTCACCCCTCTGAAAGCATCAGCTCTAATGAAGCTGTCTTGGAGCAGGAAGACCTCAAGAGGACTTGCCCTGCCAGCATCGGGTACAAAAGTAGATCAATCCACAGGGAGCCACTTGTTACCTGGGTGGAGGCAAATCCCCCGTAGGCATTCTGCTGCCGGGTCAGCCAGGCCACAATACCAGCTGCGGTTGTCATGTCACCTGCGTGCACCCGTGGCTTGGAGAGGTACGCCAGGAGCACGTAGGCTGTCAGCTCTATGTCCACTGACTGAGTATCAGGCCAGATGTCTGTGGAAGCCAGAGAGCTTGGCTTGGGGCTCCAGTGGATCTGTCCTCCTGCAGAAGGAAAAGGAGGATGTAGGTTATCTGGAGAAGATGTAATTGAGGGTTCACAGAAAACAAAACCCAGAGTGCTTTCAGGGCTCCTTCAGCTCATTCTCTGTGTTCAGGCCAGGATCATTTTCTCCAATTTATTCTCCAGGGCTTCATCTGGTATTACCTCACAGATTCCTATCTCCTCCCTCAAGAGGATCTTGAAATCCTCCAGGCTGAGGAAACCCTTTCTGATGTCACCCTCACAGCTTGTGAAATAACTCACTGTATTTTCAGTCACACAGTGCAGTCACTGCACAAATACAAGGAATATGTACAAATACATATGCCATTTTTAACCACTCTAGCTGGGCATACATCACTCCAGAACCCAGCAGGTGAACAAGAAGCATTACCCCAAACAGCAGTCAGCACCTGATTTGATGGCCTGTTCCTCCAGTTTGTACAGCAGCTCCTGGGTCGTCTCATAGTCCCCAGCCAGAGCAAAGGCATAGGCCAGCACGGCTTCTGTGTAGATGTTAGTGATGTTGTGAACCACCTGCTGCAGGCAGCGGAGGGTAGTTTGCACCAGTTTGCCCTGTGTGGGGAGAAGAGACACGTGCCAGGCTCTGACAGGGGCAAAACAGGGGGCAGGGAAGTTAATTCCAGGGAGCCAGACTGTGTCTCCCTGATGTAGCTCCAGAGAAACCCGTTAAATTGCACGCTCTCTTGAGGAACCATGCCGTGCAGCCCCAGTGTGCACTGGGAGCCATAGCCACCAAACACTGTTGCACCATGACAGGTTTACCACACTGTCTCTTTTCAGGAATGACTTCACAGTTTGGCCAAACTTTGGCTCCCTGTCAGCAGCTCGCTATACATTCCTGGCCTGGAGAATACCAGCATTTTGAGCTGTTGTGTCGCCACGGCGGTGCCCAGGGGTGGGAGCATACAGGAGGGCTGGAGGGAGCCAGAGCGTAGCGCACTCACCTTCAGCGGCTGACCCAGCTCCAGCAGCGCTGCCGCAACGTACGCCCCCAGCGAGATGTCATCGTCCGCGCTGCCCTGCCAAGGGAATGCACCTTTCACTCTCTAGCTGGCGTTTGGAGGGTGCAGGCAGTGACTCCCCAGAAGGAAAAGCATTCTTTTCGTGTTCCCCGCCCCATACTCTGCTCTCTTTAAGGCTGGTTGCCTGGGTTGCAGGAGTGACTTTCCAGGATTCTCTGGGATCTCACAATCTTCTGCTGTCACATCATCTGTCCAGCCATTCCCAGCTGTGTTCCTGGCTTGGCCCTCATTTACCTTTAGGGAGGAGTGAAAGTTGTTCCCTTTGGTGGCAAAGCAGCCACTGGGAAGCTGGTTTTGCTCTAGCCAGCGTAGGGCATCCTGGATGTTCTTGTCATCTACATAGATGTATTTTCTCGCTTGGCTGAAACTCTTGACTACAAAAGCTGTCAGCCTAGGAAGAGGATGAGTTGTGAGAGAAACACAAAAAAAAAAAAGGCAAAGAGAAAATTGAAGGCCTCCTGGTGTTTCTCCCTGAAGTTAACACTGACATATCAGGGTGCCAAAAAAGAGTCATTTTCATACAGAAAGGCAAGCTAAAAGTGGAAATGGTCCACAGGACCCAAGTGACTCCTCTCCCTCAGCCTGGCTCCACAACAGTACTACTCATGTACTACTGCTTTACCCAGTCATTTCATGGGTGAAAAACTTCTTATCCCTTCTACTTTTACCCCTTGCACTTCATCTCCCCCAGATACCTAAAAAAAAATCCTTCATTCTCCCTTTTCTTTCTACCTTCCTTTCTTCATTTCTCCCAACTCAGACATCACAGGGTCAAGCTGGCCCAGTGCAGCTCTTTCAAACTCTCCCAAGCAACATCCACCCTGGGAAGATGATTTTTTTATTACTCTTGCCTGATCTACCACCTGTCAGCATGTACCCCTCTTGGCTGCTGGGACACCACCAGCAGTACCTGGTGTTGTCTGTGGGGCAATAGCAGGGCCACAGAGACAAAATGGGACCTCCTGCCCCCCCCCCCCCCCCAGCACCACACCTTCATTGTTTCACTTTTCTAGAAAATCTGCTGCCCTGCCTCACTGCTTTTTCAAGTGTCTCAAGTCCCTCAATCTGTCGCCCTGAGAGAGAGCTTCTGGGGTCTCCATCCAAAAGAAGAAAGACACATCCTATCATCTTTCCCAGGCACATTAGCTTCTCTGGCCCAAATAGGAAAAATCAGGAGTGAGGGATATTTGCAGCTCTTACCAAGTGTTCCCTTCCCCATCCTGCTGCCCAAAGACACTGTAGGACCCATCTCTGTGCCTGTAAAGCAGCTGCATCTGGTACCCTGGAGAGATGGAAACAGTGATTAATCAGTACAGTAACACAGAGGGGCCAACACTGACAGAATGAGTGCAAGGGCAAGAACCATTGGTAGGTTGAACACAGGGGAAGGCAGAGGGGCAGGGTGGGTCTGTTGTACTTGCCGTTGCGCAGGAATCCTGTTGCCCTCTCCTTGATCTCAGGGGTCAGCTGCCTCGTCTTCTCCAGGTACTGCAGCACATAGACAATGGGGGCAAACAGCACCATGTTCTGCTCCCCACAGCCGTGGGGCATCTGCACCAGGCGGTCCAGGTTCTGCAGTGCCGTCCCCATGAGGTCACCTACCCAAGTGAAGAAAGAAACAAAGCAAGTATGAATATGATTTGAGGGGCTTCTCAGACAGGCAGTGGATAATAGTGCTTTATCTCAGCGCAGGAGGAAAGCACTGGAGAGAGGAGGAAAGAAGAGCAAGCAAGAGTGCAGGATGGAGAGTGGTGACCGCTTTGCCTCTTCCCAGCCTGGCATCGTGATGCAGGGTGACTGAACTATGGAGTCCCTGAGGAACTTCACCTTATCAGCTTTCGCAGTCTGAAGGGCTCTAACCATAACAAGTACCATTTGTAAAAAGCTGTGAGCAGAGCTGCAGTTGCTCAGTGTGTGTCATACAGACTGACAAATATAAAAGCACTTAAGGAAAACTTGAGATGTTTTTGGTCTTTAGCCAGGCCTGCTCTACCTGGCCATGTGTCAGGCATCAAAATGTCAGTAAGACAGCAGGGGTGCTAGACAGATGGTGTGAAGGTGTCCATATGTCCTCCAGCCAGCCAGAAAAGCCTTGTATTCAGTCTCCTCCACTGGGACTCTGTTGCATAATATCCATGGTTACTTATGCCAGGCCTGGCTTCATACCAATTCTGGCACTGGGGCAAACGAGCCCAGTGCAAAGAGTGTTTTGAATGGTAGGTATGTATGGTCCCAGTAGCCTCTCCAAAGTGTTCTTTTGCAACTTAGTAATGCTGAGAAGGATATCTGTTCTCCAGGAGCTTCTGTTGTAGTGGCAAAGCTTAACAGGGACACAGGATGGTTATGAGCTTTGCTAATTGTAGCTACACAGAATTAGCCAGGGTCTCAAAATCCCAGTAAAAATAATGGCCTAGAGTCTCTGCTCCAAAGTCCTAGCTAGAAAAATAAGAATTATTCTCCTCTGCAGATTACTTTTCCCATGAAAGCCTAAGTGCTAATCCAAAAATCTGAAAGCCTGGTGTTGGCAAACCTTGCAGAGAATAGAAACACAGAATCCTCTCTTTTGAGCAGTTTCATGTCAGATGGATCCTCTGAAACCACCACCAAGTTAAGCCTTGCTCATGTGTAACAGCAGTCAGTGAGCCCACATTAGAAATTATTTACCTGAGATGGAAATGGAAGCCCTGGCAGATCGCTTTACTACGTTGTCAGGGAGGCGAAGGGACACAGGTTCTTCAGCCGTGTTTCCTGATAATGAGAGGATGAAGGTGTAGCATGAGAAATCAAGCCAAATGCATCTAACCAGAGGGACAAGACTGGCCCAGATAAACGGGACATTGTCTACACCCCGTTCACACAGACTGCTCCCTACAGTCTGTCCCAGCAATCACACCAAGCTCCATCGCCTGCAAACTTTTCAGGTTAGAAGAGACACAAGAGCTGCTGGCCAGGCTGAGGGCTCACCGAGCTTCACAGCTCAATTCACTACGCTTCACAAGTTTCACAAGAATCACAGCTGGTCATCACTCAGCAGGGGGATGTGCTGAAGAGACTTGCAGTGTTGCAGGGACAGGGGAGAGGGTTGGAGCAGCTCTCACTGGTGACTATCAAGCCACAGGAACACCCAGGGGCTGCAGCGTGGCAAGGAGACTACGAAGCAGGATTTTGCTACCTATATTCAGTGGCAAATTCAGTAGGTCAGCACATGTGGAAGTAATATTATTTGTTCTTTCCGGTCTAATATGAAGTGAAATTTCCTATGTGAAAAAACATTTGAAACTATTCTTTCATCTGACCTCCCACAGTTCAGTCCTGCTCTCAGGTCTAGTTATTTCAGGCTGCAGAACCCACTCAGACTGTCCACATACCTCCTCTCGGGCACAGAAGGGAGCTGTAAGACTTCTCCACTAACACGCCTTCTGGCTGCCAGGGCAGGAACATGAACATGGGACAGGAGAAACAAGAATACACTCAAAATTCCCAAACAGCAGCAAAATTTCAGAGCAAGTTCTGGTCTGATTTCAGTGGTTGGCCCCAAGGCTGTCAGGGGCTCCTTCCTCCTCACCTTTGGCAGGTCTGTGCTGAAGCTGCCTGCCTCACTGCTCAAGAGAGCAAGAGCAAGCCTGAGGGATGGGGCTCTCTGGTCAGTGAACATATACAAAAGCTCATGTACAATGGGTAACTGAGCAGGGAAAGGTACAGGGAGAAACAGAGACATGGTTTATGAATGCAGCTTAAGAAAGTATACCTCAAGAAGGGAATAGGCTTGGCTAGGTCCTGGGGGGGACAAAGCAAACTGAGACACAGCCTTGGTATGCTAATACTGGCCAAAAAATGATTCGAGAAAACCATTTAGCCCAGCTCAGCTTCCCTTCCCCCAGGGGCAGAGATACTCAGAGAGAGAAGTAAGCCTGCTCTCATACTGACCTGGACCAGCAAGTGTTTGACCAGCGTATGCCTCCGCCTCATGGTAGCTGGCAAGGGCTTCCTGCCTCCACACCGTGACGTGGTGTCCAGTACCTCTATCCTCACTGTGATATTCAGAGTCCCTAGCAAATAAATTGAACAGAGCCTATTTATTTAACTTGTGGCCAAATGGAGTCAACTTGCTTTAACTGATAGTTGTCTGAGATGCTTTGGGTGGCTGATCTTTATAGGATCAGTGGTTTGGTCGGTAAAGGTGAGCCAGCAAGTACCGATGGCTTGTTCAGACACCGTAAGCATGAGGGAACTAAGTAATGTCTCACCAACAGTGGCTTCATTGCACTAAATATGACTGTATCAACGGAAAATCCAACAGCCCCTTGGACCCAGTGTTCCCTTCCCATTGCATATGGAGCCCAGCACCAGCAACACAAGGTTCTCCCACCCACATCCATGCAGCCCCTTCCTCCCAAGCTGGTCCCACAGCCATCTCTCCAAGACTTCTCCACGCCACCCATTCCGTTCCTGCCCTCTGTGATGAACTTGTCTAAGAAGAGAGAAAGAAAGCAGACACGATGGATCACATGTTTGAACCACTGAAAACAAACTTCGGGATCCAGAGGAGACAAGGCTCTGCCAGCTTCTCTAGACCTCCCACTCCCTCTCACTTCAGTTTTAGGGTTCCCCATCACCACTCCCATTTTTGCTTCTGTACCCAGCTGGACTGCTGTCACATTCCACGTGAAGGTCTTGGACTCCTCCACACACAGACACTCCTTGTCCCTGCAGGTCCGGCATGGTTCCACCTGGAAGTCTGAGGATTTAACCAAGGCCACGTGGATCTGGGGGAATGACAGATGCAGGCAAGTGACCGGCAAACTCAGGAGAGATGGCTTTGGCGTGATGCACTCTAAAACGAGGGCATGGTAGGTCTGTCCCCCACAGTGTTACCCGTGGCACAGGCACACACCTGTACGCACTGCTGCAGGTAGCTGAAGACAGTAGCTTTCAGCACGAAGGTCTCTCCTCGAATGACAGAATGCGGCAGTGTCGCATCCACAAAGAAGGGCTGGACTGTTCTGAGGCTCGTGGATGGAGCAAGGCCAAATCCCCTCCCAGACAAGCAGAACATCTTGACTTTCCACTCTGTGGCAGCAGTGGGAGCTGTGACCAGGACACTCCTGCTGCCGTTGGAGCTGAGAGGAAGAGAGCACTTGCATGAAGAAATACATCCCACTTCGCTGCAGTGAGGAGGGCTCATGGCCCTGCGTGAGGGAGGTTATGCAGGTCCTCTTGCTCAGTTCAGCCTCTGTTATATTACCAAAGGCTTCTCTTACAGTGGCTCACGGCAAGGCAGCTCCCAGCAGCTTGTTCCCTAGAGCCATAAACTCTGCCTAAATGCCACCAGCAATGGCTTTATACCCTTCTTCTGAGCAAGACACTGCCCGAGCATTCCAGCTCTGTACACTCGGTCAACAACATGATGTTCTGGCAAGCAGCAGCACCATCAGGCTTAATCTAAGTACTGTGGCAACAAGGACTACAAATTTAGCTGCTGGTGCACCCTCCAGATTGAGAAGTTAGTAGAATGTACCCCAATGTGTGAAGAGAGGATACTTGGTGGTTTGGTCTTGAAGTGCATTGCTCTTCTCTAAACCTGTGTAGACTTAAGTTCTGCACCTCAAAGTCTCCTAGTTCGTGAATCTGACACACGACAAATGCAGGGAAGAGCCACAAAATTCACATGCAGACCTCTCTTTACACCTGTGGCTGGACTTTTGCACAAATGCAAATCAGCCAAGACCCAATAACAGAGAGTTCATCCTTCGGTCCATTTGTAAAATCTGGCATCACTTACCCAACTGAGAACAGATTCCAGATCCAAGTTTCAGGGAAATAGTGGTGAAGTCTCCCTTGGGTGGTAAATTGGGGGTGTTCCTTAGTGATTCTCTGGTCTTCTGGAGAAGGCCCCCCTGAAAGAAAGAATAAGGAGTCCCACCAGAGTAGGAGAGGTGAACTCTGCCAAATATTGACAGCTTAGCACTGGGGCAAGAGGCAAAGCAAGCAGTAAGAGAGATGTGGGAACAGACTGGCAGAGGAAAAACAAGGGGGTGGGTTGATTTGTCAGAAGAGGGAAAACAGGAAGGGAAAAAAGTGGTAACATAAGAACCATCTTGCAGTGAGCTGGTTGCAAGTTTTCCAAGACAAGGTTAAAGACCCTTGCTGACCTGACCCAGAGTTGGTGCTAAAGAGATGAGGGACCTTCAGAGAGACATTTTAACCAGCACTTCTGTAATTCTGTGAATAACAATACTGCGTGCTTGTCTGTAGAAAACTCTCAGTCTCCTGCAAGGAATTATTTAAATATTAGCAGGCATGAAGCCAGCTTAGTATGATTATCTAGTGCAAACTGAGACAGAGAGGAAGGAAGTGACTGTCCCTGCAGCCACAGGTGGGGACTGAAGCCAGGTCCCAGCACAGCCTGTGGGGTAGTCGCTGGGAAACAGATCCTGGCCCATGCTTGGGTTTGTTTGTGCCAGGAAAAGGAATGGCATCCTTTAATATCAGGGAATAGCCAAGTCGTGACATTCTTCAGAGCCCTTTTTACAGGGACTGGGTCATTCCTGCTGAGGCTGCTGGGCTGTAGGCTGTGGCAGCAGCACCCGTTACTCCTCAGAATGCCAATATCCACTTCCAGTAAACCCCAGAGATCAGAGGGCTCTCTCATCTGGGTGACCTCATGTCCCACGTAGGCTGAAAGTGCAGCTCACCCATGGTCAGCTTCCTATCTGCCCGATGAAAGCACTGAGACGACTTCTTGATTACAAGGTTTGAGAAGATTTTCAGCCCCATGTTCTGTTAGGAAAAGGAGGGCAGGGGAGGCAGAAAAGCATCTGTGAGTGGGGAATAGTGGCCACTGCTCTTCAAAATTACTCAGCAAACCACCAGGGCCAGGACAGCCCAGTCCCCAGGCAGCCCAGAACAACACTGGCCCCAAGCAGACACAGTGCTGAGGGAGGCATGGCACAGCCTCCCCAGTCCCTTTTTTCTCAGGAGGTCACTAAACCACCACCTCTCTTCTGGGGGACACTGGGATGTCCTGCTCCTCTCCATGCATTTCCAGTGGCGAGGGCACAGAGGAGAGGTGTTAGTGTCCTGCCCCATCCCCTCATGCACTTTGGAGGGAATAGCTGGATGAAATCTGCCCTCTGAAGTCATACAGAGGTGTGATGGGGAGCACACATTCAGCCCCTGGGGCTGTGACATGGGCCTGTCCACAAGCACAAGAGATGTCCCTATTCTGTGAAAGAGCCTCCGAGGATGTGTCTCTATTGCTAAATAAAAGAGTACAGGGTCTGATCCCCAGGTCCAAGGGCAAATGGCACTGACTGTCTTACATCCATGAAGCTTAAGGCTAGTCTGTTCTAGATGAGATCTGCCTTAAAGACAACAAGAGATCTGCCTGAGAACAGCCCAAAGCAGTGCAGGGTGCAGACTAAGCCATGTCAATAGTCTGTGGTCTAATGCTTGGGATCATTAACACTGTAGACAAAGAGTACACAGCCCAGGACCTCATTCCCAAGCCCCAAAAGCTGGGGTTTACTGGTCCAGGATCTCATCATCTTGCTTTCTGCATCTGTAGAGCGGAATACAGGTGTTCACACTCATAATGTGATTGTACATCTCTTGAGATAGCACAGCTAGGTCAGGACAGACCAGCAGGACCTGTCTGGAGAAGGCAAGGCCCTCTCAGGCTGCCTGGAGAGAAAGATGCTCATAACTTCAACAGCTTTGGGAAAAGTTACAAGGTGATTACCCAGAAAAGGTTAAAGATGTCAGGCTGAAAGGAATGCTGTGGCCTCCCTTGTAGCAGAGATGACGTGGACTGGGGCTGAACACAGTGATCGGAATGCTCTTCTACTTGGGCAGGGTAGCCGTGTCGGTAGGCAGCAGGGAACAAACCGTAGACCTAGGGAAACTCACAGGCAGGGAAGAACTGGGCAAGGAGCAGATACCTCCAAATGCTTCACTCCACCATCCCCTAGTATACATATCTGTTCCTGCCCGTATCTCTAGGCAGATTCTGCTTTCTCCTCCACACAAAGGTCTCCTCATTCATTAGCCTCCAGCTCCCCTTGCCGCAGCCCCTGCCTGCCTCTCCTAGTTGATCCATCACTCCTGGTTTTTTGCCTGGTTGCACAGACACTCACCATTTGGCTTGTCAGCTCACTCTCCGGTCTCATGGAGAATATATTTTCATTCACTGCTTGTACTGCACACAGAGATCCAGGGGCTGCCTGCAGCTGGAGCTGCACTGTTGACCCTGGGTGGGCTTCTTTAGCGGTGAATCCTACCTTGACCTTGAGCAGAACACCAGGAAAGGAAATATGGAAAAGACAGAAAAAGGGGTGAGGAGGCTGACAGATAGGCGGCACAGACAGGAGGGAGATGAGCTGGAGTCTTCCCTGCTCAGCCACGGCTGTGAACACAAGTGACTGCTGAAGCTTTTCTGGTCCCTGGGCACTGTGCTGCAGACACTCCCTTCCACTCTTCTCCCCAGTTCTCTTTCTGAAGGATCTGAGGGTCTCTTTCCCTCAGGCTTGCTGACTCCCCCAGCCTAGGAGTGAGTCTCACCTGGTTTTCAAAGCACAAGGCAACATCGAAACGGATGCTGTCAGCTGTTACCCCTCCATTGGGGAAGATGGCATACACCACTAAGGAAGGTGATGGGGTGAAGTCAGCAGTGAAGGTCAAGGGGATGGAGAAGGAGCCCTTCAACACTGAGGAAGGAAAGGCAAAGTGTTTTCATCACAGCCACACCAAGATCTCCCTCTGCCCTCCTTTTTTCTGCTTTATAATCCCACAATGTCAAAACAATTCCTGCTGCTGCTCTGTCTGCCTCTCTCTCCTTTCTCTGACCATGTGCTCCATCTTCACACATGTCCTCCCAGTCTCTCTTGCCATCACTGTTTCCCTTGTTCTGTCTTTACAGCTTCTTCCAGGTGATGCAGTTTATTCCTGTCTCCCTCTGTCCTGCTCACTGGCTATCCAGGACCTATAGATTCAGGGAATTTGGGAGAAACTCTGGCAGCTCTCACTGTCTGACCTAGAAACCCACTGGGTGCAACTTTTTCCCATTATCCAACTGCCATATACTTACTGTTCAGCTTCCCAACCTGGACACTCCTCTGTCCCCTGACAAGAATTCCAGCCTTTCCAGTGACCTGTGGGAGGAGGGACTCAGGATGAGCAGACTGCTCTTCACCAGTGTGAATCTTGCTCTTCTAAGCAACCTCAGAAATAAGCTGTGGGTCCAATTCAACCCCAACCACCTTCAGATTTGCAGATTTGCAGCACAGTGTGGGAAGAGAAGCTTCAAGATGTGAGATACAACTTTAAAGAGAGACAAGTTTGACAGCAGACTCTGCACAAGACACCATCCGCTGCAGCCTTGGCAGAGGCTAAGGGGACGATGGGCTGCAAAAGTAAAAGCCTCCTCCCATCCATGGAGGTGACTGGAACAACTGATAACAGGATCACACTGTGGCCAGGCTGAGTTCTACTGGATGTAGACTTCACCCAGTTCTCCAAGAACAAGTTTTTCCTGTCACCCTTCCAGGGATGATCTAAATTACACCCTCAGCATTTCACTGGTGTCTGGTCCCATCAGTGCAGCCTTTCCCCCAGGTTCTCCACTTCCCTTACTCACATAATATGCAAAACCTATACGGCTGGTGTCTTCTCCCAGGTCATCCCGACTGAGAGTGAAGGTCACCTGGACATTCTGCTTCAGCCCACAAGGTAGTGTTTCTGTGGGTGGGTGTATGTCCAGGAAGCTCTTGGTGGTGACATGGAAGGGCTGCAGGTAATGGTAAGCGTTTGTGTAACTGAAGCCATTTTTTTGAGGTGTGTGCGTGAGATCCTCCAGCGTGAACCTTCCCTGAGAGGGGATCAGAGACACACAGAAATCAGGAGTTTCATGCTTCAGTGCTTTGTTAGGATATCATCAGCTTGGTTTGGGAAAGGCTGTGCTTGGAGCCTTCCCCCTGGCTCTGCACAGGCAGAACTTTGTGGGGAGCCCAGTCCTGGGCTGCAGGGCAGGGGTGGGGAGCACTGGCAGAGCTCAAGGATTCTCACTTTCCTCTATTCAGAGGTGGGATTTACCTCCAATGACACTGATGAGCTGTTCCAGGCAGTTGTGTCCAGGTTGAACGATGCTATTCCGCTGTCATCTGTGATGTATGTTTTGATAAACCGACGCCTCATGAACTTTATAATGAGGTAAACTTTTCTGTTTTTCATACCATTTCCATAGTGATCCTGAAGCTTAATCTGGTGACAACACAGTGAGACAGAAAAGTCAAAGTCAGATATTTCTTCCAGTGTCATACCCAAAACTTTCCTTCCTCTGACAAACATAGAGCCTCTGGTGTAGGTGGCCTTAACTTCAGCCTGGCCCCAAGAAGACAGACCTATAAAACTCCCTTATCTCTAAATTTAAGACGAAAGCGATTAAAACATGTCTGCTCCAAAAGGTGTGTGTGGCTAGAGCATGAGGAGCTCATATCCTAGTGAACAGCTGAGACATCCTTGCATCCCAGCACCCCTGCTGAGATATCACTCATTGCTCTCAGCTGGAGGTGTAAACACATCAGGGAAACTGAAATGTAGAACTGGAGCTGCACTGTCAAGTAATGTGTCACACTGCAAGGTAAAGTACTCTGTCTGAAGAACAGAAAATTATTTGGGTCAGCAAAATTTACTAGCCAGTGGGGAGTGAAGAAGTAAGGGAAAAAAATCACCTTCCCCCTGTAGGGTACTCCGGGAATGTAGTATACGTTTGGTGTCTCAAACACTGCCCTTGGAGCTGTTCTGGAGATGAGGATTTGTCTGGAGGTGTTGATCTGAACCCCTGTTGGAACACAGAGTCCAAGGGAAGCAGGATCAGTATCGGAGATGACCACCACACCCTCGTTCAATCTCACTTTGTTATTCCCACCTTTCCTTCCCAACACCAGCACCCTTTGGGGTTTGGAGGCTGTTCCTGGGGCAGCTCCTTCATTAGTTAAGCTGTCTCCAAACCCCTTTGTGGCCTCAGGGACCATGCTCCCAGCCACACCTCATCCCCCTACTGCTGGCAGAGTAATGGCCTGTGGGCACAGTGAATTCCTTGGGCGTGACCACTCTCCGTGTCCTGTGATGGTCCCAGCACCAGGTGGAAGAGAGGGGCAGGTGTGCCTACCCTGACCCTCACCCCCCAGAATGGTCCCTCTTGTCCTTGTGCCTTCCCTGATGAGCCCCTGCGTACCTGTGCCCATCTCCAGGAGAGAGGCTTCTGCAGAGAGCTTGCTGTCTTCCTCACTGGGAGCCAGGTTGAAGACTGACGTGCTTACAGAGTGAGTGAAGCACCCCTTGCTCATGGTCTGCAATGGGAAGTGGTAGACGTTATTTGGGGCTGGGGAGAAGGGAATGGGTTAGAAGTACAAGGTATTAGTCATCCTGTCATAACTACTGACTGCAACAAGTCATACTGCTGACTCATATATAGATAGATATGGTTCACATTTTAAATTACATATTTTCTATTTTATATGCATGAATACATGTAATTCATATTTTAGAAATATAAAACAAAACACGTGTCACAGTTTTATTGAAGTTACAGTGTTGGCAACTTTCCAGCTTTAGCAGAAAACTGAAGATTGCACCAGCTGGATCACAGAGCAAATATATGAGTATTTTAATAGATCTAGCTAGAAGAACTGCAAAATCAAATGAAAACTCAAAGTAACGAATCATTTCCAGAGCTGGAAGATTACAACTACCATAACAAGTCATAATGACAAATCATAAAGCATGAAAAGTTTTCAACCATGTATGTACAAGGAAAGAAAGAGCCCAGCTATGAAATATGTTGTGAGGAACAGGAAGATGTAATACGGAAAATATAAAAATATGCAATATATAAATATATAAAAATATAAAATTAAGTATAAAAGCCACTGTGTGATTTGGCTATGGAATTAAGCATATCTCCACCATATGCTACTGTCCTTGTGCAGCTCCAGGACAGGTTCACCTTAACAGGGTAATTGTGCACCCGAGAAAGCTCTATTAATTGTTGTTTCTTACACTGCATCAATTTCTAGCCAGTTATGCTTCTCTCAGAAACCTAAATATTTCTGTGAAATTCCTCTTTTCTAGTCTCTATCATTAATAAGCAAAGTTACAAAGAAGAACTTTTGGAGGCAAAGGCTTCTCAGTTGGTCTGGGCAACAATAATTGCATTAACTGAATAAACACAAATAAACACAGTCTACATTACAGAGGTTGACAAACCTTCCCTACAAAACAGTTCATTCTGTTCACTCAGCCCTTGACACTCGGTCCTGTGTGGTGTTGCTTCATTACTCCAAAATCTTCCAGGATTTTACTCACCGGCCCACTGTATTCCCTACAGATGTCCTTGCTGGCATTTGGAGGATGCCTCCTTGCCTTCTGGCACAAAGTCACCCGCATGGTCCCTTGCACTGCTTTCCCGTAGCTGTACCTGCAGGGAGAGCACCAGAGGAGCTGTCGAGCAGAGGCACTGTGTGTGTTTTGCTGAGCATGTTGCTCCGCACAAGTGGCCTTCCCGATGAAGGTCGTAATGCAGCTGGTAAGCAGGCAGGCATAAATGAAAATATAGCACATTCTGTACTTGGGGAATGCAAGAGCACAGTACTGCAGCCAACAGAGGCAGAAACAAAGCATAGGTGGGAAAGGACCCACACTCTGAAGCTCTCCCACTTCTGGATGCTTGATGTCCTGGAGTTGCTAACACAGAGAGCTGACCTGAGCCCATGTGTCCTTGCAGCTCAGAGCAACAGCCAGTGCAGATATGAGCTCAGAATCACAGATCACAGAATCATCTAGGTTGGAAAAGACCTTGAATATCATCCAGTCCAACCATTAACCTCACACTGACAGTTCCCAACTACACCAGATCCCTCAGTGCTATGTTGACCCTACTCTTAAACACCTCCGGGGATGGGGACTCCATCACCTCCCTGGGCAGCCCATTCCAACACTCAACAACCCCTTCTGCAAAGAAATGCTTCCTAATACTCAGTCTAAACCTTCCCTGGTGCAATTTGAGGCCATTCCCTCTTGTTCTATTGCTTATTTCTTCATTAAAGAGGCTCATCCCCCCTCTCTGCACCCTCCTTTCAGGGAGCTGTAGAGGGCGATGAGGTCTCCCCTCAGCCTCCTCTTCTCCAGACTAAACCCCCCCAGTTCCCTCAGCCGCTCCCCATACGACCTGTGCTCCAGACCCTGCACCAGCTCCGTTGCCCTTCTCTGGACACACTCAAGTCATTTAATGTCATTTTTTCAGGTGTGAAAGCAGCGGAAACCTGCGTCCCTGCAGACAGCGACAGCAAGTGCATGGTATGGCAGTAATAGAGTTACAGAATGACCTCATGCCTGCCTCACTATGGGCTTATCTCATGATTTGGACTCTTGTTTCCATCTTCAGACCTGCTCTGCTGATTTTGCAAGGTACAGCAGACATGTGCCCTTGTGAGGGCAGACATTTCCACCGCCTGCCTTGCTCCCTTTCCCTGCTTTGACTCCTCTCTGGCTTTCCCTTTGGAGTAATGCTCCTGTCAGTAACAGGAAGATGTCTACGCCCCATCCTGGGGTTGTGGAGTGCTGTCCTGTTTTCTATTAGAGCTTCATATGGTCTAATTTTAAAAGTCCCAATTAATGAGAAATTATGTCAGACCAGCAGCGAAGAGATATCAAAAGTCTCTGGACAACCCAGCTCCAAATATGAATGAGCTCACCTTTATCTGTCTACAAAGTGCTTGCTGGATCATTTTCCTTCCTCCTCTGTGCTTCTATCACCTGAGGTCATGCCTTCCTTCACACCCTCATCTGCTCAGTTTTTCTGCTAATGACTACATAACTAGAGAGACCCACCTGCTGCTTCTAAGAAGGTAGTAAGTTCACCAGCATGTGAGAAGAAACAGCATAACCTTCTAAAGAAACACCAGATCCTGCTCCTTTACCTCAGCAGATCAGTCCCATGTTAGATATGTGCTTTTTCCCTACATAAGGTCTTTTAAGGCTGGACACACACAGCTTCCAGAGCAGGGTATCACTTGCCGAGGACAAGTGTCCCTACAGCTGGATGGTCTCTCCCAAGTGTGGCTTGTGCACCTCTTCCCCAGGGAAGAACCCATCAGTTTGACTCTTCCACTAGTTGGGATTCTTCAAAAGGAATGACTGTGTTTGGCCCTTCTTGAGCCACTTCTCCTTGATGGATTCAGGAAACATATAGGAGAGACACAGTTTTGATGAGCTCTTTCCTTTCCCCTGAACATCCTTCTTACCTGCCACACACACGCAGTGGGAAAGTTTTATCTGAAGCGTAAATCTGAGCTGGTCCCTCGAAGAAAACATCAAACTTTTGCAACACTGGGACAAAAACCACAAAGTTACTCCTAGACATGGGATTACAGAAGGGAAGAGTGGGTTCATGTAAGGTTGGAAACCCATGAGGGAATAGGTTCATGAGGTAAAAGCAAGGACTAATTAAAAACAGGGAAAACAAAGAAAGAATCCCCTTTTCCCCCAACATACAGTCTCACAGAGGTATTTAGTGTATTCTCATTCTGTGACAGCCTACTTGTTAGCAGACACCTTCTCCAGGAATCTCCACTACAATCTCCCTCGTGTTGATTTCTGATATTACCCACCCTATAGATTAATCCTAGCTCTCAGACAGTCGATCTTAGTTTACAATATTTGCCTATATATTGTTTCACAGAGAGAAACAAGCAATTTTTTTGATCCCGTTCTTTGTTCTCCATACTCCATCTTACCGCGTTCCTCCACCTTAAAAGTACTGGACACTTTTGGGTTCACCACACTGATGGTGTAAGTCCCCAGAGAGAGTTCAGCAGCTAGTTGGAAAGAGAGATCTGCAATGCCCTGTTTTGGTCTCACATCCAGCCACTGGCCAATGCGGTTTTGGCTTGGGTCCTGCAGTCCGAAGGAAGGAAAGAAGAGGCGGTCATCAGCAACACCTGCTATTCTCTACCCAGAGCCCACTGGATGCAAAGGCATTCCAGAGATTTCAGAGGCTTTCACAGGTTCCTGCTGTTTTTTTCCTCAGACGGTGCTGAAGTGACCTGAGTGCTAGAGCATCGACAGAGGAGAACCCAACCCAGCCAGGGTTACTCTACTCTGTACCGACATGGAAAAAGAAGGTATGAAAGGTCCTGACATGTCTTACATAAAGATGAATTAAAAGAGTTAGCTAAAGCCTGGCTGGCATTCCTGAATGTAGAAATAGATGGAAGCTGAACTCTTTGGAAGGTCAGTGCCTGTTGACAAGAAGCATGTGGGCAGAGTATACACGTCCATGTGTATACACAGACCCTAAGAAATCCTCACTCAGTAAGACAACAGCCTAGGCATTATCCATACTGAAATACCTTTCCCCATAACACCTGGGGAGTCTGAAACACCCACCTGGAGTTCCACCACAGCATACTGCAAAGCAAACAGACAGCAATGTCAGAAACTGGGATGATATACCAATTCGCATTTAAACTTATCTTACCCGCCTAGCCCATGTACTGTGACACCTCCAGTCCCAAACGTTACAATACAAGGAGCTTGATCCTACCAAATTCTGGGAGGATGGCTTTGAAATAGTAATGAAAATATGTAACATAAAAATCTGTGCTATTCTTTGGATTTGCTTTTTGATCCCTGAATTTTTAAGATACAGTTTGACAGATACTCTACAACTGTGAAAGCTAGAATTTACTATATAAAAAAAGGAGAAAAGTAGAGACACTCACAAATACCATCATCCCAAGTTCACAAATATTAAAAGGCATCAGTTTTGTAACATAAGTCCCAAGAATTAGCAAGACTACGTCACCTATAGGAAGAATACACCCCACATTTTCCTGTAAAATCCCTGGCCTAGGAGGTGAGGCTTGGAGATATGAATTACTGCTGACTGCAGCTGACAGTAACAGGGAGGGACAACGAAGGACATACTTCAGCCCTTCTATGCCTATTAATTCTGTATTTGCTCTTGTATCACTGCAGCTATCAGCCAGGAGGTGGTGAAGGACATTGATTTGCAAGCGCGAGGCTAAGGAGGCAGGAGGCGCTTGGAAGAGTAACTGGTCTGTAAACAGAAGGCCACGTGTAATTTGCATTATTCATCATTCTAAGCTTTCATACAAGTTATCATAGGCAGCTCTGTTTTCACTGAAAGAGGAAAAAAAAGTACAGGTTAACTATTTTCATAACTTGAATCTAACGTCAGAGCTAAAACAAAACATGCTGGTGGATGGCACCCGTGTTATCTCCAACCCGTCTAATTTACAAACTCTATATGATAGCTTTAATGCTGCAGTGTACTCAAGCCTCATAATAGCTTTGGCTAAACATGACCTCTTTTGAGTTTTCATCACAGCATTATTAACAGTTATGTTAATTTACTTATACTCACACATAGACATCAAACATTTACAAACACCTTCCTGAACCAATTGTAGTCATGGAAGCAAATGTATTGTTTACTCTATTATCTAATATAAGAGCTATGACTTCTCTGCTGGGAGGAGAAAGGAATGTGTGATCCTAGGCCCTTACAAATAGCCCAGAAAAGAGGAAATGATGTCAGCAATAACAAATCTGGAAGGATCTCGCCCTTTATTTCAGTCTGGAGGGATTTGATCCAACTCTCTGCTCATGTGTGCCCTTCAGCATTTATCTGCCATGGCATAAATTCCTGTTGGCTCTCCCTAAATTGCTTGAGGACAGAGGAGTGTGAAATAGCTGTAGCTGCTGCCTGCAGGTATAATTGCTTACTGTAGAAAGATGCTAGTCTTGCCGTTTTCTGGCTAACACGTATGCAAGTCCCTGGCAACTTCTCACTCGCTTGACATGGGGAGAATGAGCTGCTGCCAGCAGCAAGTCAGTATAATTTGCTTATACTGTTTTCTCTCTTTTCTTTTTTTATGATCACTTCATGTGTATCCTTTCCCATATCAATTGATTTTTCTTGAAACTTTGCAGATGCATCCCAGCTTGCTTCAGACCCTCCTGCCAGCACCCTTAGGTGCAACACACTCCACAAATTGCTGAGCTTTCCAGAGCTGCGGGAGGGGAGCTTTGGGTCTGGCTGAGTCTGTACCCCACTTGCCTTGTAACTGTGCCCGTGGCCAGCAGCAGGGGAGCAGGTGACCACTGCACCCAGGCTGCCCTGTACTGATTCATCTAGCTGGGAGTGCGGGCACGCTCCCAGATACCGCCAGCAGTGCCAACCCTCCCACTGGCCAGCAGCCATCCTGCGAGAGAGGCAGCACAGCCCTTGGCAAACGGGCACTGCTCTTCCAATTCAGTGCAGTAGAGGGCTGGTGTTGGCCGCTCTGTTGCTGCAGGAACTGGGACTGACCCAGCCTCCGCAGTGTGGGGCTGACAGAGGAGGCAGAACTGCCAGAGGGAGCCCCGAGGCTTCCTCACCTCCACTCAGATGGGCTTTACCTTGCTGTTAACAGGAGAAAAATCTTGGGTCAACGTCACGATCCGGAATTTCACTGAAGGGAGAAAATGGAGAAGAGCACATTATAGAGATGGAGTGCTTCCAGGAATGGACCTGCCCCGCACTTGTCTCACCCCAAAACCACAGCTCCACACACAGCCCTACCTGCAGCCCTTAACCCTCGCTCAGCCCTGCTCACTGCCTCTTTCCCCCAAATGCATGGCAGCAGCACAGCAGCCAGCCCCACAATTTAGGGTCTTTCCCACGGGCTACACCCGGAGTTACCCTTACGCTTCCTTGTCTGCAGTGTGAGCAGACCAGTCCTACCTGGCCCTGGCTAAGACCGGTGTTCAGGTCTGCTCCTAGAGCATGTGAGACTGACCCTTCCAGTCCCCTCCTGCTCCCAAAACATGGTGCATGGCTACTTCACTTCAGAAGGCAGCAGACAGCTTCCCTCTCCAGCCCCATGGAGTTTGCATGGCACAAAGCACTCAGCGTGCCACTCACGAGAAGTTGGGAATAAAGTCAAGGCAGGGGAACTGTCAGGGTGCTCCATGCAGCGCTCACCTGTCTGCCCTGGGTTATAGACAGGTTTATCCATCTGGATGAAGGTGCCTGTGCCAGCCCTGTGGATCAGAACTTGCTTCTCTTCGTTTGCACTGAAGTAGTGGCCGTTGGAGATGCGCAGGTGGACGGTGCCCACCTCCTGGCTGCCTGCAGGTTGGGGGACCTAGGACACAAAAGAGGAGCCACCAGGTTAGCAGGCAGGAGGAGAGGACATGACACCGGTGCTCTTCTCCTTGATCCTGCTGCACTGTGAGGCCAGCCCCTTCTCCATCTTACTCTGAAGGCCAGCACAGAGTGTCTGCCCAGTGACTGAGGGCTGTGTCTGTGGAAACACAGGGGACAATGCCTTTGCACTTGGGAGAAATCTTGGCCAAGAGGAAAAGGGAGCCTGTTCTGGCACAGAATTGTGTCTGCCCCTTCACAGGGACACTGTTAGAGCCTGCATGGAGTGAGATGGAGACGACAACCCAAGGTAAGGGAAGATCTATGTCGATGAGAAATCTGTGTCCTAGAGTTGGTCATGGAGGCTGAAATCACAGAATCACAGAATCAAATAGGTTGGAAAGGACCATGAAGATCATCCAGTCCAACCGTTAACCTGGCACTGACAGTTCCCAACTCCACCAGATCCCTCAGCACTGGGTCAACCCGACTCTTAAACCCCTCCAGGGATGGGGACTCCACCACCTCCCTGGGCAGCTTATTCCAACGCCTAACAACCCATTCATTCATCAGTGCAAAACAAGAAAATAAAGTTCATGAGTCTGGCAGATCAGAAAGACTTGTGCTGAGCTTGTGTGCGCTCCCTCACATGCCTTTCCTAGTCCACCAGCACATTTTCCAGCCCTGAAAGAGAAGTTTGGAGGGAAGCAGACATGATGGGAGGCCAAAATGAAAGGTCTGGCTTTTTCTGCATCACGATTCACAGACAGCACCCTGTGACTGTGCGTCCTGCTCAGAGAGGATAAGCTGTACAGCTGCCACTTGGGTGCTTCCAAACATCTCCATCCTCTCTAGTCCTTTGGTGCCAGGCTAGGCAGCCTTTCCTTGGTGTGCCCCAGGCTGGATTGTGAGATACCCAGCAGGAGCACATCATGCAGACAGACAAAGGCAGGGAGCAAAGACACCAGACACAAACTAAACACTCTCCCTGACTGTGCACTCACTCCTTCCCATGCCTCTCTCCTCCTGTCTTTCTCTATTTCTCTGGTGAGAGAAGTCACGAGCCAAAAGAACATGCTGGGAGCTGCCAGCTAGAGCTCCCTGCCAAGAATGGTCCTGACCTGAAATCTGGAGCACTCAAAGATCCAGTTGTTCCGGACGACCTTGCGGTAGAGGCTGAGGTTGCCAGATGGATGCACAAGAGTTAAGGCCACACGAATAGGCTTCTCCACCCCCCGGAGGTCCAAGCACACCCTCTGGGAAGACGGGTAGGGCAGGGCAGCTGGAACGATGATCAAGTACCTCCTGCATTGGGGAAACAAGGCATCAGATTCTGGGAGCAGTTTCATCTGCTCTTGACACTAATACTCTGAAGCAGCAAGAGGGTTTACCACCTCTCTGGGGCCAAGAGGTGCTGCTGTGCTGGAGTAGGAGGGACAGATTAACAGTGAGAGTGTGAACCTCTCAGGGGGGTGATGGAAGGTATATGGTTAATTTCAGATAAATACAAGAGAAATGCTTTCAGGTGACATTAGGTCACACTGGTGTGTACATGGCTTTGGAGGATGCTACAGTAGCATAGAGAAACATATATGGTAGAGTCCATCTCTGCTTCTGCCAAGGGAGCCATTCATAGGTGTTCCCTGTAGACATGGAAAACACAACAGCCCAGCCCCTCACAGAGAAGGATTCACCCTTCTTGCTTTGAGATGGCTCCTCTACTACCTTGGCAGCAGCCTCATTCCTGCTTAATCATCCCCAGCCCTGCAACCCTTTTCGTTTGCCCTTCACTTTACCCTACACCTTTCCCTTCAGCCTGCCTCAGACCGCAGCTCCTCACTCTTCTTGTTCCCACCACCAGTCCCCACCCAGTTCTTGTACTACACTGATCTCCATGGGAGAGGTCTCCACCTTCAGGAGGGTCCTGTGTTCATAAGAAGGCTTGTGGCATGCTGCGCACCAACCCATATTTATCCCTTCCAGGAGATGACTCGCAGGGTCCCATGCTCTCTCCCTGCTATCCTGACCCCTCCCTCAGCATCACAACTATCAATCACCAGATTTTTAAATGGCACTTACGGTTGTGCCACTATCCTCAGGGTGTAGAGCAGGCAGCTCAGGAGGAAGGGAGTCCACATTTTCATGGGAGACCCCCAGAGAGGTGGATTCCTCTGGAGAGCCAGTCAGGAGAGGAGGTAGGGTGCAGCTTCTCTCCTTCTAAGGTCTCCAAGCCACCTGCTATTGTTGTTGTTTCTCCCAGGAAGCAGACAAGAAGCCCCAAAGTTTCCTTTCTTCTGCCTCATTCCTGTGTTTATAGTGCTGCAGGCACAGGGTTGTACCATTCAGGATGTTCCCCAGCCAATCCAAGTCTTTTTGGACTCCAGCCTTTCTCCTACTCCCCTGTGGATGGCCCAGCATCATTCAGACAAATTTACTTTTTATTTTGCTAAGAACCAGTCTGTTTCCTGTTCACTGCACTGACCCTGCTCCTTGTGCCAGTTGCAGCCCCAATCCCATTGTTTTGCCTCCAGCGGGATTGTCCCACAACCCCTTGACATGTGCACTCAGCTGGAGCTTGCAGTGAACTCTCATGGTCATGCTGTCCTCAAGCTTTCTGAGTTTGTAGCTCCTGAGGCAGGTCTCAGTCTTGAACTGGAGATCAGGCTTTGTATAGAATAAGTATATATGCATAGTGCTCTGCTCCTTCGCGGAGCGCTGCCTCACGCAGGAGGAGAGCACGGAGAGCAGGAAGAGCTGCAGCCTTCACCTTAGCTCTGCCCTACAGGTATTTCGGTTTGAAGAGGAAATCTAACAACTGCAGTTCCCTCCAGTGGTATCACACAGTCCTCTGCAGTCCAGTTAGGGTCAACTTACACAGGTACCCGCTGGTGGAAATGAGGGTTGATCAGTCAGGCAGGTCCTGCGGGGTTTTTCTCTAGCTACCAAGAGACTGTGGCTCTAGCTCCAGGTGATGGGGACACACATTATCCAGTTTGGGAGCTTCTTTCCATGTGCTAATTTTACAGTCTACAGATTATACTGAACTTTGCCTTGAGTATCTTACCATAATTGAAAAGGAAATGTGGTTTTTGAAACTACTTATTCTTAAAATAAGGTAGTTGTTCTATTTTAGCATAAATGGCCGTTTCACATCAAAATGCACCACTAATTTATCTTCCAGTACCAAACAGAGCTCTTAAACATATAGGGCCTATTTTTCCTTTTATTTAGGAAGGATTGATACATAACAAGGAAATTAGGGTTTGGGGCTTTTTTTTTAACGTCCCCACCACACAGACAGAGCAGGCAGATACAAATCCCCTCTCTCCTTTTTCTCCACCACCCCACCACCCCACCCCCCCCCCACCTCCCCAGGCTTTGTTCAGCTCAGAGCTGCTGGTGCCAACGACTAAGAAAAAAGGTGTAAGTGCACCTGGATAAACAAGTGAACAGGAACCGGAGCAAGAACGTGAATCACTCTCCAACACTAGGCTGTCCTTTGTTTTTTTCCATGGGTCTCAAAAAGTACAGGCAGTGCCTGCTGAACAGTTCCAGCTAACATTTGTTTGTTCACTGTAGATCCACAGCAGTTCTAGGGGACAGCCAGATCCCTCGTAACAGCACAGGGGCTCAACGTGGCAAAGGTATCGAGAGTCTTGGCTCCTACTGCCTCCAGCAGCTGTTTTATGACAGTGGACACATAAGCACCTCTGAAGTTTTGGACTTAGCAGTGATTGAAAACCTACATTCTGAACAATCAGCCCCATCCAACTCCCAGACAATGAAGCAGAATGAAATAAATGTTGGAGCAGCAAAAAACAAAGCCACAGGCTTGGTGTTCATGATTCATCTGGCCCAGCCCCATCTCCACCTCCCAGTACCAGCACGGTGACCAGCTGCCGGTGGGCAGGGGCACTCGGGAAGCGAGCGCCTCTTAGCAGGGCTCTGCACCCACCGCACCTCGGGGCAGGGCACATGGTACCTGGCTGCTGGCTTGTGCTGAGATCCTTCCCCAGACCACAGACCCATTGATGGCTTGGCCCTGGGACAGACAAGAGGTGCACAAGGAGTTGAGGCTGGAGCTGCGTCCCTGAAGGCTGGCAGGCCCCAGTGCAGAAGTGGAGCTGATTACAAGCCAGATGGAAGCACACGTACCACCAAGACTCCAGGCTGAATCACCACAACCCTTCAATTTTGGGAAGGATACACAAATGAGTGTGATGTTTGATGCCTCCTGCTCTAAGCAGAGGTGGAAGTCTAAGCCACAGAGAAATCAGTGTGTTTTTCCCATCTTTAGATTATCCTGAAAGGCAGCCACTTCCTTCCACCAAATGCTCTCTAGTAGCCAGACACCACAGGTACTACAGTTTAAGTCTAAGAAAGAATATTTTGAAGGACCCAGAAGAGATATGAAGAAAGTGAGCATAGAAATTGCAATGAGTATTGAGTCAAAAATGCCACTATGTGCAATTTTTACACGAAGTGTGCACATATACACACATGAATGGGGGTTTTCTCTGTGTGAACTCCTGCAATAATGGGCTTACGCATGAGCTACCCCTCCTGTGGTCAGTAAGAAGTAGGTAGAATACGTGTGTGTGTGTATGACCACTACAGTAGTTGATTTATCAGTAAATCTCTGTTCCAGGGACTTTTATCAGACCTGCTGCCTGTGCTTTGCTAAGCACTGCAAAATGGATGATAAGAACATGGTGGCATTGGCAGCAATAAGCGGGGTCCCTCCTGCTCTGCGAGAGCCCAAGCTCTAACCAATGGTGCTCTCCAAGTACCAATACCGGGTGTAAGCCCGACTAGCTCCAGTTCTGCTTTTTGATATCAGCAAGGACAAACATTGCCAGGGGTAAAGGCAAGGGGAAGAGGAAGCATTTGCAAAGAAAGCCACACTACCTGAAAAGTTGGTTTAAAAAAGTTTCAAAGAAAGTAGTATTCTGGCAAAAACCCGGTGGGGTCTGCATTGCTCACAGACTGCTGAGGAAATTGAATAAAGAAAAGGAAAAAAACACCTGTTTAAACAAAGGTGCAGAAGGAGGGAGACCGTGACACCTGGAATGAAGCCAACCTCAGAGCAGCCACTTCTGGCACTGCACAAGGCGCGGGTAACACCTAACTGCTGTGGTGAATTTATGCATTCCTTCTGGTCCTGTTAACCTGCACACCAAGCACAGGGCAGGCTTTCAGGAGCCTGCCTTGCTGGCACATCTCCTCAGCGCGTTATGGAGAGTGATCGTTCTTAAGCAAAAAAAATTTGCAGTGCTTGTGTCTTTGCCTCACAGAGGGGACTTGCTGAGACTTGGCTTACTCTGGAACTTCAAAGTTGAAATTTAAACACCCTTTCCAAATCCCTCCCTTTAAACCACCACAAAACCCAGCCTTGCTGCAGGGTCTGGTCTGAAGGACTGTAGCTAAATCCAGACCCTCAACTCATATCCCCCGCCTAGACCTTCCACTCCTAAGCCTGACTTTAGGCTTAGCCATCACACTCTCACAGCCAGCTTTAGCAAGAGCCGGTGGAGTCCTACCTGTCTATACAGGGACATAGCACTGCCAAGCTTGAAGACCCCAGATCACGAGCTGGAGTTCCCTAAAGCATGAGGTTTGATTTTAAAAAGCAGTGATAGATGTTGAATTTTCACATAGGCTTTGGTTGTTGAATTGCCCTTGCACTTCTTTGTCATGTAACAAAGACCCTGTTTGCTCTCCAGTAGCTCATTACGGGGGAGAGCTCAATCCTGCGGCACCATCCCTACCTGACAACTCATGATTGAATTGTGCTGGAACCAGCTTCACAGGAAGTGCAGAAACTAAAATTACTCCCTGCCCTCTTTCTATGCTAGGAGGACAGAGGCTAATCTGTGAGATACGCAGCAGGGTAGATTTACTTTACATCCATGTGAAGTGCAGAATCAGCCAAGACTTTATTGCTCAGCTACATCTGTGTGCAGCGGATGATGCTCAGCGGGATCAGTCTCCATGCAGGGCTAGGAGTCCTCATCCCATACTGGTGGCTACACAAAACTACTGGAGAGAAATCCAGGGCTGGAAGAAATGAATGCCAGGTACACGTTCAGATACACTCTCTGTATGAGTTTGCTTCCACTCTCCCCCAAGGTAATCCTCTGTCACAGAGGCCAAATACACACCACAGTACCCAGATTTGTGATTTATATTTTATTTTCATTCTTTTCACAAGCAAGAAAATCCCTAGATTAAAACAATCAGAATTAATCAGACACCCCAAAGAATTCACCAGGAAATGGCTGTCAGGATGAGCAGCATGGGCTGGACTTAGTCCTGAAACCGACTTGAGATCTGTGCCAGCAACAATATCCCAAGCCCACCGAGATGCGACTTTCCAGGTGATGCATATCCCTTTGTACCAAAGCAGTACCGCAGCAGCCCTGCTGTCCTAGGGCTTCTCGCACTAGTGGGATTCCTGTGGGCTGAAATAGTGGGCAGTAAGGGAGCAGACCAAGTCCCTGGAGAAATGAGAGCAGAAGAGGGAGTAACCCAGAGAGCAAATAATATGACCCAGATTATTAACTCTGGGATGCTAACAGCTAGGGAGCCCAGGCTCTCAGTAGGGACTCTAAGGGGAAGTGTTTCTTTGGTTTGATCTAGTGCCCTTGTTTTACCTCAGCCCCTCTCCAGAAAGAGGGACTCTCCATACCCAGACTAAACTGAAAGTCATACCATTAATTCTGCTTGAATGTTCTTCTGGAACAGCTCAAACCATCTATGAACTGTCACTCAGCTGGCGGGCAGATCCATGCCCCATACCAGCTCAGACAGCAGCACAGTCACAGAAAACACACTAATCCTTCACGGCACAGACACATGTTAATCGCTTCACATCCTGCCTAAAGACTACATTACAAAGTCCGAGAGGGCAGAGACTAAAGTCCCTGGAGGCTGAGGGAGTTCCAGGTATAGTCCTAGATGAAAAGAACATGCGGAATCGGGGCTCCTGTGGGACAGAGAGGGACGGCTGGGCTGCAGAGGAAGCATCACAAGGCTGGAAGGTCTGTACAGGGGCTGAGGAAGGGACTCACACCTACCTCAGATGCAGAAGACATTATAATCAGCCAGGGCCTGTTCCTCTGCAACAGGACAGGAGAGATCTAAGTTATCCTTGCACAGAGCCATGTGCAAACACCCAGACAGCCCTGGCACCCCACGGTTCCACACTGACCTGGATGGTAATAGTCATAGACCCTGACATGGCGTGGCTTCAGGTTGGTCACCCCAATCTTCCGCTCCAGATGCAGGACATATGTCTCAGACTTATGGCTCAGCTGGGGAAGAAAAGCAAACCACAGGTCACCCTTGAGCTGTTCTTTTTACAACTCACATTAATTTGATCCTACTGACAGGCAACAACAACTCTGGAGTCAAATGTGGGAGGACTTTAAGATGAATCTTGAATATCTTGCTCTGCTAGCCCAGTCCTGGATTCTCCACAACTGTTCCACTGCCCTCCACTCCTACAGCTTCTCTAGTAGCACACACATACCTTGTCCAAGTAGATAGCAACACCTCCTTGCGTTTCCTCAGTTCTTCTCACAGAGTGCCAGTGCTGCAGCTAAGACGCGAGAGCAGAGGAAGAGATTTACTTGGGTCTTCCGAAAAGCAAGTATAAGGCATCCCAACAAGGTCTATCTAAGCTTGAGTGGGAAGGTTCTCATTTACTCACTTCCAAACTTATTTTGGGCTCTTAACCCGTCAGGCTGATCTCCCTGCAGGGCCAGTCAGTGCCTGCAACACCCAAGGACAGGAAGCTAGGCTACTTAGCTGTCAAGGATATGCTGAGTGAATTGGGCCAGAAGGATCACTATCCACTATCCTCAAGGCACAAAGAGAGAGCTGACCATATGTGTTCACGTTTGTCGTGTGGCAGAGAGGAAGGGATGGTGAGATTGCTCAAGAGGGAGACAGGCAACACCTTCCTATGCAACCTCCCCCTCTCCTTGGGCATGAATGGTCCCACTGACACCACATCACCGTCCTGATTCCAGGCTTCTTACAGACATCCCTGATCCTGGAGCTAGGATGAATCCAGACAGTAGGGACACCTCCACGATCACCATGTTGGAAATGGATCTCTTCCCAGTGTACCTTGGGGAGAAGATCAAAAAGAGAGTCTTTTCCAGCTTCCTCTTCCCTCCACCACCATATCCTCTGTGCAGGACCCTGAGCCAGGCAGCCCAGACCAGGGCCAAGGCAGCCACTGCTCCCTCTCACAGGGGGAAGATGATGGCTGCACTGCTCTGAGCATCCCCAGTCTGAGGTGACTACTTGCACTCCTCTTCCTAGCAAGAACCAAAGCCCTCGGAAACATTTCCCCATCCCCAGAGACATTTGTATCTTTTCCTCTCCATCCTCCATGAGAACCTTCCGCTGAAACTGCCTGCCCCCTCCATTGCAGCCAAGAAGACCCCCTCAGCTCTCCAGCCGTGCCTGGCTTCCCTTCCCAAGTGGGACAATGTCTTTAGAGTCACCTGACATTGACATAGACAGTAACAGAGTGTGTATCATCCTTGGTGCAATTGATTGGCTCAGTTTTCACTCGCAAGGCAAAGGATGTGGAGACCTGTGGGGAGGGCGTGTTGTACCTCAGCACCATCTGCAGGGAAAGATAAAAAGACAGAATAAGACATAGATAATTAGTTCAATATCATCTCTCATACCTTTTTTTCACTGAATACTCAAATCGTCAAGATATGGACCTCAGACAGTGACTGGATAAGGCATACACAGCGAGCACACTCATCCCAGTACCCAAAAGAAAGGTCACTCAGATTCAAAACCTTCCATGATACTTTCAGCTGAGGCTCCTTCTCCTCACCTTTCCCCCTGAGACTGCAAGACAGGCACACAGCAGTGCAACTGCTATACAAAATTTCCATCCTCTAATACTCCAAGAGCCATGGAAACTGTCCTCACATCTGGACACATTCTGTCACAGAGTCTCCTCCAGCACACAGGTTTTTTGCACTGGCAACAAGCTGGGATTAAAGCACAGCCAATGCGCATTTCCTTGCGCAGAGCAGCAATGGAGAGTTTTGGGTTTGAGAAGGTGATGAGCAGAGGGTTGTCACAGCAGGGTCTGTGGGAACCTACCCTGGTAAAGACACAACAGCTGCCGTGGGCCTGCACTGAGAACTTGCCCGGGACTTCTGTCAATGCTGCCTCCTGCACCAAAAGCCGGTTCTGGTAGGAGACTTGGAACTTCCTCCCAAAGCCTCTCTGGGACCTCACCCTCACTTCTGCAATCCCTTTTGTGCTGTATGTCAGCGCTGCATACTTAGCCAAGGCCTGCAAGGCCACAACTGTGTCCTGAAAAGGAAGAAACAATTACATTTGTAGTTCTGAGACCCCAAGACACTTGAACTCACCATCCTGAGGACCTCCCCATACAAGGGCTCCTCTCCCCAAAGCATCCACACTTGTGTATATGTGCATATATTGGGGAGAAGTTTCTTCTCAAGCAACATCCTCTTCCCCGGCCACAAGTTACCTGTGTTGAGGCAAACCCTCCATAGGCATTCTGCTGTCTGGTGAGCCAGGCCACAATGCCAGAGGCTGTGGTGAGATCAGACTCTGTGACATTTGGTTTGGAGAGCACGGCCAGGAGGACGTAGGCTGTCAACTCCACATCCACTGACAGTGGCTGTGACCAAGGGCTGGTGCTGGGTCTGGGCTTGGACGAGGTTTGACTCCAGTGGATCTGCCCACCTAGGAAAGGAAGGGAGCAGATGAGACTGAGGGATGTCAGGAAAGAAATCCTGAGGCCTAGGAGGCACAGTGGCTTGTGTCTGCAAAGACCATGGAGTATATACCTCTTGACTGGGTCATCACGTCACTGGGTGAACTACAATTCCATGTATTTTGCAGTACCCAATACTCCATATTACACACCAAGGTGATATACAAAAACTAATAGGCCAATAACCTGCATACACGTTACCTCCCAGATGTCCAAATTCTCAATTGTCCTGTTTGCCAGGTCCACTAATCACCTGATACTAGCTAACTACCAAGAAGCCACTTCTGGGGGTCAGGGACTAACAAGAACCGGTGTGGCTTGCCACCTCGCCTCCCTGTCTGACACGCTGCAGTCCTGCGTGAGAAAGCTCACTTCTCTTGGAGCCCAGCCTCCACTTTGGGTACCAGAAAAGGGGGAGAGATTTGGAGAAAATCAGCACCCACGCCACAGTATTACCAGCACATACCTGGAGTTCACAGACTGGCTCTCTAAAAACTCTCTTTGGTGAAGGACCTGGAGGGTGAGGCTACGGTCCTTCCCGGCTGCATGTAACCAAGGGCTCAGAAAGGTCACTTGTCCCTTCTCTCATGTTCACCTGGTACTGAGGTTCCCATACCTGCTCTGATTGCCTTTTGATCAAGCATATCAAGCAGCTCTTGCGTGCGTTGAGAGTCCTTAGCCAGGGCGAAGGTGTAGGCCAGCAAAGCCTGGCTGTAAGTGCTGGCAGCTTTGGGAAGGGAAGGAGCGATGCAGCCCAGAGCCTTGCGCACCACTGCACTCTACAGAGAAGAGTTACACGGGTGTTGGTCACAGACAAGCACACGAGGCAGGCAAACACTGAGACAGAAGCAGAAGGATGCATCAGCATATGCCAGGACAGAAAACACCCCATACGTGCATCCAGGTGTCTCCATGCTCGAGCCTGCACTCCTCTTTGTATCAGTGCAGCACCAGTAAGGAGTGTCTCCAGCCCTTGGTGCAAGGTGCCTAAGAGACCCCCCACAACCTGGTCACGGGTTTCAGCAGTGCTCTCTTAATGAAATGAATGCTCTTACTGCTGGAATAACACCACCATGTCTTACTTTCCAAGTCCAAACACAACAAGAGCAAAACCACACAATTGCAAATGCCTACACACAGCCTGCTGACCAAGATCACCATGTTCAATTCATCTCTACAGTGCCTTACAAGGGATCTCCAGTTTCCCCTGGAACACCAGTACTGCTGGGTGGCGGTTGGCAGAAGACAGCAAACCTACTGGTCTCAGCAGCATTGTATTCCAGAACTCAGCTATGCTGTTCCAGACACGAGCCAAAGGCTTGCAGTGGTTGCATGTGTGCATCTACAGCACCTCCTGGTCTCCTCTCTTCCAGTGGCCTCTTGGTTAAGTACAGTAAGGGTCACACAAGGGCTACATTTAAGATTATTCTGACACATGACATGCTCCTCACCTCTCTACCTTCTAGGAAATAGAAACGGTAATGCCTGTCATCTTTGTTCTCTCTAGATGGTGGAGTAGTATTTCTGGATGCAGCCACCAATTCTCAGAAATGCTCATAGTATCTACTCACGGAGTACCGAAAGGTCCCAGGATCCAACTGCTGCTTTTTGGTTGCTGTCTCTTGATAAAGCCCAGCAGAAGCACTAAGCTAAACTTCCATCATTTCAGCAAGTCCTACTTTTCTGTTTGCTACTCTTATACATAACAACTGCAAGCACCACAGTAACCTTTGTATTCTGTAACTGAATAGAGCTAAGTAGGGATGACAGTAAATCCATTAATTTTTTCAGAGGCTCCTTTATTATTCCTTTTCCTTCTTAAATCTGACACTGTCCTAAACAATTAAAATGGAAGTAACAGCACTAGTGTTTGTACAGCTACCAAATTTCAACACCCGATGTACCACCTGTGAAGTGCTGACTGTCATCATACATCTTAATACCTTGTCTAGGGACAGTCTGACATGTATTATAACCCATCTGGCTCTGGTGTCTTCTGGTGCATCTAACACAAGAACTGAGAGTGCCACTCTACTGGAAGTGTTTTCACACTCACTGCACTCATCCTGGTGTTGACAACAGCACTCCCAAGTGCATACTGTACAGAAGCATTTAGCCACTGTGGGAGCAGTCCTGTGCCAGCTAAGAAACTGCTCCTCTACATGTCATTTGTTTCTCCAGTCAACATAAACCACCTGGTTTGTTCCAAGAGATCAATTTCCAACACAGAGTGGGGGTAGAGTGCTGTTTGCCTCTGCCTAGATTTTTTTTTTTTTGTCATGCAAACCACACTTTAATATTGGTTCATTCAGGACAGTGTAAAATATCTCCAATTTTTTCCCTACATTTTAACCTTGAGCCTTTTAGGTATGCCTGTAAAGGAAAGTAGGATCTGTTCTGAACATCTGGAGTGCATTAGCCCTTGCAGGACATCTTCAAATGCCTCAGAATTTTGACCTCCCCATTCTTTGTAAAATCATTTATAACCCACCCAAGGACACTCTTTTCCTGGGTGCTGTGGCGAGGTTTGTATTTCCTACTTCATCTACCCACAGACATACTCAGTAAATTCCTTCACCTGGGCTAGGATAACTCTTTAAGACTTATATTTTTACCTGTTCATTGTTACTTTTGGATGTCTTTCATGATGTAAAAACGATAGTTCATGAATGCATGTCCAACTGAATAACTGTGGTTACTTTCACATCAACAAATCTGATGCTGCAACAAATCATTCCTCACTCCATGGACAATCTTCTGAGCTAACAATACTGTTGCCATCTTCTCTGTAACATGAGGAATTCCATGAGATTTCCCATCTTGTGGTAGCCTAGATTTTCTATCACCTGTCAGAGCACTAAGTCACCCTCTGTGGATTCACTTGGACAGAGTGGCTTCCACTAGCTCATCAGGCAAATTGCTTTGAGGTCCTGTTTGTCTCCCTTTCAGGATTTCACTCCTGGATTCGAAGCACAGTCTGGTGTCTTCTCAATAACTCTTTGCTTTCCTTCCCAAATGTTGTGGTCCTTAAGACCTACAACAAAATCTTCATTAATTTTCTACCAGGATGAAGATCCTTGTCCTTTTGTTTCATTCTGCTGCTGAGCACCGTACATGTCAAATATTTGTCATTCAGTTTCATCAAAAGCCTCCTCCACAAAAGTCAAGCTAAAACTTATTAAAAATGTCATTATGTCTATTTACTTGACTGCAGGAGCAGCTACACCCACCTTTCCTCCCTAACAACTTGCCATGAGCTCTCAGCTGTGTAGGGGTCACAAGGGGATGGGAGGATGAGGCAGGCAAGCAGGAATGAGGAGCTGAAGCCTGGAAAATGGGCACAGTATCTAGCCATGAACTCCAGTGGCTCCCAGTAGTCTAACCGTACCTTCTCCCCTGGCAGTGACATTCTCCTCAAGGGATAGTTGAGGCTTTTTCCTGAAAAGTTGTAAGTTCTTCCTCCCCCATCCTGTTACTTTGTCCACAAGGCTCTCCAGAATGCTCTGTTGCCTGCCTCAGGGACACCACTAAGCTCTTCAGGATTCAGATCTTAAGGTGAGAGCATGGCAAAGAATCCAAATATTTACCTCTGGTGTCTCTCCTGCCTCCAAGTATGCAGCAGTGATGTAGGCAGCCAAGGGGACTTCTCCATCCACACCTCCCTACAAAAAGCATAAACACCCAAGAATGTGGGAAAGTTAAGACACAAAGACCTGAAGCTTTTCAGCAAAGGTCCCACCTATCCCTGGCTTGCTCACATGCAAGAAAACAAAACAAGACAGGAAAGTGAACTAAAAATTACTAGTACACTTGGCAATAACTGTTTTGAGTTGTCCTACAAGGTGCTCTGGCTCCTACCTTCATGGCTGTGTGGAAAAGCTGGCCCACATTTCTGAAGCAACCACTGGGAAGCTGGTGGAACTCCAGCCAGGTGAGAGCAGCTTGGATCGTCCTGTTGTCCAGGAAAATGTATGGCTTGGCTTGGACAAAGCATTTAACCACAAAGGCAGTCAGCCTGGTTGGGGACAGAACAGAAAAAAAAAAGGCATGAGAGAGGGAAGGGAGAAGCAGAAAGAGATGGAGTGAAGGAGAAAGGGAAGAATGAGTGGAAAGAAAGAATCTAAATAGAAGTTGAGGAAAAAGAAAAAAAGTGGGAGTTTGAAACTGGTGGGTCTCTCCTCACCTATCACTGCACTATTCCTAATTTGCTGGTCCAGGGACAGTTTATCCCAAGGACAGCTGCATACCCCTGAGGTGCCCTAGCCCACAAAGCACCTGGAACACTTTGGGTCCAATAGGATGGAAAGGATTCAATGCTGGAAGCAGAAAGCTGCCCACCCCAGGCTGTCAGACAGCAGGTAGGCAGCAAGGAGTGAGCCCAGGGCTTACCAAGTATTACCATAATCATCCTTGGTACCAAATTCACTGTAGGAACCATCAGGGTGCTGATACTGCAGCTGTATCTGGTACCCTGGGAAACAGGATAGGACACTGGTGCTCAGAATGGTGTTTGCAATGAAATCACTGTGAAGGGAATGGGGTGGCTGAGTGCTCTGGGTGGAGGGGGAGTAGGCACCCAGACTAGTAGTAGGTTGGACACAGGGGAAGGCAGAGGGGCAGGGTGGGTCTGTTGTACTTGCCGTTGCGCAGGAATCCTGTTGCCCTCTCCTTGATCTCAGGGGTCAGCTGCCTCGTCTTCTCCAGGTACTGCAGCACATAGACAATGGGGGCAAACAGCACCATGTTCTGCTCCCCACAGCCGTGGGGCATCTGCACCAGGTGGTCCAGGTTCTGCAGTGCCGTCCCCATGAGGTCACCTGGAACAGAGGACAGGCACCCTGACCACCTCCTGGGCAGGAGGCTTGGGGATCCACCTCCTCCTACCCGTGACCCCTTCCCAGCAGCGCACAGGCAAGACAGTCCCAGCACAGGAGTGGGGGGGCTCCTCTGTCCAGCCAGTTTATCACTTCCACTGCGCTCTCCATATGGACTGCACATATCCAATCCTGGCAGGGGAAGCCCATAAACACAACACTCTCTCCTTCACTGAGTGTTTTAGGTTATGGGGAATCAGGAAAAGCAGTCACACACATGGGATGAACAAGGCAGTGGAGCCCTGGAAACCTCAGGGAGGGTGTGGGGTTTTCTAGGGCTAAATGCAGAGAAATGAGATTTGCAAAGGTACTATGACAGCTGAATTCCTTACCAGTGACAGAGACAGTTGCTCTGACTGAACCTTCAACCACGTTTAGAGGCAACATCAGGGACACAGACTCCTGTGCTGGATTCCCTGAAACCAGTGGAGTAAGGTGTGTGGGGAGAATAAAAAGAAAGAGATTCTGATGAAAACAGCCTTCAAAATCCTCAGACTCAAGACTGTTCTGTGCTAACACCCCATTTTCCTGTCACAGAGGTTACAAATCACCTCAAATATCCTGTCCCATTCTATCCTCAACTTCCTCCATCCACCTCACCACAGAATGGTTTGGGTTGGAAGGGACCTTAAAGATCACCCAGTTCCAACCCCCCTGCCACAAGCAAAGACACCTTCCACTAGCCCAGGTTGCCCAAAGCCCCGTCCAACCTGGCCTTGAACACTGCCAGGGAGGGGGCAGCCACAGCCTCTCTGGGCAACCTGTGCCAGTGTCTCAACACACTCACAGTAAAGAATTTCTTCCCTGTATCTAATCTAAATCTACCCTCTTTCAGTTGAAAACCATTACCCCTCGTCCTATCCCTACACTCCCTGATAAAAAGTCCCTCATCATCCTTCCTGTAATCCCCTTTAAGTACTGGAAGGCCTCCCTGGAGCTTTTTCTTCTCCAGGCTGAACACCCCCAACTCTCTCAGCCTGTCCTCACAGGGGGGGTGCTCTAGCCCCTGATCATCTTCGGGGCCTCCTCTGGGCCCACTCGAGCAGGTCCATGTGCTTCTTATGTTGGAAAACCCTCTGTGGTCAAAGCCATCTGCTTTTCTCTACATAAGTTACTCCATCTCATTTCAGTTGCAGGCATGTCTTCTCCACGCACCTCGTGCTCTCAAAATCTGCTAATGGTCCTGTCATACACCATAAAGTTGAAGACAGGAACAGTAGTCCTAAGTCATGTCCTCCAGCCTCACCATGTTCAATAATCTGGTTTTTATTACCACAGGTGAAAAAGGCCTCAAGCTGTCACATTAGTATAAGGGATGTTGATGCTAAAAGATTGGACCTCCCCATATCCTTACCCAGGGGAAGCTCTAGCTGTCACCGCAATTAGAGTATGGTTCTGTAGCTTGGTCATGTTGACAGAGAAAATATTTCAACAAGTGGAAAGACCCAGGAGGTCGTTAGGCAGGAAGGAGAGGATAAGCAGGGTGAAAGAAGAAAATAATCTTTTACCTTTTTTGGGACAAAGGACAGAGCTGTGAGCCTTTTCTACCAACACTCCCTCTGGCTGTTGGAGCACATAAAAGTACCATTATAATGAGCACATGGGAGAGAAACAGGATTACAAGTGGATTAGAAATGGATATGGACAAAATCCTGGTTCAGGCTGGAGAGTCAACTGGAGCAACATCATTACGATGTAAAAATGTAAATTATTGTCAATTGTTTTCATTTCAGATAACAAAACAGCATGCATTTTCAGAATATCATAACTTCTGAATGTCTGTGAAACAGACACTGTAAGATTTAGCAGAGAGCTCAGGAAAAAGGACGTAAAAGAGTGTACATATTTAAAGTCTGCCATGGTATGAAGTGGAGGACACCCGTCTACCTCCCACACCCATCAGCCCCCACAGTTGGGCCGAGCTCAAGCCCTGAGATTCTAATTACACTCTGAATAGCAAGGGGTAACTCCCACAATTAACCTGCACAAAATCTGGGAATTGCACAAAGATCACTTTTAGGTCTAGGTAACAGAACAACTTGTCTGACCCGGACTGGAAGGAGTTTGGTGATCATGTCTTTCTGTCCTTGCTGTGGGACAAATGGTATCTCCTTGCCACAGAGCTCTTCAGTGGCCACAGCCTCTGTGCTGAGGGTGATGTTCATGAGCCCTGAAAATAACACACATTTAAGTGCATAAAACATCTGCTGAGAAAGCACTTCCCATTAATACAATAGAAGTCACCTGTTGACAACAAAAGCTGGATCAGAGCTCTATGTGGTTCTGTACCTCCCAGCACAGACCTGTGAGTAACCATGACTTTAGGATGAACGCAGTCAAATACTCTCTGATTAACAAGGCAAACAGCTCCTCACTCCATGCCAGCTCTTACAAAACATCCCCACCTTGGTCCTATCCCTTCCCAATTCTGAATTCCCACCTCCCTTTTCTTCTCACCCAGTTGCTCAGCCGTGACACTCCACTGAAAGGTCTTCGCTTCACCAGCACATAAGCAGCTGCTGTAGACACAGCCCTTGCATGGCTTCAGCTGGAAGTGTGCAAACTCCTCCAGGGTCACTTGGATCTGAAGGGGCAGCAGGGATGGCAGGTGGCAACACAATAAACATCACAGGCCACAGATTTCAGCCATCTCCTACCTGCCCACACCTTGCTTTTCTTGCAGGGCCTACCAGGGATCACCTACCTTCATGCATCGCTGCATGCTGTTGAAGACTGTGGCCTTCAAGATGAAGGTCTCACCCTGGATCACAGAAGATGGCAGCGTGAGCTCCACAAGAAAGGGCTTGAAGACAAGCAGTCTGGAGGCTGGAGCAAGTCCAAAGCCATTACGTCCTGTGCAGAACATCCCTGCTTTCCATTCTGTGATGGTGTCAGGCACAGTGACAGTGATGTTCTTGTTCCCACTGGGGCTGAGGAGCAGACAGCCACGGAAGCATTTAACTGAGTCATGCTGTACACAGCACCGGGTGACTTGGTCTACACCCTTCTCTCCAGTGCACCCCACCCCCTAACTTCAGTCTAACCCCTAACCTCTGCTTAACTCGTAGCCCTTGTAGGGTTACAATTAGGGCCTCATAGAACTAAGGACCTCTGCCTCAGATGCTTATATCAACAGAACATTTTTGACAATGGCTGCAAGATGTCATCAATCACACTCAGTGCTTTCCCCAGGCAGTGCTTTGCCTTTGAGCATCTAAAAATGGTTTACAGATGCCAGCAGGTTTTTTTATTCTTGGCCTAGGGATGGATAGCCAGACACAGAAGAGCAACAGGACTGGTTCAGCACCAGTAGAACATAGCAGAAGAGACAGATCCAGACATTCACCTTCCTGTGAGACACTGACAGCTTGAAGTCCAACATGAAGACAGGGCAGAGACTTGCCTTGTGCCCACATCACAGCTTCTGAGAGCAGCAGATTGTTCTGTGGCTGCTACCAAGCAGACATAAAACCAGCCCTAGCTAAACCTAATGATATTATTTGACTTCAAGAACTGGAGACATTTACTTCTGGCAGGCACTTAAAGGAAGGCAATACATACAACATAGAGACCTTTAGCTGCTCAAGATGAGGCCAGTGGACAAATCACATAGGAGTTATCTGCTGCTAGAGATGAAGAGACAGATGTAGCTGGAAGGACAGTGGAGGTGGAAGAGTGTAGATATAGGGGCATCTGGGCCTGAGCAGACTCCGGTCTCCAGACACCAGACAAGAAATTCTTGAAGTCAGAGATAAAAAGTCTTTAAAAAGCTCACTCAGCAGACCCTGTGTACTCACTGAGCCTTTCTCACAGCACAGAACTCACAGTCCAGTGAAGGACTTCCTGGCTCAAAGCCCCGTCCAACCTGGCCTTCCACACTTCCAGGGAGGGGTCAGCCACAACTTCTCTGGGCAGTTGTGTCTCACCACCCTCACAGTAAAGAATTTATTCCTTATATCTAATCTAAATCTACCCCCTGTCAGTTTTAAACCATTAACCCTCGTCCTATCCCTACACTCCCTGATAAAGCGCCCCTCTCCAGCTTTCCTGTAACCTCTTTAAGGGGCTATAAGGTCTCCCCAGAGCCTTCTCTTCTCCAGGCTGAACACCCCCAACTCTCTCAGTCTGTCCTCACAGGAGAGGTGCTCCAGCCCCTGATCATCTTCATGGCCTCCTCTGGACCTGCTCGAGCAGGTTCATGTCTTTCATGTACTGGGGACCCCAGAGCTGGACACAGCACTGCAGGGGGTCTCATGAGAGCAGAGTAGAGGGGGAGAACACCCTCCCTCGATGTGCTTGACGCACTTCTCTTCATGCAGCCCAGGATAGGGTTGGATGATCATCTAGTAAAGGAAAATGCACTGGATGCAGACATCAGCTCCAATGGGAAACAGCCTGACAGGTACGAGCCCCTTCACATATGTACATACATTCTTAAGCATCTTCCTCATCAGCTTATGATTTAAACTAAGTTGTATCTGCTGCCACTCTTGGTCACACTAAGCCACCCAGACTAGACCCCCACTGCTCAGTTTACTCACCCCACAGAATACAAATCCCATATCCAGGTTTTGGGGAAATGCTTGTGTACTTCCTCTTCAGCTGAAGAAGCAAGTGAAAACACAGTGGGCTGATAGGTAGATGTTGTCAGATGTTCTGCTGAAAATAACAAAGACCCAGTCACCACAGGATCCTCAGGCCCTGGTTTAGAGCAGAGGAGCTCCAGCCCAGCTCAGGCTGCAGGTCATCCAGTCATCTCTTGGGAAGCACAGCACTGGAACAGAAGGTGCTATCATAAATTTTAAAAACTCTTGCCTCATTTCAAATGCTCTGGGCCTTACCTGCATTTGTAGGCACCATGGGAAGGGCAACCATTCCATCACCTCAGAGGTAAGACCTGGGATCCAGACAGTCCACTAAACATCTCAGAGCCAGAAGCTGTGAGCTCCAGGCAGCTTCACACTAGCACAACAGGTTTAGGGCCAGTGAAGCTCTTTCTCCTCGATTTGCAATTACCACAAGTACTGCCTCTTAGCTCAAACCCAGGACTGCTTTCACCTGAAAGACTAAGCATCCCATGTAAGAAGAAACAGTTGGCAAATGCTTACTGTTATATGCTTTATGGGGCTGGCCAAACATCAACATGGGCTTGGATGTAACCAGTCCTGTTTCCTGCAGCATAGTTGTTGATGGAGTGGTTGGACATACTCTGGGTTTCCTGATATTAGTGTTGGACATAATTTTCAACCCCATTTCCTGTAAGAAAAAGAAAGAACTAATGCACCAGAAGCTTGTCCTCTCCTCTTTTCCCTCCACCCTGTGCCTTCTTGTCCCCTCACACAGTGGGCACTTGGCCATCCTTTGGCTTAGCAAAGCATTCTCTTACTTCACTTTAAGAGGGAATTATTCAGATCCTCAGCAACATGCAAACAAGGTCTTCTGAGCTAATTCATCTGGCCTGTCAGCCAAATTTATTATTTTTCAAAACACAGTCATTTTGGTACTATGCCTTCTCAGCCTGCACAGTGCAATTGCTCATGCTATGGAGATTAAACACACAATGTGAAATCCAATTAAAGTAACCAGTAAGCCTTGGCATCCTGAATCACACAGCCAAAGTGCAGTAAACACACAACAATTTCTTCCTGGTCCAAGCTCCAAGTCACTTATTAAAATAACAAGTGAGATACAAGGGCCTAAACTGGACCTGTTCCTTGTACTGTCTGTAACGGCATGCCTAGGATATTGGTAAAGTCAGGGGGCCACACTTCCCTCAGTTCATGAATTATCCCAACCCACCAAATCAACCATTTTTACCCTGAATGCTGTAAACACATCAGGCTCATCAGAATTTGGGAACCCGCATGAATGATCATCTTCAGACACCTGGTGAGGATACCTGGAGCTATAAACAGATGGGAACAGCCCATAGATCTGAGAAAGCAAGAAAAAAAAAAAATCAGCACAAATAAAACCTGGCATTCCCTTCCTGTCATACATCCAAGGCCTGTTTGAATTGCTCCTGGCTACCATGCATGAAGGCATGCCAGAAAGCCCAGGCTCACTGTCACTCTTCCCTGGCTCTCCTCCGAGAGGGCCAGCACAACCTGCTGACTGAACACGAGACAGAACAGAAGCTGATTTACCACTGGTGCACTGAGTGATATTCAATCTCTTTCTTAACACATGCTTCCTCGTCCTTACCCGTGCCACACCGAGAGCGTGGCTGACCCCTCTGGGCAGTGCTTTGAGTTCCTTGGGACATAAGCTCTGCACAGATGCAAAAGCCTGTCTGTCCCCCTCCCTCCCTCTTCATGTTGGTACAAGGGAAGGGAAGAAGTCAGAGCAGGCTCACTCACCAAGTTGCTGCTGAGCTCTTTTCCTGGCTTCGGCAGGACACTCTGATCAACAGCCCAGAGGGCACATGTGGACCCAGGAGCTGCCGACAGCTGGAGACCAACCTCTGAATTTGGAAGAGCCTCCAGCGTTGAGAAGCCCAGCTCCACCTGGATGGGAAGAATGAAGGCAATACCTGAGTGACATTGCTGCTGCTGGCCACCCTACTGCCTCCTGAGCAGGGAAGGGACCTACACAAAGAGAGTTTCCAAGGACTTGCCTTGGATGTAAACATGAGGAATCTCCCAAGGACCCCCAAAATGTATTTAAAAAACCATGACACTGAGGTTCCAACAGGAAAGATGGCAGAGGGGGAACCATCAGTGTGCGCAGCTCAGTACCGGAGACATTCCTGTGTCAGAACACAGCACTCTATCCAGCAAACCAGCCAGCCATGATCATATACCTCACACAGCTGTCTTTCTGCTCCTTTTGGAGCCCCAGATCAAAAACAAGCCTAGTCCTTAGCTCCAGGCTCTTTGTGGGGTTGGTCTTAGTTTCCTGCAGCACCTCCCATTCTCACTTGAATCTGACTGTCCGTGACAGATAGAACAGCCGTGGAGCAGAGGTAATGCCAGTCTTCAGAAATTCATCTTTGGAGTGCAAAATACAGCCAAGAAAGCAGATTCCTAAGGATGTCACAATGACCACAAGCACTCAGCCCTTTCTGGATGGCCAGTAAAATCCACTTCCATTGGCCACTTCCAGCAATCTTCCCAACACCACATACTAACAAGCTTAAGTGTCTGCTGCAGCAGCAGAGCAGCCCTGAGCTCTCCAGGAATCCCAGCACCCACCTGTGCTGGGCTGTGATCCTGCTGGGTTGCTGTTGCTATACAAGCCTATGGAGACAGACAACAGCAATTCTCTGCCTTTCCCCAACGCTGCAGCAGCCCCCACAATGCTCAGCACACACCTGCTCCATACACCACAGCACACTTCACCCCTCACACGCTGCAGTTCATGTGACAGCTTCACACAGCTACACGTACCGCGTACTCCTCAGTCTCTCCTTTCACTGCAGCACACACACACACTCTCACACATTTAGTCACGGCCTCAGACACAAATCCTACCTTATTTCTGAAACACACGGAGACACTGAAGATGGCAGAATCAGCGATGACTTTTCCATTAGGGAAGATAACATAAACAACAAGTCTTGGAGCTGGGGCATAGACTGAGCTGAAGGTAAGAGGGATGGAGAAGGAGCCTTTCAGCACTAGATGGAGGAGAGAGGGAAGAAGAGAAAGTACATTTGGTAGTGAAAATGGACTCCGATCAGCTTTCGCCATTCTGCATGTGCTTGTTTAACTCCTTTCCTCGAGTCTTTCAGGATCAAGGAGATTTCTGGAGACCACTGAAACAATCAGCACATCTCTGGATCTGGTATTCAAGACCAGCAAAAGAGTCTTCCTCGTTCTGTCCATTGCCTCAAGGAGATGAAACAGATCTTTGTTGTTCAAGCTTAGCTCCACAAAGAGTGAGAGTCTCGGATATTTTTCAAAGCCTCCCATCACCAAACATATCCCTTCCCATCACCCACAAAGAAGTGACCTTTGTCCCAAAGCACCTATCATTTAGGTTTAAAAAAAAAAAAAGAGCTGGAGAAGTAGACAACAGCGAGTCAACACCCATCAAAATGATAAGCCATGGCATCCTAACTACTCAAGATGATTTGTAGACACAACTGCAAATTAAAGCAGGAGAGTTTTGATAGAGGATAAGGCTACAGCTTCATGCCCCTTGCAGGGGCAGCAAAAGGAGACTTTTAAAATTAAGACAACAGATGATGAACCTACAGGCTGGGAAATGCTGACTATTGTTCTCTTGATACCAAGCAGGAGGGTAAAGGAAACATGAAATCTGGAAAGGCACACTGCTCTGATGCAACAGAAAATAGTGAGAGAGCACTAGATTGCAAAGAGGCTTAATGATACATATCCAAATAAAATGGGATGATGCAGACCACTGTGTGCTTGCTAGACATGAAACAGGGGAGTGCACTTACTTCTTGGTAGCCCAACCCAAACAGTCTTCTGACCTGCATGGACTATCCCTCTTTTCCCTGTGACCTAGGGAAGAATATAGAAAGGATAGGGAATGCCAGTCACACAGTCTTTGAGATCACTATGCAGATCAAAGTAATCCTGAAATTGGACATTAAATGGGGGCAGAGGGAGGGATGTGAGTTTTACTCGCTCTCAGGTATCAGGGAGAGCTCTGGGGGTCTAGAGACTGAGGAGAGAACAGGTAAGGCCAATACCTTGCCCTGCACCTGTGCAGAGCCCAAAACAAAGGTGTTGCCTGTCTTGCTATTACTGCAGCCCCAGGATTGAAACGAGGATCCAGCCCTGCGATGGCTGGGTGAGCTACCTGTCCTGGGATGAGACAAATCTATCAAATACCAGGCTTGAATCTGTAGTTGCTGATCTTGTGCCTTTTGCCATCACCCACTAGCACCTCCCCAAAAACTCACAAAGTAGGAGAAAATGACACGCTTGGGCCCATGTTCCAGGTCCTCCTGGTAAATTCTGAAGTCCACCTGGACAGCCTGCTTTCTACCACAGGGCATTGGTTCTGGCACACGGATAATAGAGACAAAACTTCTGCTGGTGCTGTAGAAAGGATGTATGAAATGAGAGGCTCGCTGGTAACTCAAATCAACTGTCCCAGGGTCTCTATCCAAATCTTCATGCAGAACACTTGCCTGGTGAGATGAAAAAGAAATATACAGTTAAATTCTCAGGTCAGCTGCAAATCATCCTAGCTCCGGCTTAGTTAAGAAGCTCAGATCAGGCCTGAGTAACACCATAGCACAGGTCTCTGTGTGGTGAGTTCATGAGGAAAGCAACTGAGATCCAGAGAATAAGCTCTCAGATGGAGCCAAGATCCAGAACATGCTGTGGTCTCTCAGGTTTGAATTACTGCCCTTCCAGAAGGAACGAGGGAGATGTCCATGGGGCAGTAAATAGCTCTGAGATGCACATGTACCCCTGCCAACAAGAAAGACCCTTCCTCACTTACCTCCAGGGAGACTGAGGTGCTGTTCCAAGCAGTTGTGTTCAGGCTAAATGAAGCTGTCCCAGAGTCCCCAGTGATGTACTTCTGCTTAAACTGCTGCTCGTCGCAGCTTATTACGAGGAGGACATTTTTGTGCTTCAGTGCCTTGCCTTGGTAGTCGATGACTTTAATCTGAGAACATTGTGGTGAGCAAAAGAGGCGCAGAAGAGGACAGAATCAGTGGAGAGAATCTCCTACTTCTCCAAGTCAGGAGTAGCATTTCCAAAGACAGCAAGGTCACTCTTTCAGTCACTAACAATATTATCAACAGTGCTACTATTAATAGGTCACCTCCTATTATCACTTGCACTACTGTGTTCGTTCACCCCTATGGTCTCTACTCCTTCACAGCAGAAGGCCTCCCAGCTGCTGGAATTCCCAATGTTTGGGTTTGCACCCCACATGTGGATCCCCACAGCTGCTGCTACTCAAGGCTTATTTAGCAAATGGCTGTCTTGGGTGTTACTCTCACTTTTGACAACTCAAGAGTTCTGTCTCTGGGAGACATTTGCGCCCTCCCAAGCCCCTGGCTGGAGGTGAGGTTGGAAAAGACATTAGGTAACAGTCGATGTGAAGGCACTGCTCACGCACTCCCCTCCAAAAGACTGTAACTGAGAATTACCTTCCCCCTGTACCTCTCTCCAGTGTGGTAGTAAGAATTCACATCATCAAACAGGGCCATCCCGCCAATCTTGGAGATGAGTAATTTGTGGGAAGCATTGACATGTATTTCTGAATGAAAGCAGCGAGACAGAAACATAAGGGAGGGAGTAAGGAAGCCAAGCACCCCTCAGCGATTTCCCTGCAGAGTGACCCACTGGTAATCCTGATGCACATGCTCAGCTGCAAACACATTTCATACCAGGGAGATGATCTGCCCGGGCCTCTGTTGATCTTGTCTCCCTCCCACTTCTAGCCCTTAGAGAGGTCCCTAAACTTCACCACCTGAGACCGCAGGCACTCAGAGTGAAGTGTGTCAGGCCATCAGGAACTGATGGCTCTGTATCTGTGAGGCTAGATGGCAGCCCCTGACTCAGAAAGCTAAGCCCTTGCTAGCCTGAAAGACTTCAGTGTTCTTGGTAAGATTAGTGCATCTTCACATGCCTCTTCCCAGACACCAGAGATGTTTCCAGAGTTACCTGTGCCATCCTCCACCAGCAAGGCCTCTGCAACGATGCTGTCCTGGTAGTACCGAAAGTCTCGACTGAAGGAGGACAGACTCACATTTGTGAAGAAGCAACCCGTCTCATCTGTCTGAAAGTACAGAGAGATGAAACAAGGTCAGAGCAAGGGACTTATGTTAGAAATTACCCAAATGGGGCAGAAACAGCAGTGCAAAATCCCTGCTCTCAGGGAGCTTGCTTTTTGATGTAGCAGTCCAGGAGGTGGAGCAGGCACATGATGCATACCCAGTGAGAGCCACCAGGCACAGTTACTAAGATACAGCATCAGTAGACCACTGGCCAAGCAGCCAAAACCGTGGGGTGATATCACTATTTTTTCAGCTAAAGCCTCCAGCAGCCTTGTTGCATCTTGGGACTGAGCACAAATGTGTCTGAATACAGCTTAGCTCCTGCTAAGCATCTCACCTGTTTGCTGAATTCCTCACAGAGGTCAGGTTTCGAAGCACTGGGCAGGAACGGGGCTATTTTCTGACAAAGGCTCACATGAACCATCCCCGAGACGCCTTTCCCATACCTGTATCTGTATGGGGGTGCAGAGAAAGGAAGTGACAGTCACACACAGTGAGAGAACACCTGCTTTGCATCACCCCAGAGACCACTTATTCACAGATATTCACAATATAGCACAAGAGTGGCAGTCACACAGCAAGCCCAGAAGCCCTAACGCAGTAAGCAGAGTCAAGTTAGGGCACTGCAGTGATGGGTAATCAGGAGCTCTGTTATATAATTAGTGCCAAACTAATCTATTCTTGGAAACCAATGTTGTAGGTGCTGACTCAGCACAGAGCTCTGCACTCCACATCAGCATCACCTGCAATAATCCCCTGATACGCTGAAGGTAGGCATCATTTCATAAGCAGAAACATGGATGATTAAGAAAGTGCCTTTCTTTAAGAAAACACCTTTACATAGGGCTGCTAACCCTAGCATTGGCCTCGGGCTGCAGCTGGGGCAATTCCTTGTAGAGCGTAACCTGGAAAAGTTTCCCTCCATTTCCCATGAGTTTGTTCTGCAGGGAGATGAAGACCAAACACCTGCCATGTTTTGCCCCACAGATGGCTGCTTGTCAATGGCTAGGTTGCTCCCTCAGTGTGTAGAGAATTGTGGAGTGTTTTTAGAAAAGGGACATTAGAGTACAAGAAGGACAGTTATAGGAATATTTTGTGTTGCATCAGGGTGCAAACAACTGCCGTAGAAGATTCTTGCCTCCTGTAACTGAGGGGTTCTAAATTTCTCCTGAGCTCCTCATGATTACCTGGCCATCTTGTGCTCATCAGGCCAAAAATTAACACAGGGTCATCCCTCCAAGACAAATCCTTACCTGCCACACACTCGGAGTGGGAAAGTTTTATCTAGTGCATAAATCTGACTTGGCGCCTCAAAGATCACTTCAAATTTTGGCATCACTGAAAGGAAAAAACCAGAACTGTAGGAAACACTGACCAGGGACAGCCTTTCCAGAGAACCAACATGAAGATAGGCTATGGTGGAATAACAGCCAGAAAATGGAGAAGAAAGTTGGCAAGAAGGAGAAATGGAAGATTCCCACTGTTTCTTTAACACATTTGTGTTTAGTCCTTGGTTGATTGCTCCCACCCAAACTAAAACCCAAGCGTGTCCACGTCCCTCCACTTCTGACAGCTATTTGCACTAAGACTAGCCTCCCAAGACAGTTAACTAGGGGATGAAAGAGAAGTGGGATGGCTCTGGACTTCATACCCTCTGGAAAAGCCCAACCTAAATAACCTCATTTCATCTGATGCAGAGATCTGCAGGATTCAGCTTTGTCAAAGGTCCGGGGCCATTCCTCCCACACACTGGCCCAAGATCCCCAAGTGGTCTCTCTCCCGAGCCTCACCTCAGACTCTTTTCTATGCCACATGCTGTTACTTTTACCATTTGCCCCCAGGATGGTTATCATGGAATAAACACCCAGCTTCCTGAATCAAGAATGCAAGTTCCTCCTTGCAGCTCAGAGATACCCCCCACATGCTCATACCATAATCCTCAACGGAGAAGCTGCCATATGCTTTTGCACTGGTTACGTTGATGACATATGTCCCCAGCAGAGGGTCATCACTTAGCTGGAAAGACAGATCTGCAATGCCGTCTTGGGGGACCACATTCAGCCACTGCTCTAACCGGTTGTTCTTAGGGTCCTACACCCACAAGAGAAAAAGAAACAGTTTTCCCAGCATCTCACTGATCCACACCCCATAGAAATTGAGCTTCAGGATTTCAGTGCTGCAGTCTACCAGGTTCTATAGGTACAGACTGAGGTTTGGTATAGGCTAGTTAAGAAACTTTGTAGACAATAAAATGCTCAGATTCTGCTCCCAGCATCTGATTCTCCTTCCACACTTCTCTAAATTCTGATCTCAAGGAAAGATCCTTCACAGTTCTAACCTTTTTCATAAAGCTCTAAGTTGATCTTTCTACACTCTTGCAAGTCTAGAAAAACTCAGATTTCTGCTGAAGTAACTGGGAACGTAACTTCAAGTGCATAAAATAGAAGCCATAGGGAGTATGTTAGTTTAAGGAACTTTTAAGTTCTACCATTCCACTCACAGGTCTCTCAAAAAATCTATCAGGAGCTGAATATGAATAGCCCAGTGAAATGGCTGCTATCAACATTACTGTAACACTAGATTTCGGCATCACTCACCTGGAGAAACAGGGAAACCTGGGGAAAAAAAAGGCAAAAACATTAGAAGACAGCAACACATGCCAGCAACACACATAAGGTACTTCAAAGGCAGAGCCTTCTCTGAAGACTCCGCAACTAGTAACTTGGAAATTTAGAGCACTAACAAGAATATAATGTAAAACAAACATCACCAAAAAGGAGAAATACTGGGTGGGTCCATTACCAGTAAAATCTGGAGAAAGGGAAAGGAAAAGATAATCTGGAGGTCACTCAGCACTTGCTAATGACTTCCTGGGAGAGTCCTCCATCAGGAAAACTTGCCACCCTAACAGACCTAGCTCTGGATCAGCTTACAGAGGTAAAGGGTCACAGAGTTTGGAAGGAACTTCTGGAGGTCATCTAGTCCAACACCCTGTTGAAGCATGTCTTGTTAGAGCAGATAGCTCATAGCCTTCTCCAGCCGAGTTCTGAACATCTCCAAGGATGAAAATTCCAACTCTGGGTACCCATTTCAATATCTGATTGTGGCAATGAAAAAGTTTCTCCTAATGTCTAATCAGAATTTCCTATGTTCCAACTTGTAGCAGGCAGATTAAGAGCATCCCTCCCCACCACACCCCAAGGAAAACGTCATTTGCAAACTATTCACTCCCCACATGACACCATCACACCAAGAATCAGTGTGTCCCATGCTTGTGCTTGCATGACGACTTCACCAAGACGAGCCAGAGACATGTACACCTCCTCCATCTTCATGAGTTACCAGCTTTTACTTGAGTTACTATTCTCCTCTGGAGGCTCAGCAAGCCTGGCCCAGGGATGAATGTGGAAACATTGGAGCTTTGGCAGATGAGCAGAGTAGAAATGAAGTAGGATCCATGCATGGAACAAGGCAGCCTTTTCCACAGCCCCCCAGGGATGGCTTACCGAATCGTTGAGAGCAATGAATTCCTCATCCAGAGTCACAATGCGAAATTTCACTGAGGGCAAGGAAATCAGAGAATATATGTATCAGATCTTCACCCTTCCGTACAGACTCCTGCTCTGCTTTCCCTGTTCCTGTCTCCATTCTATACACATTTGTGATAACATGACACAGGCATTCCCTCATGTAAGATACCATGGGCAATGACCTACTGCCTCCTGCAACTTCACAGTCACCACAAGATGGACATTACAGCCACTGAAAACATCACAGTCAACAAGAGACATTGTCTCAAAGCCTTCTGCTAGGGCTGTCCATGAATTTCAGGCAACCACAGGCTTTCCATAGGGTGCTACCAGCAGAAAGCCTAGAGCCCACAATCGCTCCTGTCCGCAGCTCTCACCTGTCTGCCCTGGCTGATAGACGGGCTTGTCTGTTTGGATGAAGGTCCCACTGCTGGCCTTGCGGATCAGGACCCTTTTCTTCTCCTCAGTGCTGACCCCTTCACCTGTGATGATCAGTTTGACAGTGGCAATCTCCTCTGTGCCATCAGCTGGAGGTGGAACCTATACAGACAGACAGAGGAGAGCACACAGCCCCCAGGTAATCTTCTGGGGGCCCTAAGCAGGAATTGAGAGTCAACTGGAAGAACTAATCAGTTCCCCTCCACCTGTCCCAGGACATCCCCTCCAATATCTAGATCCAGATCTCACTCAGTCCTACATGACAGCAGGATACCCTGCATGTCATGGAGTCTTCCAGTGGTTAAGGAATTTTGTCTCTGGTGATAAGCAGGTGCCCGAGATGGGCAGATGCCAGAAAGGTGGGATATGGTAGCAGAGAATCAAAAGACAGAAATCGAGCTGTAGCACAACCTGAAATGCTAGGCCTTCAGAAATACCCAGCATGTACAAGTAAGAAAGCCAGATTAGAAAACACAGCCAAAGGATCTTCCTGACTCCAGCAACCAAAGGCCCCAGCACAGAATATACTGTATAATGAAGGGATACTGATTTGGCATGTCTGCCTTATCCCAGATCTTTGCTAAAGTCTCACCAACAATGAATTAACTCTAAGATGCTGTTTAAAAATAACAAGCACATCCATTGCCATCCAACCGCTCTTCAGTAGCTCCTAAGAGCTGTGTTGCTGCCTGACTTCAGGTCCTAGAGAAACTGCAGTATGCCAGGCAAACCACCATTTCCCTGGCCTTTAGCTGTGGAGCTGCACAAGTCCTTCAGAGAAGAGCTAAAGCTGCTTCATCTGGTCTGGGATGAAAGAGAAGGAAACAGGTGAATTCTTCTTATGCATCCAGAAGTGTGGTAGATTTCAACAAATGTAACTTCAAATTAAAAATTAGATTCAGAAGGGCAATTTAGTGATGGCCAACAGATACTGTGCTGGGCTACACATCACTAGGCACCTGCCACTCCACTTCCTAGCAGGCTCACTGCAAGTCAAAGTAGTAGACCCTGTCCATGTCATTACTGGTTAGGGAGTAACACAAGGGATTTACAAGTTCCTGAAGGGAAAATTGGTGATGGCATTTGCATAGGGTGGCTCACCCAGAACTTAGTGCACATGAAGGTCTTCTCCTTCTGGATGGTTTCTTGCAATAAGAGATCATGTCCTGCAGAGCGCTCCAGGACCAGATTCACCTGAAGCTTTGCTTCATAACAGGTGATATGGAGGCATGCAACTTGGGTGGATGGGTAGCGGAGATCTGCAGGAATCACCACCAGGTAATGTCTGGGGCAGAGGAAAGAAGACGTCAGAGATGGCATCAATCTGAAGGCTCAGAGATGCAAAAGAGCTTCCTTGCAGCAGCCCACTACTGCAGAATTCATCAGCAATGTGCCATGGCTGCAGTCAATATTCAAAACCAACAGTGAACCCAGTGGATTGCTTCACTGATAACTTGAGAAATAGTTTCTGCTTGATTAAGTACAGCCCTATGATCTTTTACAAACCTCTTACTCCAGTCATCTCCTCCTGAACTCCCCAAAACCATTTCTTGCAGTCTTCAGAAGTGGCCTCATAACTTTGCAGTCTAGACACCAGTGATTTGATCTGGCACGGCAACTGGAGAAGAAAACATCCCTGGGCCTAAGGTCTGACTTGGAAGCCCCCTGAAAAGGTGGCTTGTATTTAACTCACAATATTTGATCTAATGCACAGGAGGCAAGGTAAATGACTCAGCTACCCTTTGGGGTGATCTGATAGAGCAAGAAGCAGGAGAGCTGATGGCATGGAATGTGGTCCATCTACCTAGACTGATGCCTTCATGAAAGAGAGTGAAACAGCAGTTCAGCATCACTCACAGTTGGTGAAAAGCAGCTGCGATGTGGAACAGAAGGCTCAGGAGGACAGCTATCCTCATCCTGGGGGCTCTTGCTGCCCAGTCTCCAATAGCCCTCTTCCTCGGAAATCACTGAGGCTGTTTTTAGAGGGGTACTTTCTTTCTAGAACACCCTAAATGAAGAGGCGGGATGGAGGGAGGAGCCAGCCTCTTCCCACCTCTTCCTGTCTCCTGAAATCATACTCAGGCAGTAGTAGAGATGGGTGTACTATGCTAAGTGCCCCTTAGCCAATAGCAGCCATGCTGGCTGCCATCCACCAGTTCAGAACATCCTCTCCTGCAAGGCTGCCATGGAGACATCTGACCAAATGGACTTTTCATGGAAAAAAAAAAACAGAGAGAACTTTGCTGATCAGTGACCCAGGCCAGGTCCTGATCACTTGTCACTTGTGTCCCTTTGTTTCAGCTGGAGATGGATTGCTGCTGTGCAGCCAGCAGCAAGAGCTCACCCCAGCACTCAGTCTGCAGTGTCGTCATCCAGGAAGAGACCCAATAGCTCTAGATCAGATTATGCAGATGTCTCAGGCTGTTTGACTTGAGAATGGGAGAAAATCCTTGCATGTGCACAAGGAAGCACTGTAGCAACACTATCACCAGCCAGCAATCAGTAATGAGCTGATCACTTTGCCTTTTCCTTTCCTGCATACAATGGTGGAAATGGAAATATATACTGGCCAATAAAAGTCTCCACCAGCTCCCTGCAACACCCATTAGCAAGGAAAAGGGCCTCAGGAACTGGTTCCTGCTGCACATTGTTCATGTCTGGGTCTGAAGGGTTGAGGGTACAGAGACACAACCTTTTTAATCTGTTTCTGAACCTGAGGGTCAGGTTAAAACTCACAAATTAAACATGTAGGACATTTTCTAGCATTGATCACAACCTGTATGGAAGACTAGACAATTGTGCTGTTTAACCAGCCTGGCCTCCAAAAAAGCACAGTCACCAAATAAACTGCCTGTTGTGAGTGGTACACAGATTGCATTAACTCACAAACTACATCTAAGACTTGTGTGAGACAGCGTTAGTTAGCCCAGGCTGAAATGTTCCAGGGACTGTCCTGATAATACAGACAGCTACAGTCCTGCATCTGGAAATATTTCCTAGAGCTCTTTAACAGTGCTGATGCAGTCTCAGCTTTCCATATCTGGGTCCCAACATGGTGTTACTCAAGCAGGCCGTTGAGATCTCTGTCAAAACCAGGTTCTAGGATGCCTAGAAATTTCCAGCAAACTTGGGATCCCTGTTCCCAGTGTTCCCCATACTCTTCTTCCAGCTGAGGTTGGGAAAACTGATCTCCATTTTACCTCTATCACTGGGTCACTCTAGACAAGCATCATGCTGACTGTACATTATGCACAGGAGCTGTTAGTGGTAGCACTGCCTTTGTCTCAAGTAAATATTTCACTGCTCGACTGACTGACACAACTGGCCAGAGGCCACATACCCCAACTGATTTCAGAAATCAGCTTCAAGTTGGCCTAAATCAGTGCTAGGCTCCTAGGCAAGGAAGACTGGACACCTTTTATTGTGAAGGGACACATTCTCCTCATTCTTCTCTCTTTGTGAAGGAAGGTCATAAGGCAGGCAAATGGCAGACAAACTTAAACATTTTTGTCTAAAACGTAATATTTTCTTAGAGAAGGCACCAGCCGGATCTGTCATAAATCAATAAACCACTGCCAGAGAGGTCCAGCTGCTGGCAGACTTCTGACAGGAGCTGTACCCCCTGGGGCCAGCACTGGGGAGATCTCTCTGACCCTGGCCCATGGTGCTCCTCCTACTGTGTTTGCCCAGGTGCGTTCTCTATTCCTTGCTTGGCTTTGGCAAACCTGGTTCTTGGTCACAGAAACCTACATTTGAAGGATCTGCGTTGGAGGCAGTGACTGACAGCTGCACAGGCGTCATGAACCCGAACAAAGTCTCTGAAATAGAGAAAGCACAGCAAGGCTGCGCAGAGTTTCTAGTTTTGCAGTTTCTTTCTCTAAATGGACTCAGAGAAGGCCTTTGTGATAGAAGTGCTGAGCCAAGAGACCTGTGGGGAGCAAGGGATCTACCCCTCCTGAAAACACACTGTTCAGCTGGAGCAAAGGACACGGTACACACTGACAGTGCAAAGCCATACAGATACCTGTTCTCCACAGGTAACTTGGATCAAAAAAGAAAAGGAAGAAGAGAAGACTTAGTAAAAGTCACACCTATGATCATGGAAGACATCTTCCATGATTCAGAGTGAGGACTAGGAGCAATGGCACCTTGGAAATCATTCCAACGTTTTAGTATCTTTGAAGAAAACCAAGAGGCAATAGTATCAATGTTCTGTATGAGAAGAGCACTGGGAAAGCACTGATCTCTGCAGAGCACTTTGACAGGAGGCTGCAGAGAGGAGGAAGTCATCGGTTTCTTTAAAGAATCACATCTTTTAGAGAACCTGTAGTGCAGAATAATTCATCAAAACAACCAAATCACTCTTCATTCTCCTCTAGATACTCATCATCAGCCTCATACAGGTCTAGAGCCTCCTCTGTTGTTGCCTTCTTTCCTTTCCAATCACAAACTTCATGCTCCTAATCACTGATATTTCCAGCTCACCTCTTACACACAATATAACTGCTGTGTAGCATCTTCAAAGACAATGAGATCTGATATCTTTGTGTTCCAATAGTGAAGTGAATACTTTGCATTAAGGATATTTCCATGCAGCATTCATAAAAAAAAAATCTTTAAGTCCATAATGTTTCTGCAACCTGACCAGCACCCATAACATAATGGAACTCCTCAAAAGAATCTCTCCATAATGCCAAGGTAGGCTGCTGCACCCACTTTCTGCTGCCTTGACATCAGAATTTGTCCACTGCATCAAAGCCAAGCAAGGAATTGAGAACACACCTGGACAAACACAGCAGAAGGACCAGGAACTGACTGGGTCAGAAAGCTTGAAGGCAACAGTATAAACTGTTCTATGCCTCTCAATGCTTGGCTCCTACACTGAAATCATTCAAAGAACTTCAAATCTGAAATTTTTGCCCAGAAGTCTAGTGCAACCTTTTAGATTGTAGGCTTTAAATTTGTTAATTGGAGTGGAGCTTTGGAGAATCACAGAACTATGCCCAAGGGAGACTGGAAATCTTCACAAGAAGGCTCCCAAACCATGGATGATCCAAAGAACAGGTGTGAACCCTGAAACCTGCAGCTTTGCACACTTTTCACAAAAGGGCACAAAGAATTAGTGCAGCTAATTTCTAGCTAATGCTCCAAAAATCCAGACAACCCATTGAAAGCACCTATTATCTTCCGAACCTTCTTGTCCCCAATACCAAAGCTCTGGTTCTTGACTCATCTCTCTACTCACCCCGCCAAACCGAGAAAGTCTCACCAGCACTCCAGGCATAGTGACTTCTCTGAATCACAACATTCTGACTTGTAAATTCAAATCTACCCATCAAGTAGATAAGCACTCACGGAAGTTGAAAGCTGTTTATAACTTGGTGAAGTAGCTCAACCAAAACTACAAAGACTTCTAGATCTGAATGCTGTGGCTTAGGAATCATCTCCAGTGTCAACAAAGAATTAAAACCCCAGCCAGAACCTAGTGGTAAAGTTTGGGGTCCTAGATAAAGCAAGTTCCACCAGAATAACTGTGGTGAAGCTTCAACTACATGTAATATATTTGTGGATCCATTTGTCAGGTGTTATGCAAGATTCTTAATTTTGGCAAAGCCACTTACTTAATTTCTCAATTATGTGGGACGTCCTCCTTGTTGTAAGGACCAAACAAAAGTCATTTTGTGTGGAAATAGTTCTAGTAAATTGACCTGAGACATTGCAGTAGCTTGGAAGAGCTGACCTTTGTGGAATACCTTGAACACTGCCAGGTGTGGGCAGGAGGCTACACTCAAAGTCAGGATATCTCCTCAAAATCTTATGACTGTGCCTTTTACATAAATGTAGGACTGAGCCTACAACTGGAGGGGAATCATGCAGCAAGTGACAGACACCTGCCCATGATTACTGAACACAGGCTCAGAAGTTTAAAATTAAAAGGTATTTGGAAGCAGCATCAATGTAAAACAGATATTCAGTGTTACACACAATTCACAGTGATGCTCTATCTGCACCAACTATTTTGATGACACACATACACACGTCAGGTACCGCCTTTCTGGAGTTTGCATGAAGAAAGGGACAGTGAAGATTTCTTCTTTTTGAGGAAAGGTATCAGAGATTCTTCTTCCTCTGGCAACCTCACTGGTCCCTTCTCTTGCTCCCCTCCCTTTCCTCTGCTATCTTCTTTGGGTAGCCTTCCTTTGCTGGGCTGTAGAGGACAGGACACAGTAAGCAGTTGGCCAGGTCACAGATGAGCAGAGCTATAGTCCCTGGGCACTTGGAGGGCAAGGACCTGCAACACAGGGTAGTTCCCTTCCTGGGCACTGGTGTGCTCTGTCAGGGGGACAGACTCTATTTAACAAATCTCTTTTCTCCTCTCTGAGCTTATTATTGTCCCACTCCACAGTTCTGCTGTGATTCTATCTCCTTGATTTACTGCACAAAGAGAAAGTGAAAATATTTGTTTCCTATAGCAGAGACACCAACTATTGCACCCAGCACCCAGACCCAAGCAGAGTTTCCTTCACAATGCACAGCTTGAAGGAAGGTGTGATAGCTATCAGTGGATCTATCTGCTAAACACCAGAAAGACTTCAGGGGCACTAACGGTAGTTAGTTAAAATTTCTGCCCCTGTACCCACTCTGAGGACATGTTACAACACACAGTTATGGGGCTGAGTTAGGTAAAGTACCTACCTAGCTGTTTAAATAGCTATGGGGTACACTACAGCAGCTAAGCCTATTTGTATTCCGTAGGAAGCAATGAGATGATGTAACATCCATTGTTTGGGCCATACGTGCAGAAAGCTGGGCACTGGCTGGACCTCATACCATGGTTCTACCTGCTAGGAATTTAGAGGGTAACATGTCAGTATGGCAGCCAAGCAGAGCATCTCCCAGTTCTTGTGTTTGCAGGCACTCTGCCAGCAGCTGCTTGTACCCTAGTGATTCCAGATCACTTTTCTTCTCCTTGTGGAAGAGACAGAAGAAGGAAGGAGAAGTGGGAGAGAAAACAATATCCTGAATGAGTTCATCATTGGCCTTATGCTGAGCTCTCCCTTGCTGTGAAGCCATGACTCACAGAGTTCCCATCCACAGCACAGGTGCACCAGGGGAGATTTAGACTGGATATTAGAAAAAATTTCTTCGCTGAAAGGGTTATCAAGCATTGGAACAGGCTTCCCAGGGAAGTGGTTGAGTCACCACCCCTGGAGGTATTTAAAAGACCAGTCGATGTAGCGCTTAGGGACATGGTTTAGTGGGGGACTGGCAGTGTTAGGTTTATAGTTGGACTTGATGACCGTAAGAGTCTTTTCCAACCTAAATGATCTTTCTTCTAAACGGTTCCTGAACTTGCTTCTGAGGAGAAGTGAATACAGTTGCTTCTCGTACCCTTCTTGTCACATGGAACAGCAGGATTAGGGTGTTCAGAGAAATACCCATCAAGAGGTATCCTACGTTGCTATTTATTATTCCCTCTCTTAGTATGTAAACATAAGCAAACAAAGCCCCTTGCCAAAATTTGCACCTGCCATGGAGAGCGACTAGTGAGCAAGGGCAGGCCTCCTGGCTGCACGTCTGTGGCCATGGGGAAGAGCTGCCCCACATTTGCAGTCATTGTCCTGCTGCTTCCCAGCCATCTGGATGATCTTGTCACCTGTGATGACGTACTGCCTGGCTCTCGGGAAGCATTTGGTCACGGATGCTGTTAGCCTAGGAGAGAGAGTCTGAGACAGGAGAACAGACTAGCAACAGTTGGGCCTGCATCAGTAGTCACAGGGAGTTTAGGAAGATTTGTTCTTTACTGTACTGAGGAGAGGAGGGCATTTGTTTACCAGAAGTTGCCTTTCACATGACCGTCTCAAAATCCAGTGGAGGATCCATTGCTGTGTTTGAACAGGAGCTCCCTCTTGTAGCCTGGGTGGGAAAGAAACGAGAGTGAAATTTTTTCCAGAATCAACATTTACTTTCTGTCTTCCATGATTATATTTTACTCCTGAACAAGGAACCACCTGATAATGGAACAAGGTCACTCAGAACTGAGGGTAAAAAAAAAAAATAGTGTAACAGATCTGATGAACCTGTCTGCAAGAATCCCACAGCTTTAATCTTTAGCTCTTCTGTCAGGGCTAGGCAGGGCTAAAGTATCATTGGGCATCTTTTTTCAAACCAGTTTCAAACTTACCACATGTCTGGGGAGTGGCTTATAAAAAGAAAGAGGAAAACCCGAGCTGAGAGACCTTAACCAAATGCACTTTCTCAAGCAGTTGAACACAATAGCTTTCAGCACAAATGACTCTCCCCGAATCATGAAATATGGTAAGGCCAGACCCACAAAGAAAGGTTTAAAGGCCATCAGTCCTACTGTGGGAGAGATCCCAAAGTCATCACTGCCTGAGAGACAAAACATGTTGGCTTTCCATTCTGTTATGATGTTAGGGATGGTGACTTGAACTTGCTTCTTTCCGGAGCTCCTGAAAAGAAACCAGATCCCTGGATAAAGGAAAAAGGATGCTCATTTAAAAAAAATAATAAATTAAAAAATCTCTGAGGATCAATGCTAATACTAAGATTACCTGTAGCACTTCCATCTGTGTTTTTACAAGCTTTGGAATGCTGAAGAGAAGACAGACCAACTACCTCACCCTCTAAGAAACTGAGGCACAGAAAGGGAAGATACTTGCTCAGGGATGCACAGTGACTCAGAATCAGGTCCAAGGAGACATCCCCAGAGCTCAAAGCCAAGCAGACGTTTCCTCTAGGTATATTAACCTTTCATAGATTGGGGTACTGGTCCAAAGAAGCATCCCCCCACATCACACCTAATAATTTAAGCTGGACTCAGCCAGCAGGGAACAGGTCCCAGATTCAGGTCTTGAGTGGAAAACTGACAGGCATGTGACTCGCTTTACCTGTGGATTCTCTGTGGACAGGGAAAGCCATTGGTACTTCAGGAAACTAACACAAGGAATATCCAGAGATGGGATTCACAAAGGCAGCTCAGCACTTAGAACAAATGCAGAGGTGGAAAGAAGAGGGCATGGCAGGCCAGCCCCTCTGTCGGAGGCAGACATCAGGAGGACTGCAGCTGTTAAGACAGTGGAAAGAGACTTCACAGACAGAAACAGCCATTCCTCTGAAAGAAAATAAGGAGCTCCTCATGATTACATAAGCAGTTCACTGGCTTCTTTATCTTGCTGTTTGGCAGAATTATCAATCCCATGTACTCTTTGCATTAGAGATTTAAAAACCAAAACAAATATAACATTAGAATAGGAATTCTGTGCTTCCTCACAATCTCTCTTCCTGGTATGTCACTACAGGCATTCCCTGTTTTCTTTGTCACCCCCCATCTCTTTTCTTCTCTCTACAGTCTTTCCTGAGCTCTCTACATACAACTCGAGGAAACTAAGAGTGTAACAACAACTCCACAAAATGGCCGGTTGTCCCATCTGTCATCATCAGTGCCAGCAGCAGAGGGCCCAAGAACCAGCCTGACTGACTGGTTAAGCATCACCTTGCATTAGCAGCACAGAGCAAGCCATAGGCACAAGGCTATAGTCCATAACATGAGAGCTGAGCTTCTAAAGATCTACCTTGTAAAGATCCAGCTGAATCCTTGTTACTGTTAGTTGTTTGGTTTTAATTTAGAAAAAAAAACCACCAATTCCCAGATCTTTTTGCAACTGCAGGACTAAAAAAAAAAACAAAACCCATGCAAACTTAGAGGCTCAAATTCAAACCTTAGGACCATTCTGCTATGTCCACTTGCATGACTCTCTACTCTACTCTCGTAAGACCCCACCTGGAGTACTGCATCCAAGATCCAGGGTCCCCAGTAGAGGAAAGATACTGACCTGTTAGAATGTGTCCAGAGGAGGGCCACAAAAATGATCAGAAAGCTGGAACAACTCTCTTGAGGACAGGCTGAGAGAGCTGGGGTTGTTCAGCCTGGAGAAGGCTCCAGGGAGACCTTATTGCAGCCTTTTAGTATATAAAGGGAACTTGTAAGAGAGACAGAGAGAGACTTTTTACCAGGGTCTGCAGTGACTGGACAAGGAGAAAAGGTTTAAACTGAAAGAGGGCATATTTAGATTGGAAATAATGAATAAATTCTTTATACTCTTTATGATGACAGTCATGAGACACTGGCCCAGGTTTCCCAGAGAAGCTGTGGCTGCCCCCTCCCTGGCAGTGTTCAAGGCCAGGCTGCACGGGGCTTTGGGCAACCTGGGCTAGTGGAAGGTGTCCCTGCCCATGGCAGGGGTTAGGACTAGATGAGCTTTAAGGTCCCTTCCAACCCAAACCATTCTGTGATTCTGTGAAGAGCTTGTAGGAACCTACCTTCAGAAAGCTGAAGAAGTTTCCGGGGTGATTGAACCACAAAGAAAAGTATCTTCTATATTCCAGAGGCAGAGGATCAATGACACATACTGGAAATTACCTTACTGCTGGTACAGAGCAGTCAATGTCCTCATTGACTTCAAAGGGATAATAGCCTCCATTTTGGGAGGAAAACAGAATTCACCTGCATAATCACACAAAAAGGCCAAGAAAACTGAACAAAAGGCTCACACTACAGACAAAACATGATAGACTGTTGCTCAACCACCAACACACATATTTCTCTCTCCATTCTTAACCTTTTTAAATACCAGCAACCCACCATGTACTTGAAATGCTGGGGTTTCAACCCCAAGCCCCAAGTTAAGGTTGACATATGGGTGACTCCCACAGCCCTTCCCAAAGGGGGGTGAGTTTCCCTTTAGGCTTCCCCCCAGGGTGCTCCGGCCTGGCAGACAGAGCCATTGGGTAAAGGAGCCCCAGGTGTCTGCAGTGAGTAACCCAAGGTCAGGTGTCCCACTGAGGGATCAAAGCTGGGACCCCTTGCAGGAGGGGCAGTGTCTGTGTGTGAGGTGGGTGCCCTGTGCAGAGTTCCCTGTTGGGGAAGGACCTCCTGCCTCCCTGGGACTGGGCTCCACTCAGGTCTGGCTTTTGTAAACGTGGGCTGTGTAGAGATTCAGTGTGTGGCTTCCTTGGTCTGATGTGTTTGGCTTGTTGACTCGGTTGTCTCCCGTCCCTTCTATGGGAGATGCATTTCACCATTTATTCCACCCATTGTTGGTCGTGGGGTGTTGTTGTTGGGGTCAGTGGGATTGATGTCAATTATGTATAATGTGACTGACTTGTTTGTACCCCCAGCGCTCACCCATGTACTGACCCTTTTGTATCAAATACAATTTGGTTATTGGTCGATCTTTATGCTGGCTGTGTCCTTTATGCTAGGCCTGATAATTAGCAAAATAGTGCTCCATCCTCCAAAACCCAAATAGGTCATCCTTTAATCAAGATTATCTGTTTTTAACAGGTACAATTTTAGTGTCATCTAGTCACAGTTCCACAGGTTTCAACCTCCGTGGAAAGCTAGAGTGCTTGCATCTTTTCCTTGAAAACAATTTTTTAAACCATTAAAAAGAGACTAGATTTCATACCTCCCACTGAAGAGGAGTATGCTGTTTGAGATCACCAGTGGTCTGTGCTATACAGCAGTAGATGGGTACCAGTTAGTCAGAGGGCAAATATAATTCTCAACCAGCCAGAATACGCGTTGCCTCTTGCCTTAGCCATTAGTGCAGAAACACAGGAAAATGGGGTTATAAGGGTTAGGAAGCTGGGAATACATAAACAGAGAAAGTTAGAATAAAGGAGAAAGGTGCAGACAAATAGGATACAAATCTCTAAGTCAAGCTTTCTTAAATTTTGCTGTTTATTTAACAGCTTGGCTTAAAAATAAGCCTTTATAAAAGTCAGTTTAAAGTCAGACATGCTGAGTTCTGAATATCCTTTTAGAATATAGTCATGTAATTAAAGTAAAAAATTAATAAAGCCCGATGTGTTTTCTACAGTGTTTTAAAATTAGACTGCTGAGCAAGTGTAAGTCATTAGTAAATGTCCAGAAAACAGTTTACAAAGGTGTTCAGCCAGCTTTTGACAAGAGCACTCTGTTCATGTCTCCACAGATTATTTCCTTTTTTTCTGTTTATTCACCTGGTTCAAAGTAATGGCTAGCTTACTCAAACTGAAAGAGCCTCTGGGGACTGCAAAAGCATGGAAATTGCTTTTGCCTTCCATATCTGCAAATAGGAACTCTCTGCGAGGAGCTAAGCTCTGTGATTTCTGAAACACTGAGGAACACAGTGACCAGAAGAAGAAAAAAAAGAAAAATCAATCAGTTAATTATTTTTTGAGAGATAAATCTTGCTTTGTTTAAATTGAATCCATGTAAACGTCAAATATGTTTAGACAAGCTTATTTTCCATGAATCCAAAACATCTAAGGGAGCTTTATTTAATGACAGCTTTTAAGTGGTGAGGGATTTCTGCATTAATTTAATTCCAGCTTCCATGAAGCTATACTAGAATGAATTGAGAAACAAAACCTGATACTTATCTCGTTATATTCTTGCCGTGAAAAACTGATAAACTACAACTGACTCTAAAACATTAATGTGGCAGTGTTGATTAAACACACACAGCCATGGCACACATTTCTGGATAGCAAAAATAGGTTTAAAAGGCAACGTAGACAATATTTGTTCAGTATATACTGGTTGCCAGCCTAAAAGAAGATGAAAGAGTTTCAATAAAGGCTTCTTACTTGTTCATTTAAATGTATTTAAGTAGAGAATTCACAGTACTTCAATTTGCATCAGTTCATCTCAGAACCATTGCAGTTCTGACCCCAGCTCTTTTCCCAGCACCGGGACCTGCTGTCCATTCATCAGCTCAGCTCCTTCTACAACTCCACACAGTTTTTATGCCTTTCCTTCCTTATTTTGCTGCTTCACTGCCTGTCGCAGCAAGCCACTTGGGCTGCTGTTACAGAGCTCGTGCTCTAGTCCCAGGAGCAGCACGCTCTGATCTGCAGCTCCGGGCACAGCACACAGCCAGCTGGGAGCTGCCCTCAGCTGGACACTCACTGTTGCCCCTGACAGGTCTTGTTGATGTTGTGAAACCCTGACGTGACCTACAGCAGCAGGCTCCAACAGGGAGAAAGCAGCCTGGGAGCAAACACAGCCAAAAAAAGAAGTCATTGGAAAGAGAAACCAGGCAGAGGACACAGTTAGCGGCCTGGCTGTAGTTCTTCCACTACTTCAGCAGAGCTCGCTAGATAATGTCTGTCTTATTCTTTTCTCCCCTTTCTGCACCTCTCTTACTCCTCCAGTCTGCTTCAGCATAAGCCTCACTAATTTACTGAACTACAGGGAAAACTTGAATTCTGCTGTCAACAATAAGGCCTCCAACCAGGGAACATGGTGTGAGCCACCAGTGAGGGGCTGGGAGCAGAGGAGGATGAGGAGAGAAGGATCGAGAAAGAGACCTTCAGACCTAGGAAAAAAAAAAGAGGAGGAAGTGAGAATCTAATCAACCACATCTAATGCTGTTCCCTCCTACAGATAGAGCCCTTCCCCAGCCCACCAAGACATGCCTTTCTCAGTGACCCCCTCTAATTTTGAGGTATCCCTGCATTCAACAGGGCACAGCCTCCATTACTTCAGAAGTGACTTTCCATACTTGCAACATCCTTCTTGAGGTCGAGTTTCTGACCATCCACAACAAGCCTGTCTCTCCCATCACCTGGAAAAGAAGCACAGCACATGTTCAGTTGAAAACTCCCCTCTCTGAAACTCTTCCCCATTCCTTCATACTCTGCTAGTGCCAGGTAAGATAGAGTAAGATCAGACAGCAAGAAGTGAAGCAGCAGAGAAAAGCACCTTGAAATACTTTAAAAATAAGTTCAAAGGTCACAGCTGGTTACTATGCCTGGAAGAAAGGAGAACAAACAATGGGAAAGGGTGGAGTGATGCTGCAAAATAGAACAGTTGACTCTATCTAATGTTCATCTCCAGGGCTGTCTGGGCTAAGCACAGCCCATGGAAGCTGCAGTCAAGACCAGCTTTGCCATTACCCACAGCATCTTGGCTTCATCCACCACTGCCCTGCTCCAACACACAGAGGTCCCCCACCCACTATGACCACAGGGTGCTCACAAAGAAGGAAAGGTCCACAGGGTCAATATCATAACTCACCCAAGCCTCCCGCTATTGGGCACAGGCCACCACCCAATACAGAGCCCTGGCTTTGAGGTAACTCGGTGGTGCTGTACTACAGCTGCAGGTGCAAATAGCTGCCCTGGTAGTATGGACTAATGGTCCCCAACTCACACACAGGATCTTCATTTGCAAATTTCTCCTGAAAATGAAATACAGACAGGCAGGGTGTTATTCAGACAGAGCTCCATGGTGTCAGCGTGCCTTCAGACCTTTGTTGAGTAACACTGGCGTGGCTCGGGCATAACACAGCACCTCTGATTCTGCAGAGGCTGCCTTTAAGTGGCAGTCCTGTGCTGGGATGTACATAGACTGGCTACTCCCGAAAGACCCCAGATCACTATGAGACTCCAGTACAACACAGATCCCAAAGCAGTTAGATCACACTACCAAAGCATATCAAAACCTGACATTAAGAGTAAGATTCATTTTGGCCATCTTCAAGCATATTCACCTGAGATAATCTTTTAGGTTCCCTTTAAAATTAGTGGGGAGGGGCACACACAGAACATTTCTAGGGTGAGATGATTCAAGTCTGAAGGTAACCCTCCAGATCCATTCAGACACACAGCATCCAGTGGTGGTTTGTCTTTCACCATTAGCTCTACAGAGAACACAAAGAGACTAGCCCAGATGTAAGTGCATATATTATCTGCTTCTAAAATAGGTTAGATCTTTCCTCCCTTAATATCTAATATTAATTATGTTACATGTTATAAAATGTTATTGCATATACAGCAACAGACAAATATCTGCAGCACATAGGTATAAACTGTTTTCATGCTGACACAGTCAGCTGCTTTGAACTAGGAAGAAACGGCTCCTGAGGGGATTCATGCCTAGATGTCCCCTATTTATTTACATTTTCTTTTCAATTTCTTCCACAGCTTGTGTTATTACCCATTTTCAGAGGCAGCATACTGCCATTGTTACATACCAGCAAGATCTGGAAAGTCCTACACTCTGTGTTCAGCTACATAAGCTACTAATATACCAATATTAAAATTCAGCAGGATGGATTATGGGACACATAAAACAAAGATATCAACAAATTCATGAGTATCCATTACTGGAAGTCTTCAAATAAGCCATTTCTTTCTAAATACTGGCAGCCTGAGAAACAGACTCTGGATTTACCCATAGATGTGGCTTGAATCCAGCAAGACTAGCTTGCTTTTTCAACTACACAGAGCCAATTCTTGTGTGATAAAAATTCAGCAGTCTGTGGATCTGCAGAAAAAAGCCTAAGAATACCGTGCACAAGTTCAACACAGAAAATCTTAAGATGAACCTAAAAGCAGACAACTACTCTCAGAGCTGAGCAATTTGTCTTTCCTGCCCACCTAGAAACTGGGACAAGGTTCCAAAAATGCAAAAAGCACCTCCAGTGAGATGAAGGAGACTTTCCACGTCTAGTTAGTTCTCTCATGTCTTTGTCTCTCTACAGGATAAGAGAGAACTCTGGGTGACCCTCCAGTAGATTACTACTACACAATTCAAAAAAATCCTACTGTGCAGCAGACAGCTTGCCAGCCTGGATAGGTCAGCCACTGCCCACTCAAGACACACAAAAAAACCCTCTACTTCATCCTCTAGTTTAGAATAGGAATAATGGAAAACAAAGTCATCTCATAGTTCCTCACCTTCAGCTCCACCAGTGAGTACTAGCAGAAAAAACAAAACAGATTTCTTATTAGTGCTTTGTAATATGGTGGCGTAAGATCTCAGGAACAGTCATGAGGATTCAGCTCACCATTCACAAATCTCAGGAGGATTAAAAACAGCCAGTTAAGGACTGTTTCCCCGAGATTTGCTGCCACTGTTGTTTACATTCCCTCAGCATGCAGAAGATACCCAACATCCATACCGGAAGGTCAGCTCAAACAGCTTGCTTTCATTTTGCTGGCAAGGACTCCATGGATTTCTGTGCAGATCTCAAACTATTTACTAGAGACTCACTTGATTTCCTGGAGTGGTTCTTTGGGTCGAAAGGAAGGAGCTGAGCTGGAGTGCAGTAGCATAAGGACAGGAGCTGGCAGTCCTTCAAAGTCATCCAGCTCCAGGTTAGAACGGGGTCTGAGCTGGCTTATCTCCAGGGGTAGGTCTACAAGGATCTGAGGCTTTACCTGCGTTTGATTATGAATTCCTGCTGCTGCTCAGGAATGCTGGATTTGTAGTTCCTAAAGAATAAAATGCTCAAGGGCAAGATCAAAAGCAGAGCACTGCACCCCTGTGAAAGCCCTGTCTAAGTCTCCTGTTTACATTTTCTCCTTTACATTCCTCACCTCATCATTCAAAAGGATGAAAATGCTGTTCAGAGTGACATTTTGAGACTGTACTGCAATAGAAAAAAAGCAAATGAAATACTTGTGAGCATAACCTTCAGGCAGAGAGTCAGCCCACCCCTACCCAGCTCATACTCCAAAAGTGGAGGTGTCCTTTCAGGGCATTCACGTAGGCATCACGCTTTGGTTCTCAGATCTGAGGGCCTAACAGGGCCCTGAGGACACAGACTGAGAAGAAATCCACAAAAAGAATATGAGAATATGAGCCTAAGAGAAATGCTGAAGGAGGAAAGGAGGTGCATATAGTCCCTACGACATGAACTTTTATTAACAGTCTGAAAGAGATGAGACTGGATTGTTTGCAGGAAGCAGATGAAGTATCCTTTACTTCACATTATCTTCAATTACCATTAATCTACCCTTATCTTGGTAATGATTCAACAAATAGTAAGTTTTGTCTTACAAAATGCACAAAAGACACAGGGCCTTGCAAAAAGATGTTAAATATTTATTTCAATAATTATATTTTTCAGCCCTCATGGGAAAGAATGTGGGTGTGTCATTTTACAACAATTAAAAGTAAGCCATGCCTTCAGTGTACTTACAGTGCTTGTTACTGGAGAAGCTATTCTGAATAGGTCGGGCATTACTGAAGCACCAGTCCATGTAAAAAAACATACCAAAAAAAAAGAAAAATCCCAACCCCAGTGATACACCAACTACAAACTGAAAAACGTGTTTTTCTGGGTTTGATGAAACAAGGAAGATGTCTTTCAGGCAGAGGTTACATGAACAGCTTAGATACAACTAACAATGTATGATGATGGTCTCTGATAGATGACAGACAGGTGCCAGGTGAGTTTCCACCTTCTAAAACAGGCAGAAGTGCACCACAGCATTTGGAATCCAGAGCAAACAATGCTCAGTAAAATGTTCCTGACCAGTCCTTGCTGGTCTTCATGTGGAGATAGCTAGGATGATGTTTCCTGGAGACCACTTAAGACTGGTGCTTATAAACCTAACAAGTCTGCATCAGGTTAACTTGAGTAGGGTGGTACAGCTGGTTTAGAAACAAGCCTGAAGTAACAGGAGAAGCATGAACTGCAGATCAAGTGCGATTTCTTTACTAAAATCCAGGGCCAAGGTAATTATTATATCTACTGGGCAACCTACATCAAAGACTATGTTGTTCTAGTGGGGACATACTGCAAGGAACACCCCCTCAGCCTCCCCACAGCTTACCTGTACGGTCCTCAGGCTTCCCTTGTTGTCCTGGCATGTAAACGGGCTTGTCAGTTTGCCCACAAGTACGGCTCACAGTGCTCTGGATTAAAACCTCAGTTTCTGCATCGCTGCCCAGAAGGAGGCAGCTGATGAAAACTTCCTTGATGCCTTTTGCAGGTGGAGGGACTTGGGGACTACAGGAAAATACCTCAGGGTAACACCTGAGAAATTCTTGTAGGAGAATTAGGCATTGCACTTGAGCACACATGTAATCAGTGGTTAGTTTATGAAGGAAAGAAGAGGTTTGCTGCTCTACTTACTGCTAAACAAGTTACTCCACAGTTGACATGGAAGAGACTGACTTTCTTATAACTGCATATGATACTTATGGGATTTATATACAAATATATAGAGAGATCCACGGTACAGGGACACAGGAAGCATTAAGAAGTAGGTAGCAGTAGAGGCCAGACCTGTACCCCATGTTGGAATGGGTTGAATAATATTTATTAACAAAATGAGAACCCCTGTTTGGACTTCAGCAAGTCAGAGCAACTAGAAGCAAGTGGATCTGATCATTTTCTAGACAGAATACGGAAAGAATTCCCAGTCCCCAGATGCTTCCTTTAACATCAAAATGATGAAGTGCTTGACTTCACGGATTCCTCCTGCTTGATAATGCTGGGAACCAGGCAGTCCAAGGGGGACGGGGGACAGACAAATGTAAACATAGGGAATTCTTAAGCATTAGTAATGGACGCAGGAAATAAGCTGCTGTCTTTCACCCTGTCCACAAACGCCACAGTCCCTGACACTTCAGGGTGTGTTACTGATTGGGAGATCAGAGGATGAACAAGCATGAGATAGGAGATCAGCCTCTTTCACCAGTGACTGGCACAGCACAGAGCTGTGTTCCCAACTCCTGCCAAGCACTGCTGTTACCCAGCCTTGATTTGACGGGTGCTTTGCATTACTTCATTTTTTTTTCATACATGTAAGATGAGGTACTCACTTTCCCCTACTGTAATCCACTACTTCTCACTGTCTAGAATTTGCATTAACAAGCGCTTTGTGGGACAGAAGGAAGGGTCCATGGGCATATAGTTGAGCCTACATGCAGAAGGCAACTTTGGCTGCCACCTCAGAAAAAGGTCCTAAAGGGGTGCCTCACTAGCCCTAATATAAATTAAGATTAACAAATCCATTAATAATAATATATCAGCAACATAGCTGTTAACATCTTAGATTAATCCTTATTAATCCTTAACAGGAATCACCATGTAGTAGATTGAACATCAAATCACACATAGAGGGCATCAGTAGGTACATACATGATGCCATCATCAAAACCAAGCGTTCCACAGCTCCAAGTCCCAGTCTTCTAGAATGGACATCAGCGCCTATAATTCTGCTCATCACAAGGCTGATGACAAGGCTTTACACAGGACCGCAAGCAGGCTTCTGACAGTGCTTGCAATTGCTCTGCAGAACTGCTGCTCTTTCAAAAGGCAACACTGCAGCCTGCTAACATGAACATCTGTGAAGAGTCTCTTTCATACAGGAGTACAGAGTCAGCACTAAAGCATCTCTACACTCACCTGCAGGGAGCCTGGCACAAGGACGTTTCTACTGCCAGCCTGTTTGGCCAAGGAACACGTGAAGCTCTGCGACACTTCAAAAACCTCCCCATGGAGAAAAGCCCCAGTCGTAACACCCTGGTACTAAAAGCTGGTGTTTGCCTTCTCTGTTGAAGTAGCTCCAGCCTCAACTTTGAGCTCCCCACTGGAAAGGTGAAGCACAGGAAGAGTCTTCTGAGGCGCCAAGCCGCATACAGGTCTTGACCTCGGTCTCCACCCTGGGGGTAAGCAGTAAGGCTCCTCCACAGTGGCAGAAAGCCCACATGGACCTTCTCTGTAGCTTGGTCATGCTGGCGGCACCACCCCACAGGTCCTGGCAAGATAAGTGAAAAGTGGAACAGGGAGGTTTAACAGCATTAACACTTTAAAAAGTAAAGCATCTGTGTTTAAAAAAAAGAAAATTCAGAAGTGAACCGAGTTCTTCACTATGTGGTAGCCTGGCACCAGTGTAACCGCAGCAGTCTTTCAGGGCCTGGAGGACACCCACAGCTCTGCCTGTCACTGCCCAGTCCCTCTGGGGCTCCCCCCCACCTCCCCACAGCCCAAGATCCCATGTCAGCCCCCCAAGTCCATCAGCCCCCGTGATGCCACAGCAGGACTGTTCTCCAGCTATGACAGCCTTGCCCAGCCATCGGCCCTATTGAACCCATCCCACAGGCTTCTCACCTTGGACCTGCCTCATCATTTCCTGGGTGCCAAAGGGACCCAGCAAGGTTTGTAGACTCCAGCACTAGTACTTGGGAACACAAAGGAAGTGGCCCAGGAAATTGCATATACTGAGGCAAGAAGTGCTGGGGAACCTGCCCTACAGAGGTATGCCCAGTACCCGGGAAGAGGAACAGGCATTTGAAGTACCCCATGTCTCAAAGGGAAGGGGTCCTGCTGTTACCTCTGAATGTCAGAAGATGCCCTTAGCCACTCCCCATGACATCGGGATTGTTTCTCTGTCATCCAGAACAATGCTGCGGAAACAAGTCTTCACAGAGGTACCACACTGGTGACATCTTTCCGCCTGTGCCACCATCCTTCAACACTACTGTGCCTCTGAGCAGTGACAATCTGAAGAACACAGAGGCACCAGGGAGCCACGAGAGGGCAAGAGCCATCCCCAGAGGGCATCGGTCTACAATGCCCTACGGTCCTTGGCCTTCTGTGACACCATGACAATGTAACCCTTGAGGGGAAAAACCAGTGGCAAGTGGACTGAGAGGAAACAGCTTTCAATGTTGCTCTCCTCTATTTCTACCATATAAAGAACAGGAAAGAGGGTGAAATTGGAAGGGAATATTGTGGCTGTTCAACTAGTTTCATCAAAAGGTTCTCAGAGCACACCACTACTGTTGGCTTTTCAAAACCTCTGCTACACCCCCTCCAAAAGTCACACTAAATTGCAAAAATGTCCAGTCTCTCCTTCCCTTAGTCCCGTTGGCTCCACTATACATGGAAAAAACCTTACAACTGGTCTTTCTGGTGCCCTCACCACATTATAACCATCTCTCTATACCCACTAGGCACCTGTCCCATCTCCAACCTTACACAATGCACAGACACTCAAACAGCCGCTAGCCTCCTTCCCTGCCTCTTGCATGTGGTATTCCCCATGCCTCTGCTACTCTTTCGTGATCAGACCCTTCGTCCAACGGCCGTCCAAAGCTGTGAAGTAAAGGTATGAAAAATTCCTGAATCTTACTACATAGGTGTTCACAGCAGACCAAAGCTCTGACTAAAACTCACCAGCCCAAACTCTGTAAAAGAGCTTCTGTGCTGTCGCTGCTATTCCCAGGAGCCTACTGTAGCAGAGGACAACAGCTACCAGGTTTGCTGGCTCATTTGTGCAAAATTTAAGAGAGCTCAAAGGTACTGCAGGCCTCACCTGAGAAACACACGGTTACAAGATACACACAGCAGAATGCCCCGAGATCTTTCCCAGATACCTTGATTTGAGGGACATCAGATTGTCACAGGGAAATCAATTTGATCTGAACAGCTGCAACTTTTCAAGTGTGTCAGTTTGACCCTGGAAAAGTTAGGGGACAGTTTGCATTTTTGTTAGTAGCTGATGTGTCCTGCATGGTAGGTGTGAGACAGACTGAAATCTTCTCAGACGCTCATCACTTCAGCAAAGGCAGCAAGGTAACAGAGAAGGCAAAGAGTAAGCAGTATGTAGTTCAGCAGAACAACTCTTTTAGCCAGAGGAAAGCAGTTACTGGAATAAGGCAGTTCAAGGGGGAGACTGCAAAACAATTTGCAGCAAGTTGAGAGAGAACAATGGAAACAATTCTCCACTGCTCTGAGTAACCTTTTTCTGAAGATTATCTACAGAGTTCAATCTTGAAGCATGTACTGCTTGCTGAGATTAAGTCAAATGCTGTTTTATTGATACATGCAGGTTAATTGCAATTCATCTGCAGGAAGGTAGGTGCTATAGTCCCCTGGAAGCTCCAGGATTCCAACTAAAGTTGTGTCCCTCGTTTTGCATGCTGAATGTACCCTTATGCCTAGACCTATGACATCCTCCAATTTTATTTTTTTTTTTTTTAGACTTCTCGCATGTTTCCACAGCACTGTAACCATAAACTGTCACTTCTGAAGTTTTCTAGTCAGAAATGTTTGGAAATCAAGATGTTGTTGGAGTTAATAACCAGGAGGCTCCTCTTTCAACACACTTTACCCACAGCTAATGAACCAAGGAACATAATTTTCAGAAATAAGATCTATTTCTGTTTTGATCAGCCCATACTAGCAAGTTCTGCTTTTTCCTGCCCTTACATATAGGGAGGGTGATTTCTGGGAAGTATCCCAAGCACCACGGGAAGAGTTCCAGAAAGCTCTGAGCCCCCCTGCAAGGCTGACAGACAAGTCCCCACCAGTCGCTGCATGGGCACACTCACTTGAAGGAAGTAACACGTGATCACGCCAATACCCTCACTTTGAAAGAATTATTTCCCCTCCCTGGGTGTTTGAAAACACATGCTAGCCCGCCATCATCTGTTTGTCCTTCTTCTTGTAGACAAGCCTATATGGAAAAATGCTTAAGATCAGTTACTAATTTGTGACATAACATGCTGCCCACACTGCAAATCTCATCCCAGGTGAAGAAGTAAAGGCTGCCTGCCTCCAACTCACAGGCAACACGAGCTGCTGAAGAGCACTACAGTACAACAGGTCAGCTCTGCCAACCTTACTCCTCTGGGCAATAAATGACCATTTTCCTGCACTGGCTGCCAAAACCAGGGGAAAAGTTGTTGCCCTGCTATGTTATGTCTCCATATAAGCTGCAGATTTCACTAAAAGTGCACAGAGCCATCGCACACATAACATAGACTCAGTGCAGCCCCCCCAGCTTCTGGCCCTGATCCACAGGAGTTAAATAGGTGCTGTTCATAATATGCACAGCACTGCTGCTCTTAGCACATTTCTAAAGGAGAGCAGTAATTATTGTGAGGGTCCAGCATCCAGCTTAGCATGTTCCGTACCCTCCCTCCTCCCATCCCTTTCTATAGCAAGCCCAGAAGTTTCCTTCCTCTCCTCTTTTGATCTAGAAATCCAAGGTTTCCTTTGCTGAGAGGATGTTTAGCTTTGCTATAGAGAAAAGTTTAGCTAAAACCATAGTTCTACAGTATCGAGCTTGGGACACTGCCAGTTCACTTGTAATCATGCACGTGATCCAGATGAAGTGGGAGCACGCAGTGCAGTTCTGCTGAACACATCTAGGTTCTTCTGAAGGGAAGATGCTACAAGTATACTTGAAATTGCTAATGTACAGGGACCTGTAAAATAAGACATTTAGTTTTAATGTTAGACATCACTTATGTTTTACTAGCTTTCATTTTTTTCTGTATTTTACTGTAATGTATATAATTACATTTATACTTTTTCCTAATTACCCTCTGTAGTCATTGCCCAGTTACCCACTTACGTTTTGAAACCTTGAACTCCTTGCCTAGTAAAGATAAGACAGACCTTGGACAGTCTGAAAAACTCCCTGAGTACATCCCAAATAGCAGGAACCTAAAGAAAACAAGGGCCTAAGAAGACGCCAGTGTCAAGATAAGTGCTGAAAGCTGGAACAGGAGCTGAAGGATGGATAAAGTAACTCTATGACCATGTGTGGACACTAGAAACCTAAAGTTCACTAACAGACAGTGTGAGAAAGGCTGTGTGGACCCCTAAGGAGGGGAGAAGACCCTCATTCTATTTTACTACGCATGCTCAGACTATGTAAACGAATTCTAAGAATCATTAGCATAAGACTGCCTTTTCTAAGAAATCTGATGCATATGTATGCGTTTTGTGTGTATTAGAGAGTTTTGTTAGCAGGTGTGGCACTTGTGGTGGAGCCCAGTGCTGCCCAGCACTGTGAATAAAGAATCCCTGCTTAACAGTTATACTGAATTCTGACTGTTGAATGAAGCTCTTTGTTTCACTTTCCTGACCTGTGGGAATGCAGATAATGCCTGATCAGGCACGAAGCCCACTAGGAAAGTTTCCTCTTTAAAAAACAATAGCACCTTGAACCTGTAGGACAAGTCTGTACCTGTTCTGCTCCGTGCCACATGGCCACAAAGTTTATAATCCAGTTATCCAGTACCCAGATGTACTGTGTGGGGAATCAATCTGGTACCCAAGTGGAGCTTGGGAACTCTACTTCTAAATCAGCATCCCAAACGGGAAGAATTCCTTTTCCACGCTCAAGACAAGTGAATTTCAGCCTGTCCCCGCTGGCCCTTAGAGGTCTGTGCATTCTGCTGTGGGCATTACTAAAGGTCACTGAAGCAGGGCTGCTGTTAGTGCACGCACACTTTCGCAAGATGAAATTCTTCATTCTTACTGGAAAACATAAAGACAAACTTTTTTTAAAAAAAAAAAAAAAAAAGCTTGCAAACAGCTATATGAGACTTTCTCTTATCAACTACTCCCACCTGATCCTCTCAGCCAAACACAAACTGATGGTCTGAAAATGGCTGGAGTCCCTCTTCACCAGCACGCTGTTCTATGCCCCTCACCCAGTGTGTCTCACAACCTCCTTGGCTCTGCTGTAAAATACTTGGAAAGTCTGTCCAGCTCAAATGATCTCCTTTCAACTTGCATACACAGATGTGGCATTCAGACTCCTAGGATGTTAGAGCCGCTATGAAGTCACATTCTACACAGTAATTTATTTTATCAATGCAACCTGCTCTGGCAGATCTGCTGAGGATTCCCAGTTTGAGGTGTGGCTGGACAGTGAGGAACACAGATAAAAGGAAGTCAGAAAGGGGAAAAAATACCTTACAGCTATTTACAATCCACTTGACTTTCATTTGCCTTGATATGATTTTACCTTCATAAAAAGAGCATGAATTTCAAGGAATGGAAGCAGAATCACAACCTAGAAACCATATGAAAGTTGTTAAGAAAAAGGCAGCAGTGTGAAGCTGAATAAGTAGAGAAGGTAAAGCTGAGGGATGATGGCAAATTCAGGCTGAATATCAAGAAATCCTATTTAATAGAACTTCTTAGCTATACTAGTATGTGCAATAAAAGATTAAGACATTAAGAAACTGACACCCCATTCTTCAAGAAGCAGACACTAGCCTGAAGCTTTTTAAAGACATTTGAGTCAATTTAATCTCTCATACAATTACACGGGTGAAAACAAAGTCTGTTCTTCTCAAAGAAATCGTGTGTTTCTTGACAGAGGTCACCAAGCCCACACACCTAGAGCAATTAAACAGGATGTTTTGCTTACAGTGTAAGCTATATTAAATCTGGTCTTTGCAAATCTTTGTCCCTGATCCTCATTTTCTCAGTCTCTAATCTGTTTTACCCTTGGCCTTCTCTGTATTTCCTACCTTCTCTTCTGCCTCCATTTCAGATCTCCTCAGCAGAATGCAAGCAGAATGGCGCGAGATCAGTTTCAAACCCCTCAGGAGTCCATACACATTCCTGGTTTGACACATTTTTGCCAAAGATGCATGCAAAACCAAGTACAGACTAGATCTATGCCACCAAAAAGGAATAGTGAGGTTTCAAGCAGGTGACGATTGCTGTTGCCTTCACCCCATGGTACATACTCTTGCCTCTCCCTGAAGCTGCACTGAGATGGACAAAGTTATCAGCAGAGATGAATTTAAGCCTAATTAGCTGAATGGATATCCCTGATGGTAAGTCTGCCTTTCAATAGAGCATCACTCTGATTAAGCAGAATTCACTATCTCCAAAGGATGACTGAGTTAGAGCCTGATCTGTTCTTAATCTTCCAAAGCATTTTCCCATACATGGTCTAGATGAATATGGTAATTAACTTCAGAGATATGCAAAGAAAGATTCGTAAGAGCCCTAAGGTAGTAGTCCTCTTTCCCCACATCCCTGCCACAGCCTCAGTACCTTGCCAGACTAACATCACACATTGTCCCTGCAACCTGCCCCCCATGATAACGGGTCAGCCGGGGAATTCTCAGCTCTGGCTACAGACTTCAGAAGCCAAGTCGTCGATGACTTGAAGATTTTTATCTTCCCAACTTCTGGCTTATAGGAAGCTGTAAGGAAAGACAAGACACTGACATTATTTGAATTATGAGTATCAACATTCTCAAACCAGCAGACAAACCTGACAGGCAAAAGGTGGAATAAAGTTTCTGACAAACTGGGAATGCAAGAACCTCCCCAGAGGGCTTACCTCATTTTTAAAAGCAAGAGTTCTAGAACTACTGCAAATAAGTTCTGGGAACTTGGTGTTAGTTTCCCAGGGCTTTCCCAGAACGTGCAGAGATATCTGGCCCAGTGACAGACCTCTTGTCTTGCCTGTTCAGTCAACAGCATCTGTAGGTGGTCTTTGCTCTAAAACTGTTCACACCCACTGTAATGGCCACAGAAGAGAGTGGAAAATGTTCGATACCTAAAAATTGTCTACTCGTGTTTAACAAGTCTCCACAAACTAAGACACCCAAAAAGAGGAGGAAAAAGGACACACAGACCCTTCTCAGAGATTCATATACACATACCTGCCATCAGCTATAGGTAAAAGACAGAGTACCATTACTGTCATGACATTTGTAACTGGTATCACTGTCATCCCTTTGATGTCTAAAAGCTGACTATTCCTAAGGACAAGTAATTTTTTTGAGTAGTTTTCCTTAATTCAGAGAATCTAAGTTCATCGCTTTTCATTCAAGACTTTGCCTGAAACTAACTATTGCTAATATTACAGTTTCATTTTTTGTTAGAACTTAGTAACTATAAGGGCATACTCAGATATTGCAGACAACAGACTTGGAAGACAGACAAATCTGAAGGCAAAGCACTTCTCTGCCTCAAAGCAAAATGAGATTGGCTGCAGACAAATAATGGGTTGAGATGCTAAATCAATTAACAAGAACAAAAGATGGTTTTGAAGTCAGGGAACCACATCAGATAATAAAAAGTAAGGGAGCATTCTACTTACAGAAGATTTTACTGGGCTTTTATAATCCTCTTTCTCCTTGCCAACAGCCCAAGCAAAATACCTGGCACTTGGGACTTCTGCCCAGAGCTGGCTTCACTAAAATTCTCAAAAATGGATAACCAGGAACCACAGGGCAGTTTGCTCCCCAAGAAACATCTGCTTTCTGGAGTGAAGGAATGTGACTAATATAGTTGTGCCCTACAGGCAAACATGCTCTCTTTACAAAGGGCTGAGCAGTTCTTGTTTGAGAAGGGATTATCTAGTGTGAGCCAATAATCATGGTTGAAGTTTCTGCTTCTGTGCAAACTTGGGGTTCAGTCTGCATGTGTACTAACCATAGGGTGCTTGCACACATGCAGACCATGCAAAATCTGTTCCTTAGATAGGATACTGCAGGCCAGAACTGACTTGCAAATCCAGGTAACTCTAAGCAAAACTGTAGTACCTCTTACTAAAGCTAGTTCTTCTCACTATAATACACTGGTTTCAGTTGCAGTTAGCAGTCCTGCATGATAATTTCCAGGGCATGCATCTTCCTCCCAACAGGTTTTTTTGAAAGCTTCTGCCAAAAGGTGCAGACTTTCCCAAGGATGAAGATAGGGAACTGTAATGTTGAACTTCAACATAAAAATTCTCTGGTGATCCTTCCTTATAACTCACTCACATTGGAACTGCAGCTTGGAAACAAGCATGGGCTCAATCAGAACGTGCTAGATCTTAACAGCTTGCTGAAGCCTCTCTGCTAGTGCTGACTATGTGTACCATGCCCAAGGAAATTCCTTTTTAGTGCTCCAAAAGTGAGGATAGAGGGTAGCTTCAACAGCAAGAAGCAAATGTTTGTGCTGAGCAAGGTGTTGGCCTTGTCTGCTCTGAATGCTTACTCACCTCTATATTACTATGCAGACAGTACCTGGAAGGCAAATGTCATACTCAGCTGCAGAAGGGTCAAAAGCACAACCCTGAGGCACACAAAGTGGAGGACAGTCTGTAAAGCCAGCACTGCAAATGGCCAGACTAGGCCAAAGAACTATAAGAACCAGAACCAGTGGGACTGAAATTAAAGGGAAAGCAGGGAAAGAAATTATTGGGAAGTATAGATATATTCAAAATCCAAGAAAAGGAAAACCATTCAAAGGTGGGTAACAAGGTAGGTTGTGGGACAGCTCTCAGCCCAGAAACATGTGGGAACAGGAAAATGATCACTCTAAGAGGAACTGCCTGAATGTTCAACTACTACTTCTTGAGAGTCTGCAGATGCAATGGAGTCCCACACATAGTAGTTTGGAAAGATTTCTGCAGCCGTCTGCACACAACACACTCTGGTGTACTATTCCCAGGCAATGAGGAATAGAATAACTCCTCCTATCTTCACTTCTTCTTTCTCTAGAATCTTAATGCTAAAATAACAGGCTGGGGACAAGGAGATGGGGTCATGAGATCTTCACTTGCTGAAAAATAGTGAGATCAATGAGTCTTGGAAGTCAGTAACAGCCTTTTTTCTGCAGAACTTGCTTATGGTAATGAGCTAAACAGACCAGTCTTGCCAGTGGACTGAGCTGGGAGTTCATCTGAATACTACCCTCCATACAGCTAGTTGGTAGAAGTTTGCAGCAGCTCTTTAACTGCTGGGAGCCATTCTGTGGAAGATTCAGCTTGTTTATAGCATGGGCCGTTCCAATTGGATGTGCAACCACAATCCATTTTGTTAGCCTCTGATCCAAATTTTCTGTGCTGTCAAAAGAAGGTAAAACCAAGGAACCTGCTAAAGGATCTCATTCCGTTTGAGTCTTTGGGCTTAGAATATCTATTTACATTTATGGGACAGTTTTGCTTCATTTCAGAATGATCAGGCTCATCAGGGAAAAAAAAGAAAATAAACAAACCCACCTTAAAAGCCAAGGCATTCCTAAGTCTTGATCATCGTGAAAGTCTAGTACCATTTTTTTAGATAAATGTGAGATGATGCTTCATGGCTCTGAATGGAGTACTTCAACTGGAAAGACTGACATATAGCTTGACTTTGTAAGCTGAAATAATAGCCACTAAAAAGTCACCTTCACAGGCAAATAATAGACTTTAGAAGAAAATAGTGGTTCAAAAAACGGTTGTGTCAAGTATTGAAAGATCTGAAGTCCTACAGTGATGAAATCTTCCTGGCTAAACAATAAAGATTTGGTCTGAGAAACTGAATTCATACTGCATTGGTAAGTGGCAGGCAAATATTGCTGTTAATTGTACCTCTCTCCTACTGTAAAATAGGTTCTAACAATGACAAACACTCCAGAGTAACTAAGTGAAGATTGTCTAAGATGCTTTCTTTTCAGCTTTGAAAAATAATTTCACTTAACAGTGTAAGTTGTGGCACAGAAAAGCTTTGCAGTAGCATTCTCTAGGTATCTGTAAAGCAATCTTGTTTCTGTAGATGTTGTTCAGATATGCTCCACACTATGAGCTGAGGAATATCCATCTTGATGGAACAGTAATTCTAAATTCTGCAACGTACCATCATTTGGGATAGCAGTACTGACTTCTGGCAATGTGTGTGGGACAGAGAATATAAAAAAAGGAGCTACCAGGGTTAAGCTGAAATTAATACCACTATCTGAGCACAGTCTTATCTACTCTTTCCCTGAACCTCCATGAATTCTGAGAGACAGTGTGAGGAAACCTCTGAAGTATTTGCTATCAATACCGAGCTATTCTGTTCCTGAGAACAAAAGGAAAACAATCTGCATTGTCTTTGGTCACAAAGAGGTCCACCTTAGGGATAAATATCTATGGAATACTCGGGGTACTATAAAGTTTTAGGACCCACTCTAAACGATCTTAAACTAGTCACAGGCTGTAAAATTGCTGAATTTATTAGAATCAATCTTTTCAACAGGGGAACGGTCTTAAGAGAACCTTAAACTGATGATCAACATGTACTCACAGAGATCATTTGTGGGAAACATGGGCTCTCTTGCTCAGATTGTCTGCCAACTGCTTGCCCTCCCTGAAGAGATGCATGGCCAGTGAATTGACTCAATTTATGATGTTCAGTTCTCATAACACATTAGCTTCCTAACAAAAATTGTTTCATTCCACTTGTTTGCTTAAGGCTGTTGAGACAGTCCAGGCTCTGACACAAAATGTTTCTTTTCCAAACCAAGGAAAGATTTACACAACAGCCATAAACAGCTTTCAGTCCTCAAACACCTATATGTGAAGTCTGGTTTTGATAATACTCCATGTATCAGAAAATTACGTGACTGGGGGATTAGTAGGCTCCAGTGCATTTTGTAGGTAAACATTTTTCTGTTCTTTCCACTATGGAAAGGGTAAGAAAGATTTCCAGATTCTTATCAGCAGACTAGCACTGTTAATATTCTGAATCCACTGACATCTAAAACTGAAGCATGACCAAGTAAACTGTCACAAATATGCAAGCTGCTAGATATCCTAAAGGACCACTATTTTAATTTTTGATGAACCTGGATCAGCTTGCAAATCCTATTATCTGAAATCTTTCAGATGACTGAGAAGGAAGGGTCCTTATGATTCTGAAATCCGAGACCCCAAGGTTTTGAAGGGACTATCTCTTCTCCTTATAGTGCAAGAGAAAAAAAAGTCATACAGCCATTGCTCATTCAAGGCCCTGGTTCATCCAGTGAGTATGTACCATTTCTGATATAACCTCCTTGTTCTTAATTTAGAAAGCCTTCTGTGGCTGTTTTGGCTGCTAACTAGCAACAGATGACTTGTAGAATACCCTCTGATGGAAAAGGCAAAAGGAGTCTCCCACAGGCAATCAACCCAAAGAGCTGACCTCCATGTAGATAATTAGCAAGCGTGCAGCAACAAATGCAAGATCTGTTACACCGAAGAGCGCTTGACTTTCTAACCTGTTAAGGTGGACATTCTAAGAGGACTTCAGAAAAATTCATTTCACTACTCACACCATGAAAATATCCTCATCCTAACATACAGTCATAACTCCTCTTATTTCCTCCTGCTTTGGCTCCAAGTCTTATATTTCCTCTCTCTATACAGTTGTAGATTCAACAGAAAGACTTTCACAAGTCTCCCCACCCCACTTGCCTATACCTTGATGGTATGGGCACTGTAAGAGTAAGAAATAGCCAAGACGGTTCTCAGCACCTTGAAAACAAGTAACACCATCTATTTGTCTTCCACCATCAGGTAATTTTGGAATGAGAGACCATGTCCACCACACCTGATGCGGAGTTTAGCGTTGCTGGGCCACACAAGGAACTGTGAGCAGATCTTGTACTCTAGCCTTGTTAAGACAGATACCATGATGCTCAACACAGCATGTTCTGTTCATAACATAACTTCAGGTGACAAGCATAGCCTTTCACCCCCTGAACATCTCAGACATGAGGCATGACTCCTGCAGAGCCTCTGCTACATCTAGACTCTACAATTTCATCTAAGTCATACACATGCATTGAATGTATCTTTTAGCATGGAATCTGTAAGGGCTTAAACCTGAAGACCATACTTAAAACTGTTATAGTATTCCAGAAGCTTTGAAAGAGCTTTGCACAGATTTTTGTAGCTACAAATTTCCTTGTAGCTACAGTACAGCATTTCCTATGCTGAGTACAGGTGAAGAAAAGCAACCACTTTTTAAATCTGCATGTGCAAAGTAGCTCTAAGAAATATTGCTACTATAGGCATGAAAATCTAGATAATAAAAACAAGGTAAGGAAAAAGCACATTTTTAAACTCCTTATGAGCAACTTGAAAAAAGATTTTGTGGCCTATCCAGACTATATAATCTAATAATTTTATATGGGGACATCACGGTTATGAACTATTGCTACTTGTAAGGAAGATCTGAAGTACGGTTTTAGCTTCTACTCACGTACACATATGCATAAACTGCATCTGAGTTTCCAGAAATCAGTACTATTACTCACTTGAAAATCTACACACCTCAGTTTCTAAATGACCCAAGGCCTTAGTTTCAATCTTTTTTTCTTTAAATCTCTAGCAGTTTCACAAATGGAAACTGGTAAAATGGTCTTAAAAACCAATGTTACTTGTAATTTTTTTTTTTTAAATGTTAACATGCAGTGCAACAAATGTTCAGATCAACTTTATAAATTTCCATGTAATTTAGATTAGATAATCAAGCCAGATAGCAGTATGAATTTTCAAAAATATTATTAGTTTGAGGGTTATCAAAGTATTACTAATTAGCCCAGATTAATAAAAATAGGAGACTCTAAAAACTGTCATTTTGCCTTTTCAGACTAACTCCCCCCTCCAAAAAAAGGTAGCAAGCATATCTCACACAGGAATATTGACAAGTTATTCTAGTCCAGTGCTCTGCTCAAAGCAGAGCCAACTTTACATCTAGATAGGATCACTCGTTAGTACTGTTGCTGTTTCTTTCTTAAATTTTTTTTTATTAGTAAGCTATATTTGGTCACTGAAGAAGACAGTTTAAAAGTTTCTTGGGATTACAAGGACACAGTAGCTTCAGAAGCTTGGTTTTGAGAAGAAAAAAAGTCGGCAGTATTAACTACATGCCAGCAGAGGGAAACAGAGCCTCAAGAAAAATAGCTCACCCTCTTGGAGATGTTTTTTACCCATCACATCCATTGCAACTGACTGATTTACCCAGGGATAAATTAAACTCATTGAGATGTGGTAGGACATGTTGTCTTGTATCTACTATGTACACTGACAAAAATAAGTCAAAGTGATCTTTGTTTTCAGTTGTATGTGTTATTATACGAGCCAGACATCTTGGGCCTGTAAGAGTTGTGTTCCCTATTCTCCACAAATGGGTTCAAAGTGCTCTTGGCAAAATATGATCCAAATCCAGCACAGTTAATAATGACTTCTGGATGTTGGAATTCACATCTTTCACCTTGGAAGATGTCATTCAAACACCAGTCTGCGGCACTAGGTGCTCATGACAAAACCACTTCTAGGAAACAGAATGAACAAGCATAACTGGCAAGCTCTAAGAGCACTTTTCACACCCCAGTTCAGTGCTTCTCTGTCCCAAACATGACCCACACCCCCTTGCTATACAAAAGAGAAGTGCTGTATGAGGCTAGGTTTTATCAGGAGTTCAGCGGCAGGGGAACATTGCTGCCTTAAGGAGGTATGTTCAGACAGCATGTGTCCAAAACACTGGGAGGGCTTCCAAAACTGACAGGGAAGGTAGGAATTGTAGAAGAAGCTTCAGGAGTGGGACTGCATACAAACATGAATTTCACCTCTCTGAAAGCTCTTTGTCACTCTGGGCTCACAACATCTGATTGCAAATCCCTCCAAACCAGCCCGGTTCTCCTACTTGCTGTTATACCTCCTAAGGGTTACATCTGTTAAAGGACACTTATGGAAACATGTAATTAAAAGACACTGAACTCCTCCAGGCAACCAAAGCAAACACACACATACTATGACCTGCTTACCAACTCTATACAAACAAAACAATGCACCACAGTGTGCTCTACTCCAAGGGACATTGAATGTACTGTATTTAACACCAGTCATTTGGGCTAAGGGAAATTTAATTAAAAGTTGATGGCTGTGACGTGTAATTTTGCAAGATTTGGCTGCCTTAAGAACACATTCTTTTCTTTCCCTCCCCCATGTTCAGTCAGCTACAGCCTCATCCTAGAAGGTTGTGTTTTTTTTCTCTGAAGTCAGGAGGCACTAACAAAACGAAGCACTTTGAATCATTTCCCACCAAGCATCACAAATGCATTCCCCCGATTCTCACTGTACTCCTGCCCACACCACACGGAAGCGCTTGGTGCCGCCACAGTGTTACGTGACAGTGAGTTTTGGTCATCAAAAGTGGGTCTGCACAACATCCTTAATGTTAAATTCTTGTGACTGCACCTCACTTTTGTGCTGGCGTATTCAGCTGCATGTAGCTCACTACGAGCTCTCTATGTGACAAAGAAAACTCTGGTAACTGCGCCTGGGAAGGTGGGACACCACTGCCCTTCCTGTCAGCATGCAGGCTAGGAAATACATTAGCTGCTCAAGAACAGACGGCTACAGTTTCTATCTGCAAATCCAATATGAGTCAGGCACTAATTCCATACATGAGGGTGAAAAACGGAATGCATGCAGAGTATAGCAGTCAGTCAACATACAGAATCTTGGTAGTTTTTCATCTCTTTCCATCCAATGGACCCTACAGCAGAATGGGTACGTGTCACCACATCACAGATGTGTTACACCTACTAATTACCAACATGCTGTTTCCCTGTGTCCTTCCACCTTGTCATCTCCTTTGACTCTATGCCTTCCAGAGTAGGATATCTTTTTATACAGTCTAGAATAGCATACATTCAATGCTGCTTTCATCTCAATCAGTAACTAAAATTCCAAGGAAACACAGCTAACTCAGCTGGTGTAAAATCAGCAGGAGCTCCGTATCAGTGATGATGCAAAACAGTCTTGCACAAAGGGACATTAACCACAGTCCATTAAAACTGAGGAGAAAAGTATAATTCAGTGCTCCCCCCACAAACCTTTTAGGCAAGGTGACAGACACACAGATTTTTTAAATTAATAGCCAGGCTTGTAAGAAGTGCCACAAGACCTTAGCTCAGTTGCAAAAAAAGGAACCTGCAACAGTTAAGAACTATTGACCTTCGAAACTAAAGCAAAAAAGCCACCTACCAAATCGCTCTGCAAACCGGTCTCTCAGTAGAGCAATGGGAGTTTGAAGAAGCATCTTTAGGAACCTCTCTTAGCCTTCTGCTACTGTCACCACTACACCAAGCAGCGTCAGCTGCATCTAACCAAGGCCATACTCCTTTAATGCTTCCCATCCAAGCAAACTGACTTAATGTGACAGCTGATGAAATCAGAACCAGGAGTATTATAACAGAAAGTTACACACACACCCCTAACAAAATCTGGAAACTTAAGATACTGAACTACTCTTTCTTTCCTTCCCTTTACTGGGCCTCTTCTCCCATTGCAGGGTTTGCTTGTTCCAGAGTGAAGTCTCGTAACTGGGCTGCAATTTTTCATTCATTCCCTGCTCACAAATTCAGCTGTTTTCAAAATATGTGAGCTACTACTAAGATTGGGTTAAGCCAAAAGATCACCAGTTCAAGCCATGAAAGGATTGACGCTGCAGAGAAAGCTTTGATTTTGTGGAGTTCTTCCCTTGGAGTTTCACCTTGCAAACAGGACCACAGAAAGCTGTATGGTGTGATGTTACAGGGAAGACTAAGGAGATGTTCTTCCCTGTAACACAGCACTGGCCACAAGGCTGGAAAAAAGGAGCTACAACTGTGGCGGTTGCTCCTTTATTTCTCAATAAGCCCAAGCTCTCCACTCTGCCTCTCCCCATCAGCTGGAAGGAATTCTGCCCCTTCCTTCCCTGCTTTCTCCCGTCTCAAATTCACCTTCTTCGAGATACAAGCACTGTCACCACTAATCAGCTGAACATGGATGGCTATCAGAGATGCTAGAAAGCAACATCCCATTCTTTTCTTTTGGAAGCTTATCACTGTATTCTTCTGTTTCTCTTTGTCCTGGATCTTAAGGGCTCTAGGGAAGAAACAGCAAGTAATACTAGACAGCTCTGACAGCTGCTGTATGCTCTCTCTAGGAGGAAGATGGGCAGAACTAGGATTTTTTCCTTCATTAGCAATCTTCAGAAACACTGCCACAAAAATATCAAAGAATTTTTTAATTAAAAAGCTGAACAAAAATATGGAGCAGTTGTAACTCCATCTCTGACAAAAACTATTCCTAGTGTGTTTCACATGATTTTGGAGCCCAGTATTACTCATCTCCCTTCCATAAACTGAGACAGATCCATAGTAGATGAGGGCAAACATGCAGGAGAGCAAGGAACAACCAAGGAACTTGCCTGCATCTCGGTACCAGGCGTTTGCAAAGCAAGAAAGAGCACAGCAGTACTGACACAGTAATCACTGATCTCACCAACTGGCAGGGACAAGTGCTGTTTATCCCAATCACTGAAGCATGCCAGTGTCGAAGATAAAGTGCCTAAGCCAATAAACAGTGTAGGGCTTAGCTTGCTAGCCTGTGCTTTGCTTACTAGCCTATGCACCAACAGCTAAATTATGGGGGGAGGACAGCACAGCAGCCTCTCTCCCATGGATTCCGCCCTTGAGGCTTCTGAGGCAACTTCGTCATTGCATTGTATGCTCTCCCTTCTCAACAACATTACCATCTCAGCAGAGGAAGCTGTCCAAAGTAGCATGTCTGGAAAAATGTTGAAGTGATGACAGCATGGGATGAGAGAGTCACAGAGAAGATGATGCGATGTCTAGTTCCAAGCTGATACCTAGATCTTGCAGAACACCTAGAGGTAAATGAATAGTGAAAAACCAAAGTTGTTTGGACAGGGAGAGAGGCTTGGAGAAGCAGCCAAGGTGATAAGGCAAAAAATAAGGAAAGTGACCCAGAAAAATAAAAAAGGCAGTGGTCAAACACAGCTGTCTGCTTACATCATAGGCAACTGGGAATGCAGGCCAGCCAAGTCAGAGGTTTTCCAGATCTTAAACTAAACAAAATCACAACCTCTCTCCCAGTTTGGCCTCAGTACAAATATACTCCACCCCAAGATTTCATTATACAAAGCAAACCAGAGTTTTACAAGTACTCCATTTCTGTAACCAGCACAAACCCACAATTCCAATTAAGAGGAAACGAAGTGCAAAAGAAATTGTTTATACCAGGTCTCCCTAACCATTACAGAACAGGTCAGCATTATCACTACAGACCTATTATTATTCTGCTTTCACTGTACAAATAGTAATACCAAAAACATTTGTATTATGAATATCTAATTACTATTTATTGGTAGTATTCATATTCAAAGGGAAAATTCAAAGGAACAAAAGGAAAAGGAAACTAAAACTTAACATGTTTCTAACGCGTTCTTGACCACAGCTCTTGAATTAGAGCTTTTAAGTGAAGTACCTGAAGAGATGGATTGCAAGGAGACCAATCCCTTTCATCAAAGATAGCTAAAGAGTGCAACAGACCGGGACCTACTGATCTTCTCAATATTGCAATTTGCTGACTCTCACTCACCGAGACATTACAGTGAAACTAGGCATCTCTATTTTCATGAACTTCTTTTAATTTCTATTTCACTTCTAATGAATTTTGGGCTGTGAAATATGAAAAAAAAAAAAATGCATAGTAACAAAACCTGCCTTTCTCCCCCTAAAAAAGGAAAACACACTTGTAGGGTAATTAACACAAACATCAAAGAACAGTTATAATAGACACTGAGTAAGAAATACCTTTAAGCTAATAAGAGGGTGCCTGGGACAAGGACAAGAACAAGTAGGGCCAGTCGTTAAAAGTAGAAACAACAGCAGATCTTTTCTTATGACAAGAAAGCAGGAACATTTGGAAGAAGAAAAAAAAAAATGAAAAAGGCATTCTGGACTACAAGGGCAGGAGGAGCAAATCTGTGAACTTTAGGCTGTAGAACAGGGAGAACATTGCTGAACATCTGCAAAGAAAATAGAAGAGAACTGAAATACAGATAAGGACCTGGGACTAGCTTAGCAAGATGGGATATACGAAACTAAGAAGGAATTTAAAAGGTTCTCAGCTATTCTACTTTTCTATCATTAAATATTAAGGAAAACAACAGAAAATCACTTATGGAAGCACTAGCGTACACATTGGCATACTCCCAAGCACTGAGCCACAAGAGAGAAAATGGCCACAAGCCTGCAGAGGCAGCCATTTTACCTGCTGACAGAGGTATCAGAGCGATACCAGAGGCCTGGTTTGACATACACGTTTGCAAACCAGTGAACCACAAATTGCAGCTACTGGAGGAAAGGCATAGTTGCAGAGCACCAGCCTCACTCCTAGTTTCCACCAGCATGTAAATAACTATAACAAGCATACAGAAAACAGGAATGAAAATATCCATACCACCACATGGAATCTCTTAGTAGCAGCCCTCTCTTCGACAGGTTTCGCAAGGCAAGTTCCTGTACTGTTTGTTACAATATTAGAGAATGTAGAACCTATTATTCTAGAAGACATGCCTCAGTGAGAATAATTCCATTTCAAACTTGAGCCATCAGAACTGTTTACAGATTTACAGGTGATGGCTCAACCTTGCACAATAGCACTGGATCTCTCCCTCTTTGGAATACCTCTCCAGAAACGTTTGAACATGAAGCTCTTTGCCTTTCTCACTGATAAAACACATTGGTGGTTCAGTCATCATATAGATGACAGTCACGTAAGTGCTTATAAAAATAAAACAATTGATTCACCCTTGCTAAATTCTTGGCCTAAAAAGCACTTTGAAACCGATTCCTCCATTCATCGTCTAATCAAGGGCACTTTCTGCACAAAGTATATTACACTAATTTTACTCAAACTGTGCTAGCTTTCAGCCTGCTGTGATGCAATCTAACTTAAAAATATGTTTGAGATTTAAAATCCAAGGGGACACTACCCTTTTATTTCCCTATGCTCCCTCTTGCAATTACCTAAAGGCTAAAGGTTTGACAATTGACTTCATTTTCCACTTCAATTTCACCAATTGTTTGTTTTTTCAAATTAAATTTGGTCAAGCTTTATAATGTATTATCACAGATCTCTGAAAGATTTAGCCAGGATTTCAAGGACAGAAGATTACAAAGAAACTGAACATTCTACCTTGTCAAGAATAAGAGGTGCTTACTGATAATGTAGCAACTCTGTATCTTGCTTCCCTTTTTTGCTTCACTTTTTAAATACATATTTCAAATAGGCATATTATAGAAATAGCATCAGTATATGTCTAACTCTTTAAATGTTTCACTAACAGCAAACCAAGAGATATGTGCAAGATCTATAACTTACGGTTTTAAAGATTCTCTCTTCAGAAATAATATATAGTAAGAATTTACATGACCATCTCTATAACACTGTGACCTCAGAATCCAAAGGCACATTATCTAATAATGAATCTGATAGACTGTTTAACAGAGTTGCAGTTCTGTTTCTCCCTAGCAGTCACCAAAGCTATCAGTATAGCATGACCAGTATAGTATGATTTTCCTTTTAAAACTCAAGAGACTTGTATGCCCAGTGACTTAGGTGAATTCATAACATAACGGATAAAACCAAAGGCCTGATACCGAGGTTTCCAAGGCATTCGAGAAGATTATTCATGTCAATATGAAACATTTTAGAAGTCTTTGGAATGAAATTACTGGAGGGGAAAAAAGGTAATACGATGAAGAATATCCAACAGGTTTTACTTTTCTGGCTTAGCTGTATCAAAGCTGCAAGATCAACAGATTTCTGAAGTTAACCAGCACTTCAAGACAGGCAAGCTGGTGCAGATAACAAGAACAACCTCACACTCTCATGATTTAGAATTCAAGTCTTTTATTCATTTCTTCATGTGAGTAGGACAGTGTTCATTATGACTGTTAACCCCAAGCGCAGGTATCACCCCACTCCACATTGCTGTTGGTCCATCCTTTCTTCCCTTCATTGTGAAGGAGGCACTGTCAAGAGATAAGTGTCCCCGTAAGAGGGAAGAGAAGACCTCCTGCTGGTGTAGAAAAACCTAGAAAAACAAATCATTGAAGAAGTTAGTCTTTTCTCAAAAAAATATTAATGTCAGAAATTCAAGCAGACATCATAAAAAAAGATCTGTGTAACCGGCATCAACCTGGCTTCCTTGATAGCTGCATTAGAGATGCACCAAGGACTGAGCCATGGGTACCAAACCCCTCTTCTGACCTTGGAAAAGGCCTTTCCAGGTCAAGGAGTGAGATGCAGTAAAGGCTGTGTTCTAAAGGTAAAACGTAGTTCCTGTTACCTTTCCTGTGGGTGGAGGAGTTCAATCTCTGCAATTGCTGATCCAGCATCTTTCACAAGCATTACATTCCTGTGGAAATATTTCATGTGGAGGAAAAATGGTGTAAAAGTTTAAGCAAAGTTAAACTGCAGCCTCTTTCTGCCTAGTTCTCTTGCTGACAAAGCTTCAGTATTTGCCATCCGGTACACAAACATTTCCATTTGGGCACTGACAAGCATTCATACATCACATTACATTTGTTCTACTCCTCCCATACACTGCTGTAAAAACGGGTAAGGAGAGGAACCATAACATTTGTGTTCTGTTGGCCTTGTGTTTGGTAGATGGATGGGAAAATAGATACACAAGCATACCAAATTTCCTCCTGAAACTCACAAAATACTATACAAGTTTCAGGCTTAATACACAATACCACTCAACAGACAAAATCCAGAGAATAAATACTAGCACACAGTGCTTTGCACAGTAGTAGTGAGGAAGAGAAACTGCACAGGCACCCTTGGGCAAACTACACTTCTTGTGAACAGCAGATATGACATATTTACGGTTGCACAAACAGTCAATGTAACATTCCCATTCCTCATCATGGTATAACTGAAACAGTCATCTTGACTCCTGGCCTCCCACTCCATTGACAAGACAGAGTTGAAAGGATACCTGTGTATACGGCTATTGCTTAGTCTTCTCTCTCTGCTTCATGGCACCTTCCTGTTTAGTCCACGTAACACTGTGTACAGTTGTCACCTCTCCAGCTCCTTTCTCCTCAAAATGTAAGTATTTTACGACACAGATAAACTAAGCATCAAGGAAGCGCAGTAGTATCACTGCTTCCACCATAAACAGGAAATCTGCATAGAAAAAATGCGTGACTGGCCAAAGAGGTAGCAACAACTGCGTTACTGGCTAATATAATATGGATTTTGCCTCTCTCTCTAACAACAAATGCTATTTCGTCCAAGAAGGATCATCCCAATAAATTGTGGAAATTAACACATATCTCTGAAAATGCATGAATGTGGTAAATTAGTTACTTTTTCTGATGACAATACTTTATTGAAAAAATTCCAATGATCTTTACTAAAACTTCGTTTCTTTTCCATTCCTCTATTACAATACCTCAATTATATTGCAATTTGTCTACGACAAAAATTCAGTCCTGATTTGAAAAACTGTACAGATCATATTACATTAAACCACAGATAAACATAATACAGTACCTATACTCAGGAAAATGCAAAGCATTACATGGATAATGGAAATTTAAAAGTTCACTGATGATCAAAAGCAACTGCACTTCTAGTGACAGCCCCACAGGATATTATTAACAGACTTCTGCTACTACTCTAGATAGAGATAGATAGATAGAAAGATAGATAGATAGATAGATAGATAGATAGATAGATAGATAGATAGATGACTATAAAACTATACACCCCAGCAAAAATCCATGTTAGACTTTGACTCTCTGTCCTCATCTTGTCAAGGCCCAGATTAGCACAGCTGACCCTTCTCAGGTAGAGCACATTCCATGACTATTCCTCCTATTCAACTGACCTCAGCCCTATGCACCAGAGACATTTCAGCAGCCAATGCTTTTTTAATAAGATACATGTATAGAAGCACATCAAAGAGTTCTGAAAGCAAAAAAGAAATGGCAACAGAAAATGTAATTCAATGTACATAACACCTTCAAAGTCCTTTCTCAGGTATTTGTCTTCTCTTATTAAAAGATAGACCAAAAAGCCTTCACCTCAGCAACATCAATGAGCACTCAACTGACACCAGATTTTGGATAAAACTAGTTGTGTAGTTCCTATGCATTTCAACTGCTTCCCTGAACCATTCTGCTTCCTATGGAAGTGGACAAAAGAATGACATATTTAACTCCCCAAACACATTTCCTTCCAAGCAGACAAAAATGTATTACACCAAGACACAGTACTATATGCAGTTACAGATAGCAAATTGCCTCCAAATAAGTAGACTTAGCAGACACACAAAAATGCACATAATCTTTTATGAGCCCTTCCCCCTCACACACTTGGCAGAGCATAACACGCTGACATATTACTATGCAGACTCTGTATATTCTAGTAACACTTGTACTCTTTCTAAATGAAACAAAGGGGAGATGCAGAAATACCTTGAAGATGTCTTGTCTAAGTACCATGTAAATGTTGACTTTTCTATCAGCCTAATCCATCATCCGCTTTTCAGTCAGTGTGAGGAACCTACCCATTCTTCCTTTCACATACATACCACACCTTCCCTGCCCATGGAAGTCTAGGCTAAGAATGGAAGATATTCTGCCTTCCTAAAAACTCTACCACATCGAAGTGGCAGAGGACACTTTGTTATGTCATATCTAGTAAGAAAAAAAAATAACCTTTTATATTGACAGCCAAGTGTGAAAATGTGGAGGATCTGGGAGTGTACTCTAAAGTCCTGCTTGTTTTACACCCAAAAAATTTTTCCTGAACAGTTGACTAAATCACCTGGAATAGTCCCCTTGTTCATTAAAAAGCCTCACACACATTTCTATTCTTCTATCCCTTACTACACTGAGAAACAAAAGGTTACAGGTGTATCTGAGTGAATAGGCTCATGTTCAGGGCCAGATGACCACTGTTCTTCCCAAGTGTTAGTCATCTAAACTCAGTACAGTGACACTTTTAATCCATATAACCAGGCAAGTACTACAGCTAGTTTCCTTATCAACAGCCCTCTTCCTTGAAATACAGTCCCCAAAGGCTAGCATGCCTAGCATATATTACATACAGAAAGGCTGGTGAGATTCCTCCATACAAGAAAAAGCTGGGAGTGCTCATGATCAGCAAAAGCTGTTTTACTGCCTCACCTCCCTCTCTGCTGACGAACTGACACATGCTTCAGATTCCTTTGCCTCCACTAACAGAATTCACTTTCTCTATTTCACATCTCCAGTCTGACTGGATTAAAAAAACCTTCTCCATGAGCTTCATCTCGGACATTGACTTTGATCATCGCTATATTTAACAAAGCTCTTTCCAAATCTCCATCCAAAGTATTTTTCACTTTGCACGTTTGATCTCCTTTCACTTTGCAGCAACTCAGTTCCTGGGATTTTCAGCCTGTGGTCCACACAATACTTTCAAAGGCTGTATGAAAAGTGAGAAGCTACTGAGAAAAGCACACCAGTCATTCAGAATCCTAAATGGTGCCTGATGTGCACTGGAGACTAGTTGCCTGAGTATCAGAAACTCAGATCCAGCTTAGTTCCCATATGTAAACGTTCCCAATTTTAGTGTGACTACTCCAGGTAATGACAGGAAACAGAATTCGGAATTTATCAACTAATACTTAGCTGTAAGTGAGCTAAGAACATTTATGAAAGTATAAAAGCTACTGCTGTGTTCTGCATATTGGTACATATTCTGACCACATTTCCCCCCCCCCAACCCACTTGGACACATTTCTCCCCACTTCCAACTGATTCAGATTCAAATCTCCTCTATGCCAGACTAGTGCTTCCACATCTTGCTGTTCTCTTCTCTTTTACTTACTTTTCAGAAAGAGAAGTCATCCTACTAGAGGTCAGCGTTTTAATCTCTGGTAGGAGACTTAATTAATATAATAATATTAGGAGACTTAATAAAATGGAGGTATTGTTATGATGGAACATACTAATGATGTGTACAACTATAATTCTTTGATGATGTCTACATCAGTGTTCTCCAAAGCGAGGGCACATTCTGCAGGGGGTACACAAGACAATCCGTAAGGCTGCAGGAAGAATATCTCTTTTGCACCATTAATAAATACAATTAAATAAATGTTTCAAAACAGGGTTAATTTCATCTTTATTTCATCCTTTTTTAACTTCTGTTCCTGTGTATGTTTTATGATGTACATAGTAGTATATGTATATAACTTTAAATAAACATATACTGGGGTGCATACTCAAAATGTTTTTTACTGATAGGTCTGTGCAATCAAAAAGTTGGAGACACCTCTGGTCTAGATAACTGAAGACATGGTTGAAGTTACTAGTTGTTGGATATTAAGTCAGAAACACTACATACCTTGCATGTCCCACTTTCAAAAAGGATTTTAACTTGCTATTTTGAATATTTTTTCTATCTGGTGATGTATGAAGTCTCCATGAAGAATACTGTCCTTTACTATCATGATGTTTCTAAGGCATCTATCATGTAATCTAAATAGTACTTTGTAAGTACCATTACACAGTAATTAATACCCACGTAAGAGTCACAGAAGAGAATAATGGACCTGGTTTTTGGCTCTTCCTGGTTCAGAGCTTTTACTTAATACTTCCAAGTTGGGACTGATAGCATTTGGGTGTCTGAGAACATTTTGCACTTTTTTTTTTTCCTGTATTCCTTTTCTTATCTTCCCCTTACATAAAAATCTTTTAATGTTACGTAGAAAAAAATTTTTCTTAAGTGTTATGTAAAGACATATGAGTATCTCAATTAATAAGAAGGCCTTAAATACTTTTCGTTATATTGTAATGGGCTAGTGACTGGTACAAACCCAAAAAGCAATTTATCTTCTATACATATCAGTTTGAATTTACTGATATGACTGGTTAAACTAATCAAAAAGAGGCCAGGATTCAGAAACAGAGGAGAAAGTCTCAAAGAGGCTTTTCATATCTAGAAAACTTCATACCAGAATTTTGAAAAATTCACCTAGATTCATTTGAACAAATGTGCACCATGGCACCCTACCATAGAAAATTAGACTGATTTAAGGATACGATTTAGACCAATGTCAAACCTTTTTATTTGTTATAGGTGAATCCCTGCTGTTGTCCCTAAATCTCGAGTAATCATCATGCACCACATGAAACTTCTGAGTTTTTTAAAGCATAATTACAGCATGAAGCTGGTTGCTTATTATATGCATTTGTAAACTACGCTTCTTGCACAAAAACAATGCATGTCAGCAATACCAGAAGTTCTTCACACTCAAAGGGGTACCAGGCTTCAGATTCAAGGGAACCAATATTTGATGTGAAATGGTAAAATATATGTATGTCCACATGTAATTTCAGTTACCACCAAGTAGCACTGTGGTAAAATACTCAAGAACATTTCAAGAAGAGACCTATATGTACGAGAAGTACATAGGAGAATCACCCCAAAAGTAGCATTAGATAGCAGATGGGCAAAAAAGGAAGTAGCGAAAAAAAGCCAATGGGCTCTCAGCCCATGAAGTTGACCACTGGCTGACAGTAAGAATGTTTTTTACCCTCATAAAATAAAATCCTATAGGTAAAGACTGCAGAATCTTCCTCATCTATTCCTTGGTTTTTAAACGAGGTTAAAACAAACATGTCACCAATGGCATAACTGATCTTACTGTGGAGCAGAGAAATGGATGGACTAGATAAATTCCTTCCAGCCTTATTTTCCAGTACTCTTTAAGATGTGGCAATTTTGGTGAAGTTTGATTATTTTTTTAAAGGCACATACTGTGCATTATAGAGGCAGTGGAGAAAGTGGAATGTTGAATCAGAATTAGGACATCAGGTAACCAAACACCAAATCACATAGATCAATGTGTCTACTGTACTACAGCTAGTCTTTTGATGGTTAGAATTCTGTAAATTAGACTCACCATTCAAAGGGACAGTTCAGGGACTCTGCCTCTCTCCTCCGTCCCCCTTACTTCAGTTAATATTTTGCAATCCATTTCTCCCAGTACTGGAGGTTTCTCAGGTCACAGTCACATGAGTTTCTTCTGCTGCTGCTGCTGCCACCTACCAGTTTTATTACTCTGTTGCAGCAGAAGGGCATACAGAAGAAGTTCTTGTTCAGCATGGACATAATCATCATCCTTTGTCTAAGATGTCATGGCTTATTCAAGTTCTACAACATTTCCCCATACACTAGGCAAAGCACTGGGCACAACCAAGACCAATATAAGGATCTGAAAGCCATTCCATAAAGAGCATGATCTGTAAAACCACCTTTCAAGCAATGTTAAACTTCTGGAGAATGCAGTAAATTTTGACCAGCTCTTCCCACCAAAGATCACTTGTAGACACTGCAAAGAACTAGTACCGTCTGTCTTTCAAGAAAATCTTCACATAATGTATGTAAAATCAGGTTAGAGATGCAAAACTGTGAGCCAACATGAATTTGTTCAACAAATTTGAGGAAAAGAAATTTTTTTAGACATTATTACAAACCCACAAATCTCTCCACCAAAAAGACACCCAACCACATGCCTGAAAGTGTTACACCCGTGTCCTATAGCAGCTGATGCACAAAAATATACACAAATAAAGGAATAGGCCTGCCCAGTGCTGAGACGCAACAAGTGGGTGTGTCTGAAAGGAAAAAGCATTGGAAACATAAGTATAACAGGTCTGTAAAATTATCTTGCAAGTAAAATTAAAGACACAAATTATACACTCAATTATACCAGTGAAATTGGATATCACTCCACTGACTTTCACAGAGCGATTCCAGCTTTATCTCAGTGTAATTGAGAGCAAAATTTGGCTCTAAAATTATTCCCTCCCACCTTAATTTGAAGCTGCAGTTTATGATATTGCTGAGAAACTTGCTGTGTTTCAGGAAAATATAAATTGAGAACATGAAAAGTAGACTATTTTATGATGATACAGAAGAGTTATTAATGTACACAGAAAGAAGTAGTCTGAAACAAGTGCTAATTCTTTACAGATGTCATGGGAAATAAAATACTGCATCAGGAAACTTGGAAGCCTGTCTGAAGGCTCATATTCTTCCACTCTGAATGGCATTCCAATTGTCTGATATTTACCTCTGAGTAAAATACAGATTCTCCTCCACAGATGAAGTAAAAAAAATATTGAGTTCCAAGCACTTTTAAGTGGTTTGAGATTAAGGGAGGGAATTACCAGAGAAGGATAAAATGTACAAATACTTAGATATAGCTGTAAGGGCAACATAAATGTGTCACCCCATCATCCACAAACAGAAATAATCAGCCCCACATTCTTTTACTTTAGCACACACTCTCCCATCTGTCCTCTTTATAGGATCCTGCTCTATTGAATTTTAACAGATTTAATTTAACATTCTTAGTACTAGTTTTTCATACCTATCAACTCCTAATTGATGCAGTTATATTTTATGTTCATCTGGCAAATGAAAAGCATTATACCTTTCAAAAACCTAAGCTAAAAGAGTACACTTGAAGCAAACTACCTTGATGTGATAGAGGAGGTGGAATTAACGTATTACAAAACTATCCCTCATATACTTACATGAGGGGACTCACTTTTGTCTCATCTGAGTAAAGCAAAGGACAATGACAGTTTTCTTAAAGGTCAACGTGTATAAGGAGGGGAAATAAGGAAGTACGATTTTCTCTAAGGATCACTGTTAAAGAAATCATTCAAGAAGTTTCATCAAAATGAACTGATGGGAAGAAAGGAAAGCAGACAAGTTAGCAAACTTATGAAGGTTACAGTAAGAGCAGAAAAAAGTCAATTTACCTGACAACAGGTCGGTTTTGGATGTCACCAAATTGCTGCATTTACCATTTTACCCGCTTGCATTACTGGGGGGAAAAGTTTAGGAAGGAACATTCTCAAGGACTTTTCATAAGTTCTCACTCTTGCCATCGGAAAGGGGAGAAGGGAAGGTTTTCTCTGGATTGTTTGACTTTTTTGGCTCCTGAAAAGTTTTGCAAAGAACAGTAACAAAGTGTGAACTGTTAGAACACATTTCTGTAAAAAAAGGGAGAATAAGTCACACAAAATAGAGCAACAAATCCCACCCGAAATTCAAGCATTTAATTTGTGTCATTGGTTTAAACAAATAAAAAAACCAAAAACTTTTCAACTCAAATTGGAAGTATATGAGGCTTGGAGACATCCAACAGCAGGCCAAGATCCACCATCAGAATGCTCCAAAAGTCACCCTCAAAGGTTAAGAAAGACTTAAAGAAATAAAACAAAGAAAAAGGCAGCAAACATCTGGTTACAAATCCTGCAGTGTTCAGTTTAAAACAATTCCTAGAACAGTGAAAAAATTAAAAATGAAAAAAAGACAGTAGCAACGGAAGTTACCTGTCCGAGCACCTACTATTCCATAGAGAGAACAGGAGTGGGTCGTGTGTCTCACACCAGCCATAAAGCCCATAAACCTTCTCAAAAAGAGTGAGCCATGAGAAAGATACTGTACAGGCGATTTGTTTTCAAAGTCTCTCTAAGCCCTTAAGGTCCCTTATGTATTTAACTGACAGATTTTTGCAATAAGGGGGAGAAAATATTTAGCAAACGTCACTGGTTTCATTTGTTGGATTTTGAAGTCCAGTATAACAGCTGAAGAAGCATCTCCTTTGCGTCTGACATACACAGATGTTCCAGAGGTTATTTCCTGAGCAAGTATCACACATGAGAGATAGCACATGAAGTGGGAGAAAACACTCCAAGAGCAACCATAAGCTCAGAACAAAAACATTAGCAGTCCAGATATGCATCAAGCATTGACAATGTGTTACGGATGAGGTGTTGGAACATTCCAAGAAAAGATTTTATAAAACAACATTAAAGTATTAAATACAAGGCTTAAGATACAATCCATACATTGACATAGGAAGACATCAATTATAAACACGGTAAGTTGAACAGAAGAAAATCTCCAGGGTTACAAAGAACAAAATTTCATCAGATGTAGTTTAAGGAACTTATCCTTGCAAACAAGAGTTTCTAACTGGCTCTTTCAAACATTAAAATATACATAAAATAGTTGTATCACCATCAGCTGTATTAGCACTATTGTGATCCAGCACTATGTTGACCATTTTTTCAGCACATGCTTCTAAACCAACATACGGAGATAGTGTTAGTGCAACTGTATGAAAGTTTAGCATGTGTTTTTCAGCATATAGAACTGAAGGATATACAGTGTATAAAGCTGACATCTGTGAAGTTCACCTTCAATGGGAAACCCTACCTGGTTATCACAGGCTAGATTTGTTGGTGGTTTTTTTCCCTTTAAGTAAAAACAAGACACCCCCTCGCACCCCCAGCCCATTCTATACATGTCACTATTTCAGGAGCAATGGGTAAGTGAGGAGTAAATACACGAGACAAGTGTGCCTCTTTGTACCAGTGAACCCTCAAGCAAGGTTTTCATGCCATATCAACACCCAGTGTCCAAACAAATGTACATGATGTTTTAAATCCTGTGTCCCTCCCTGACCACTATGCACAGACGTATCTCAAACCAGCAACGGAAGCACCAGCCACAGAAGAGCATCTTATCCCAAAGGAGCCAAACTGTAAATCTCTCAAATCTGTTTGTCTTTCAAAAAAATCTTAATGTTTACTTCACAAATTTTACTACTGTGAGGTGTAACCTGGACATTCTGAAAGGGTGATAGCAATGTAAAGTTCTTGTGAGCCACAAAATACTATGGAGACTCAAAAAATAGTCCAGAATGTTCAGTTACCAGCTCTTTCCTTTAACAGATGCTTCCTGTGATAGCAATGCAGAGGTCCCACTATACCAACTAACACATTTACTCCCTGCTGTTATTCCATGTGGTCAATGTGTGCCACAGCTGAAAAGAGAAGAACTGACCCTATCAGCTTCTCCAGAAGTGCAGGCACCTACCAGTAAAAAAAAACAAAACAAAACAAAACAAAACAAAACAACAAACAAACAAAAAAAAAAACCCACAAAAAAACCCCACACCACCACCCAAATTCCCCTTAGATAAACAAGCAAGGGGAGAAGAGCCCCTGGAAGAGAGGCTTTAATGCTCAGTGACTAGAAAATTAGGTTTCTTTCATGTTCTGTGGTTCTGTGGCTCTTCATGGAAGTTAAAGACCTTTATATTCTTCAGGTATAACCTGTGCACTTGAAGGCTCAGGAGGAACGATTTGAAAATACCTTTACTGCTGAAGTTCCTTTTCTTGCTGGACCAGCTGGTCCACTCTGCTGCTTAACACCAACAGTCAACCTTTCACTTGATTTTAATAATAATATTTAATTCTACAAAAAAAAGCCATTTTATTACATTCCTTTTAAAATAAAAAAACCAAACTGTACAAAGAAGCATGATCAAACCTCCATAAAGCAGGTTAATACTGTTCTGTTTATTGCCTCTTGAAGACTCCTCTGCATAGTGTCCGTGAGTTGCGTTTAAGGTCCAAGTGAAGATAAAACAGCAGAGCAGCAGAGAGGTGAAGAAGGGCCACAGAGGTGGGCAGTGCAGAGCCTCAGAGGGTACATGGGACATGCTCCATTAAAGTATCCAGAAAACAGCAGCATTGCACACACACAACCCCCCTCCAAACAAACCCTATTTTCACAAGATTATTTTTCAATTGTAAACGTTTTACTTTTTGTTTTTAAAAAAAGAGGCTTATCTTTTTATATATATATATATATCTATAGTTCCAGGGCTTTATGAACCCAGAGAATGAGAAAGGAATGAAAAGGGAGAAGAAGGAGGAAAAGGAGGGAAAAGGTAGGGACTGAAAAATGGGTAGCTATTTTGGTTATCTGTTTTCCAAAACAGCTCAAGGCTAATGAGAAAATGCACAGCCAGAAGGACTAAGGAAAATCAGGCAGCCTGGAAAAAAATTAGGAGCTAAACAGCCAAAACCCAAAAGGAAATAAAGCAAAGCAAATGCACACACACAAACACACACAAGTGTGTGCACTCACACCACACACACGTAAGGGTCCAGGATCAATCTGTTAATTGTTTGTGGACCTAGGTTATATATTTTATTTTTTCCTTAATTCTGACTGAGCTCTCTTCTTTTTTTTGTCCTTTTTTCTTTTTTTTTCTTTTTTTTTTTTTTTTTAATTTTTCTTTTTTAAATCTGCTGCATGTTTCCCAAAGCTAAGAATCGATTATTTCTCCCCAGTTATATACTCTTTGGATTTCTGCCAACATCAGCTTTTATGATCAGTGGGGAAAAAGTAAGCCTGGTAAGTATTGTATGAACTGCAGCTTTATTCTAAAGTACCTCTAGATGTCTAATCACTTTTAACCAACTCTTCCCTCCTCCACACCTTACCACGTTTCCCCCCTCAAAAAAGGCAAAAAATAAAAACAAAACAGAAAAAACCCACCCCACCAATATACAGGCTTGTAACTCAGTGTTTTCTTAACAAATAGTCTGCGGTGTTTTCACTTTGGCCACTGTTAAAGATGCAGGCATAGAGAAGGGAGTGTTGGACTAGCATGTATTAAAGAAAAAGGAACATTAACATTGCAGATCTCTCTCAAAAAGACTAAAACACTAACAAATACAAGTCGATGCACGTTTGCTTTAAACTAGTGTAATTCTTTTTCACATTGGATTAAACATTTTGTATACCAAACACTACAGTGCTGTTTATCTCCTTCAATCATGCAAAAAATAGCTAAAACGTGCCACTTCTGCCACAAATAGAGTATGACCAATTCCCCTACATACCTTCCAAAATCAGGATTTGAAATGAGAAAAACACAAGTACTAAAATCCTCCTTCAAAAGCTTTATAAAGATTTATAGATACAAAGCTGCCAATTAATACCAAGATGGCACAAATTACAGATTTATACAGAAAGCTCACATTAAGTCAACTGACACTTCTCTCAGCCTCATCATTTGAAAGGCCATATCCTGCAATGTCACAAAGTGATGACTTTAAAAGGGTCCTGAACTTACAGCTTCCATCTACAACAGTAGGAACAGCAGGTGTCCAGGAACTTTGATATACCTGGTATTTAACACCTTCAACTCACATTGAGGATTTGAGGCACTCAGCAATTTACAGGATCAAGCCTTACAGAGGTAGAAGAGACTTAACTGGTGCAGTAATTCACAGAAGTTTCTAGAGAGCTGACAGACAGCTTTCTGAAAATCTTCAAGTGTGAATCATGCTTCAGTGCTTGCCTGTGAACACACATGAACTGAAATATATCTGTGGAACAAAGCGGCATCCAAATAAAATTCCCATTTAGGTTGCGAACTGAGCATCTTCATTAGAAAACTGATGCTGAAGAATGAAAACAATTTTATGTTCTGCAAAAAAGTAGGGGCAGCAATCACAGCACATGTGCCTTTTGCTCTCTTGATTGACCCCCCACCCCCCTCCCCACCCCTGCCGTTTCCTCATTCCTCTGAGCTTCTCTGATAAACAGCATTGCAAGTTGGTTTAAAAAAAAAAAAAAAAATTTACAAGAGAGAGTTCTGTTGGTCATCTATTTACACGTGGCATCACTCCACAAGAAGTTTGATCTCATTGGCTAATAGCTGGTTCATGTTGAATAGAGCCCCCGGGAGCTTGGTGAGCAACTCTCTCTCCGTGGTCTCAGGGTCGCTGTCGACAGAGCTGGAGCTAGCACTCATATTGTCGACAGCGGCACTAGCTGGAGGGCCCAGCTCTGGCTCGCTAGTCTCGCTTGCCGTGGACACCACAGAGAGCAAGGACATGCGCCGCGTCAAGCGACCGGGGGTAAGGAGAGAAGCGGCATAGTCCGCTATGATACCAGCTACATCTAGATTACAAGCCTTGTCAAAGGCAATGAAACCTACATTTGCATTGGCCTCGCAGACGTAGAATGAACCGTCGTCCTTCATCAGTAGGTCAATGCCGCACACGTCCATCCCCAGGATGTTTGACACTTGGACTGCCAACTGCTTGCCTTGTTCACTCAGTGAGCACATCATCCCTACGCCACCTGGAAAGAGTGAAAAAAAAAAACCAAAAACCTGCTGTCTGTAGTCTGGTCACAGGTGACTGACATCCTTTCTCAAGTGGTTGGTGCTTTTTAGTTGGGAAGGCCCAAAGCCAGCCTGCAAGGATACTGCTGACAACTCAGAAAACAACCTCCATTCCACAGTGACTACTAATGAACCTGAAGCCACAGCAAGACTTCAAAAGATTCTGAATTGTTTAAAAAAAAAAAAAAAAACCCAAACCGTTAAGTGCTGACTTTTCAGTCAAGAAGGTTATCATACATTTTTATGATCCTGGGATATTAAAAAGATGGCCTAACAAAACACACTTGTTCCTTCTAAGGTAAAGGTTTTCCATATATATTTGTAGGTTATCACAAGAAATATTTCAGCAAAATTAAACCAAGTGTTCCTGATAAGACTACACCTCCAACAGACGTAATTGGGGGGGACAGTTAAGACATTATCATGTCCCTCTCAGCTTGCTATCATAGGTTACTGTCTCTAAAACAAGAATGTCCGAACATTTGTGTCTGAACCTCAGCTGGTCCAGTTTACAGCCCATCATCTAAGTATTAACCAACTCAGACTTCATCTATCACAACACATAAGTTGAAAAAAAACCCAAACAATAACCCCAAAAAATTTAGCAGAAGATTCTTTCAGGCTGTATTTCCTCAGCATCAAGTAGTACCTAAAACCTGTCACACATTTTGGGCATTTTGACTAACCAAAACTGTACTACACATGAACACATTTTATCCCACTCCTGCTCAGGTTCAGTACAGTTTCAGCTAGGCTACCTAAACCCTGCTTCTTCCTTCTACCCCCAGAAACTCCCCTGTCTTACACTGAGAGTGATGCAGAAACTCAGTTCCGAGTATGCTGCAATCGATGCAGTAACCTTCCTCTTCCTCCCAGGCATGATATTTTGGGAAAAGGTTCCCGTGTGGAACCTGACAGACTTAAGGCAGCATAGCAGCTGCACAATGCGATCCTACTGTTTATTGCCTTCAACAGTTTCCTTCCTTAACACTCTCTTCTATCCTCTTGCCAACTGGCTGTCTCCTCCACCTTCCTCAGTCTAGTTTTCTGTCTTCCTTCTTTATCTGTTCCTCTTAACAGGATGAAATGAATGATTAACATGGCTTTAGCATGACACTGTCACTACCACATCAGTAGCCCTGTCTGTGTTCCTAGAATTTTCCCCTCCTTGTCATCCATCCTATCTACCTAATACCTTGGGCAGAGATTGTCTCTCCCTCACACACATCTCACTTAATCCTCACTCCCGTGCTTCCTCTGTAAACCCCCAACAGTAAGCACAATTAAAACAAAATAAAACCTGCAGCTTCTTTCAGTTGGGTTTGTGATTTTTCAACTGGATTGAAAAATTCTGATCAAAACTATGAACAATGTTTTTCCTACCAAGTGAGCAGTTACTCTGCATCCTCCCATCTGTTGAGCAGCGGAGCATGGTGCCCACCACACGGCCTCCTACTACGATGACACGTACATCCTTTCCATGGGACTCTTTAACGTATTTTTGAAATAAGTAAGGGGCATCGTGACGAATCAAATGGCTTAGGTCTGCCAAATGGTGCTTGTCTCGCGCCAGGAACACAGCTTTACCTGTATGAAGAAAAGAACATTGGAAGATTGGAAGAAGCTACCAGATTTGAGCTGTCTCAATGATTCAGCGCATAAAAGTAAAACCTCTGACTAGTATGCTACTCGTTCTCACAGGTCCCATCTGTGGCTTATACCAATTTACAAATTCTTCTGTGGACATCAGTGTTCCACTGCTTCAGTGCCTCTAAGAGTTCAAGTACTGACAGAGATGAGAAGCCATATGAGGAGTAAAAAAAAAAAAACCCAAACCCCATAAAAGAAAAAGAAAAGAAAGCAGCCTTAGATAAAGAATGTGGTATTGTAATTTCAACTCCTTTTGGTAAAAGTCCTTAACAAGATGAAAAAAAGGAAGAAATAGAGAGCAGCAAATATTTAATTAATAACGCAGTTTTGTTCATCCAAGAGGACTGGACCAGCAGCCTACAGCTTTGACACATGGGAACCAATGACATGGAACTGTGAAACACCAGGCAGCTAAAAACTCTGAAGTCGCTACTGTGCGACTGCAGAACCAACCACTTCTCTTCTGGGAAGTTGCTGAGAGCTGCTCTTCCCAATACTTAAAAGAGCTCACAACTCCAGAACAAGGCTTCGCAGTGGAACAACTACCTTCAGAGGAAAACACTAGGCTCCACAGTATCCAAGATAATTTAGCAGAAGATTCCACAGGACATAAAATGGATGGAATGTACTAAAATTCTGAAAAAAACTCTTTAGAAATGACTAGCTTTTCTGCAAGCTCAAGGACTTCGGGTTTTTTTAACCTAAAACATGTTATTTCGTTCCCCTTCAGTTCTAGACCACACCAAAGACTTTTTTGTTCTGTTCCAACTTTAACTAATACTGATGAAAGTCACTCCTGAAACAGACTCTACCACTTTTCATCTCATTTCTAGTCTCATAAGATGACATCCCTTTCCATCTTTAGACACATTTCCCAACTCCTCCTCCCCTTTCTTAAGGACTGTTATGTGTCATATTAAATTTATGTTTTGCAATAAGGCTGCACATTTTTTTGGGGGGGGGGTGGGGTGGGGTGGGTGGGTAGAATTGTCACTCAGTTATGCTACAATGTTAACAGAGTACAAAAATCAATTGATAAACTGGCTATCTTAACTAAGGAAACAGAAATGTGGTAGTAGTAGAACTAGGAAAAGTAATGTGCTCCAAAGCGCAACTGGAGCAGCCTCTGCTTCGTAAGGATTTAAGGTCTCCCTAACACAGAACACTGCTTGAGGAACATGGAATTCCTCATCACGAACAAGAGTATCAGAATGTAGACTTAAAAATCATGACAAGAAAGCGAAAGCCTCCATGCACTTTCTCCCATTTCCAAATTTAGCTCTCCTACAGCCATTTAATAATCCCACTGTATTCCTCAAATGGGATAGGAAGAATGATGTCTTGGAGGGGAACTACTTAGTTCTTGGGAATTATGCAGCATCATGACATCTTGGCAAAAATAAGATTGGCACGTTTGCTGCTGCAGCAAACTATGCAGAAACTGGGCCTAGAAGAGTATGACTTTCATTCATCAGCCAGTACCTATGACCATTTGTTTGGATTTTTTAAATACGATTTGCAAATGGCTGCTCTTCCATTAATTTGAAAAAGTTTCCCCAACTCTCTTAATGTGAAATGACATGTACTGTGCATAAATTTGCATTAAAATATCTGGAATTTAAAGTGCTCCAAAGGAAAACAGAGATTTACATGAATTCTGGCTAAAAAAGGGGAGAAGGTGGTCAATAGCTGCAAACTCTGCAGTTATTCAGTAAATCTTAACAAAAGGCAGTGTCAAGTCAAATCCACTGTCTCAGACACTTCCACAGTTGTCAAATTCAGCTGGCTGCAAAGTCAAACTCCAACTTGGCTTCCTAGCTCCACAAGCACTTTAAAACCATATGAACAGGTATTACTGCCAACAGAAGCAGGTCTGATCTTTCTCTGCCCCAGTCTTTTGCTCTCACTCTTTCATTACATCAACATAAGAATTTGTGCAAGTAAATGCTAATTAATGTAAGGAATTAATCCAAGTAAAAATAACTCATCTATATTCATCCAGCATCAGTTCCTTAATCCATTTACCACATGACTACAAAAACACTCATGGCAGCAGATGAGATGCACCAGAGCAGCACAGAGTGGGAACAAACTGACAGACAGTAAGAACTGACGTCTTTTAATTATGCTTTTGTTTAAGGTAACTGCTGGTTTATGTGCTTAAACTTTGGTTTCAGTCTCCTTTTACTTCTAGTATTTATTAAACTGGTTTTAAAATAAATTAAACCCAGTGAATTCTCCTGTGCAAAACACCTCTGAAACTGATTTTAAACCCTGTTTCCTTTAGTAGATCACTATCTAACATTAAATGAAAGTGATGGATTGTTTCATATTCAACACTTAAAACAAGACTGGTAACAGAACAATTTAATTTGAACCTGCTGTATTATCACCAGCACTGTTAAAGATATTTTTCTGAAAAACAGAGATCCAGTTTGACAAACGATACATGAGATTTCATTCAAATTGGAATCCTAATTATAGACAAAGTAGAAAAAAGACAAATTAAGACTGAACAAGCAGATTTCATTTCTTACGTCTATTTAGAAACATCCCTGAAATCCATGTAGGCTTCTCTCTACTTCCCCAAGGCCAGACCTTCCATTATTCCAGTTCAAAGCTTTCCTCACAGAAGTCACCAATGCACCAAAATTTTGAAGCCCTATCCCCCCTGCTATTGCAAGACTAGGTTCTACTAAAACTGCTTCCCAGTGTTGAAGCCTACTCAACATTCAGAAGTCGAAAGGAGGTAGAATTTAGATGTACCACAAAAAAGTCCAACACCTAATAGACGACCTTCTTAACTATCATCCCTTGACGAGACACAATCTTAAAGAGTGCTGCTCAGAATACTCCTTGCCCTCACCCCTGACCTCACACCCACCTCGGTGACCCCGCGTGTTCTTCACCACCATAGGGAACTCCAGCACTTCCGCCTCATCAATCATTTTGGCAAAATTCTCATGACCACCTGGCAAAAAGAAAACCAACAACATTATGTGCCACCAATCTGGTGTGGCCAAATTGGGGATGTAATTGCCACACATTCCTCCCACCCTTACAGCTTAGATAATGCAGAAAAAACTATCGGTTAAGATAGAACTTGGTCATGGAGCGTGATCAGACTTTGAAGGTGTTTGTGATCCGTGGGATACTAACTCCTACTAGCTTTGAAATGGAAGACAAGTTGACAAAGGCCTCTTGATCACAACCCCAAAAGGCTCAATCCAATCTTCCAAATCTGAATGCCCCGATTCTACCATCTTGTTCCAGTTTATCCCTTTTACTTTATCAACTCCCACCTTTTCAAATTTCTATCAGGAAAATAGCACAGACGTTAACACCAGCAGCAGTTCCATCCAAACTACTAACCAGAAAAGCAACATGGAATACAAAGACAAGGCATAATCCAGAAAACAGCAAGAACCCAAACCTTGTCACTCCACCTCCCCCCTTTCCAAGACTTAAGGCCTGCACCTCATTCTCCCTATTTCCTGAAGTAGTACTTCAACCTTTTCGTCTCATTGCACCTGTAAAGACCTTAAAGAATAGCTTTTAATGACCATTCACATGATTATGGTTGATACTTCAAGGTTATTTGAGTTCTGTTCAATTCACAGAAGGCTGACCATGGTACAAGAAATACAGAAGAGAAAGTCAGCAAAGGGATGAGACTCCTCTTAACAGCATGTGCAGTAAAGCACAGAAATCAAGCCAAGACACTGGTCACAAAGCCACCAGCAGCCATCACCACCCTGCCATGGATTTTAATGCATGTCATGGAATAACGTGTCATTCAGTACATCCTGTACCTCTTGGCAAAGCCAGCTTTCACTGATAACTTGATACTTGGGTTTAAAAAAAAAAAAAAAAAGAAAGAAAGAAAGAAAAAAGAAACAAAAAGGTCATGCTTCTGTCAAATTCCAGAGGCAGGCATTAAAAGAAGTGGCAGGGAGTTATGAACAGAGATGTTTTGCAGTTACCCCATCATTTGTGGTGTCTTCCCCCCCCCCCCCAAAAAAAATTAAAACCTCATTCCTTTCTCAAAGAGTTAGAGCAACCACATCTATAAAGAAATGGCATGTTTCTCCTCAAATGTGTTTTCAAAGTAATTGATGGAAACCCATGTTTTTGTTTTTGTCAAGTTCCCATTACAAAAGCCTACTGGTGCAACCATACAAAGGGGAGGAAAGCACTGATATTTCCCGAGAAGGAAAGGAAGGCTGAGGTATCTTTAATTCTTTAATATATTGTAATTAAAAACAGAAATAGCATCAGGGTAGCGCAGACAAATGTTTCCTCTAATCTAGCACTCTGTCAGGAACCACAGACTCCAGCAGCAGGCACAAGAAGTATTAACTGTTCTGGTGGGGAAACAAACCCCAAACCGTTGTTAGAAGTTGAACATCAGGGCCTGTACTCTTTATGTCCTTTCACAATAACTAATACATTTGCAGATATTTTTATTCATATAGAAGCTTAATCTACTTTCAGGTTTTACTAAAGTCTAGATCTTTATAGAATTCTACAACAATTAGTTCCCCAAGTTCTTGTCTGTTGTTTCAGGCAGCTGGAAAAGAGCTCAAAGTGTTTTAGTAATAACAGCCAAAGTTAGTTGCTTGGGACGCTGAGTGACAATTAAAAGTTCTCTTCCCAAAGCATCAGAGCTAATCAACAAAGCCAAAACCAGAACTTTTGTGTTGTGACTTTAATTTCCTTTTCTGGTTACTGAATACTTATATCTGTGGAACTAGCCTCATGCTACTTAATTCTATGGATCTCCAAAACCTGACTCATAACTTTTGCACTGTAAAAGCATAAATTGTGGTAGGCAACCATACTATCCTTTTGAGCCAAAAGCCTTACCATATGAAAATGTGTCTGGAAGAGGCACACCATGACCAGCAAGTTCTTGAAACGTCCAGAACTTGTTGACACAGTTGAGGATGGCTTGCGGACGATTCATCAATCGACAGCCCATCTTCTCTAGGTGGCGAAGGACTGTGATATCACTGTCACTCTGGACCCAAGGTGTTGGTACACGCACAACCACCACTTGTGGGTAAGCAGTAATGAGCTCCCCATTCACACGGAGACCTAAAGAAGGAAGAGAAAAACAACCCAGTCAACTACAAGGTCTTCAGAAGGTAAACAGGAAAAGAAATAACCACACTATATGTGATGACACCAGCGGTACCAGACTTCGACAGTGAGCATTAAAACAGTACAACTCTCCCTAAAATGCATCTTGTCAGTTATGCTGTTTTGTACATGTCACTCTTAACCCACTTAAAACTAGGACTAGGCAAAGACAGACAGTATTAGGGCACACATTCCTGGGTTAAGGACTTTTTTTATAGGTGGGCACGTCATCCTTTCTATGGGTGCTAGCTGCACACTACATTCACATCAGCAGTATCAATATCTCAGGAGGTTCCTGCCTCCCACCACTCAATCTTGCCTACATGATACAGTTCACACCTTTCCCAGTCCCAGCTGTACTGATCCCTCCGTTTGTGGCATCACGTTACACAACATATTGCCAGAGATTAGATATGACCCTCAATAAATCCCCCAAAACAACGGTATTCTTAACACAGATAATTTCAACAAAATTATTTCTAAATATTTAATATAAATCAGATTATCAGCTAACAGGGCAGCACCCTATGTTATTAAGGCAGGAACTAGAAGGAAAGCCAGCTTTGCCACCAAGACCAACGTATTACTTAATCAAGACCTATGTCATGACTAATCATGACAGACTACGTCTCTGAAAAAGAAACACTGAAAGACAGGCTGCAGGAATGGGAATACAAAAGGATGGGACAGGAAGGCATCAAGGTCAGTGAAGGCAGTCTGGTAGCATCTGAGGATGGGAAAAGACAAATAGGATTTGATATTCACATTTATTTGCCTCAAAGTAAAACTTTCTGACCAGCATAAAATACACAGCTCACACTGCTGTCACATTAAAGGTTAACAAAAAAAAAGAGAAAGAGAAGTCAGCTGAGAAATCCCAGTGCATCTGCATTTCTGTGCCTATGGAAGGCCAGCTGTAACTATTCAGGTCTAACCCAAATTAATTACCTGATAAGCTCTATTACAAAGATGTTACTTTTCAAATACAGACTTGCAATAACCCAACCTGCAGACACACACTGCCAGGCAATGTATTTAATGTCAAGGTGCATTTGAATTAATGGGGGGGAGCAGGGGGCAAAGAGAAGAGAGGGTGGCCCCCACTCTGTACTTCCCGTTTTCTTTTCTTCTCCCAACCAGGTTATGTTAAGAGCTTGTCTTAAATACAATGAAACAGCCACCTAACTCCCAAAATGGAAGGAGAAATATGCTGCCCAGTCCTAAGGACACAGAACCACACTCTGGAAAGGCCAAAACAGAGCCATAGCCAATACAAATCCCTTTTTTCAATCCCCATTGCCATAATTGCAAAGAGATGAGAAAACATAAGCAGACGGGTGCTCTGGCTGCTCACCTCATTAGCACCAAGCACTGCCGCATTGCAGCTGACATGACTTGCGTGTTTAAGCAAGCAGGCTTCAGACACACACACACACCATTTTATAGAGGCATCTCAAGCAAGATTAGAAACAAGACACTGCTAAAAACCTAAGCAGAATGAGAACATCAGGAAATGGACTACCATCTCCTTTAGCTGGTAAAGGAGTACACACTCAGAAAGCAAAAGATTTTTAACTTATTGGTCAGATTCTAATCTTACACATGTATTTTCATTTAGATGCATGCCCAATTACACCCACTGTTCGCCACTGTAATTGCATGTGTGTCCTGATCCACATGCAAGCTGTGTAACAATCATTTTAAAAAGGACTGCATTTTCTACAGAGCCCCAAAATTGCCACTGCATCTTTGTTGTGAATTAAAACTACAGTTTTCTAATTCATAATCTTTCAAAGTCTATTTTGTTGTTTTGCTTTAAAGTCACATCACACACTGAAGTTTTGCACCATGGAATCTGAAAAACAGCAGTTTAGGGAGACGTATATGCCTCACCTGGAATTCTCCTGAATACCTGCGTTAGATTTGACTATCAGCCTAGTGTAAATTCAGCCAGGCCACCATTCCCCCTGGAGTGACTTTGGAAGTACAATGATGATATCAACAGAACAATCTGAGCTTTTGTTCCAGATTCAATCATTTTCTCTGGTCTGGATACTGTTCTCCATAGAACAAAAAAAATTTCTCTCCCCTCATAGAAGAGTTTACAAACAAAGAGAAGAGCTACTCAATGAAATGTATAATTTGAATCACTACTACTGACATGCGCCATAAAAATTAGCTGCAGTCTCCCAGCAACACAGTGCTGCAAACAGAAGCAGCTTTATTACAGTAAAAAGGAGAGCCAGATTCTGCCATTTTGGAACAAGCTTGTATTCAGCGTTCCATCTGAAAACCAGCAGTTAACAATCAGGTTAACTGTCATTATTGCCAAGTGGGTTGATAATATTTATTCACTATGATGTGCTGGAAGCAGTAACACAGAAGATATTAATGCATACAATTAATTTCTTTTCCAAAGAACCAATTAATGAATGCAAAGAGGGAGAAAGGAGAAAAGATATGTTACAAAGATATTACTTAAAGAGTGGTTAAGAAGCAATCAAAACTTTTTTTAAAAACAGAGATGAACTCTCTTTCCTTTGCAGTAATAGTACCATCTTAGACCCAGACCAGCAGTAGTAAGTTATATTCACAGTTGCCTATGGACAGTGAACTGATCTCACAAACATACAGAAGGCAGATGTTCAGATCATACAGAAGTACCCTGACAAATAACAAGTTGGGCCATTTTCTGTCACGGGCATCCACTGAGAAAGCCATTGCAGACACAGCAAACAGACAGCTGTACAGTCCTTTGAAGTACAGAGAGCCAGGAGAGGGAGGTTTCAGGCTTATCTAATACTACAAACTTTACCAACATATATATAACAACCATTTTACCAGTCCAGGGGGAACAATTTCTTAGGTCATGATAAACATCTGGGTATTCTTTGTCCCTGTGAGATAAAGACTCCTGAGTTAGAACATCACACTACAATATCTGATGCAAATCCTGCACCTGAACATGACCTGTTCTTGCACTTACTACCAGCTTTCTTTATTTTTCCTCTGCAAGATTAAACTCTACAAAGTGGAATATGATAGACATTTAACATTACACACCAAACATCACAGCATTCAGATGGAAGTGCAAAACAAATATTTGCAATGTGAACTGTAATCACTTGGCAATGAACTTGACCAGTTACACTACAACCCTCAAATAAAGCTGAAAAGCTTCAAGCTTCTCTCAAAGACAGGTCAAAGCAGCACATGATAGAACTGAGTGGGTAAACACATGATTCCTCATCAGCTGGCCCAAGTGGTCCTGCTGCATTTCATTCCCAAAGAACAGCAGGTAGGCTGGAAGTGCAAAGTAACTGGTCTCTGATAAAAAGGCTTATTTTGACCCAAACAGATTAGAAACCATCACATGAACCGGTGAAGTCCACAGAAAATGTACACAGCATTAAACTCTAGTGAAGACAGAAGAAAGAGTCAGAAACTTCTCTGCTGTTACCAGTGAGATCAAAAAAACTGGTACCTATGCCCTAAGATGTTACTTGAGACAGTAACATCTAACATAGTAGAGCTTATTTGCAGACCAAGATACTAAGGATGACAGTAGCCTCTAAATAACCTGATTTAGTACAATTTTAGGGTAGATGCACATACTTTGGAGAAAACACAGAATTCTGGAACTTCCCAACCCTCATTCATGCACACAGCCTTTTATTAGTACCTTCTGTCTAATTTATCTCACAATCACAATTTCTCAATTAAAAAGCCTCACTCTCCAGAGGGTTATCATTTAGGTGGCACACATTCAAAATTAAATGCCTCAAAATACAGACATACAAAACTGATTTATCCTGACTTAACAAATTGCTGCCCATCAGCTAAGGCTCCTAAGCTGACTGTGTGCTTGTTCCCACCCTAGAGCAAAACACAAAGCAAAATGCTTGACCTTAAGCCTTAGCGAAGGGATTTTATAACAATGAATCTCACTGCACAACTAGGACAAGCTAAGTGCCCAAATACAGGCACTGTAACAATACCCCATAAAGCCTGCAAGCCAAACACACTTCTGCAAGTCAATCACAACCACAGCCAGAGTATGTAAATTCTTAAACTGCAGCCTCACACCTTTTACAATCCATAAGCATTGGTGCCTCATCTACCCAGTTATCCCACTTTCTTGTGCTTCAGAAACTCCAAGAAGCACTTCTGCATGGATGGCATTATGGATGGGTAGAAACAATCAAGATTTCAAGAAACTGTGTGCGGCTTCTGAACATCTTAATTCACACCCAAGCAGCATTTTAAATTGCTAGACATTTTTGAAACTCATTCTGTTGAATCATTCCAATCTCTACAAAAAATCAGTTCATCAGCAGATTCATAGCTACTGCAAAGCAGTATCTTATGTCCAGTCTGCATGTTACAAACAATTGTACTCTCAACTGAAACAGAATAAACACAGTTTCAGGAGATAGATCTAAAATCTCAAAGATTTGCAAGGACATAAAAAATAATTACTTTTATAGTTCTCATTACAGCAAACATCAGACATTTTTTAAAAATACATCTCAGTTATAGAAAATAAATTTATAAGAGTATTTTTGTTCCAAATTATAATTTTGGAAAACAGCCAAAAAGAGCAAACTGAGTCACCAAGACCATGAAGTACTTAGGACTCAAATTCAGGTCTTCAAATAGGATATGTGACCATGAGAACCATAGCTAACTTCTTCAATAAAATGATACACTACAAAGCTAAATGCTTACAGTATTTAACACACAAGCAGAAGGAGATCTGGATAGGCTTACATGTAAATCAAATTACTCAAATCAAGTTTCTATTTTTATACAATGTGAATCATCAGTATAAACTGATAAGACTATGATAGATGAAAAGACTGGCAATGTCAGAAGCTATAGCCTGGTGAAGAAACCCAAAGGACATTGACATAAGAGTAATAAAGAAACTTTCTCAGGGAGAAATACTACATTTATGTTTACTTCTACAGGTATGTTAGAAAAACCTACATCAGTAAACAGGTTTCCGTGATGAAAAACACCAAGCCTTTCAATCTGTGCCTGAAGACTGATAACTGCCTTGCTACCCATGGAAGTTCAGGACCTATCCTATCAGGTTTCTGACCAAATGGATCAAAAGAGCAGGAATGATGCACAAAAGGTAGGTTTGCAGAAGTTCCCCCCTATTCAGATCTGCCATAAATCCAGCAACATGAAGCATTCTCGTTATTAACCCTTCTTCTTTCAAACTGACTTCCAAATGTATACATTTCACTGAATTTATCTGAGAACTGTGTGACCATGACAAGTGCCCAGACATGACAACAAAGTTAAATTATTCCCTGTAGAGCATGGATAGCTATGAAAAGAATCCTCACCTCTGCAGCCACAGCTGCCACAAGCAACCACTTCTCAGAAGAAGAATCTAACTTCAGTGACCACATGTGTCTTTGGCAAAACCCCTAATAAATGCTAACTGCTCTGGAATATATAACTAAAACTAAGCAGGGAAAAGGTGTTTCAGTATTCAGAGATATCCAGTATATGGAATACATTTCTAACTGGCATAAAATACAAGTGGAATAATGCATGGTCATCATGCATACAGCATTCAAAAAAAAAAAATATTTTTGAATCAAATGTTCAAAAGCACTAAACATACACTAGCTCTCATCACGTTCCCAACAGGAGCTAGCAGGGACCAAGAACTTCTAAAAATATTACCCAGATTTTTCCCCAGAGATCAGTATGCTATCCTGAAAGTCTCCAGATCTCTCAACTTCGTTATACCAATTTATTCATCCATCCATCCATGGAGTTGCTAACGTTTCCCAAATGAACACTCAGCAAGCAAGGCTATAATGAATTCAACTTATTCAGCTGGGAAAAACAGGTTAGCTTTCCATCATACATACCTTTCCTCGTATTTTGAGGACATCACACCCTGCTACCTACTTTTTCCAATTAATCAGTAGTTCTAACAACAATCACTGATTTTTTTTCCACAAACCTAGACTCACTCCTGTTCTCAAAACTGTGCATTACTATTTCTGGTTCATTCATTCTCCCAATATGTCAGCCACAAGACACCGCGTAATATTTGTGTTAAAGTTCTAAAGTGTTTAATAATTACTTACAGTTTACTTGCAGAGAATTAAATGTGTTTCATCCTGATTGCTATATAAAAGCAAGCTTAAAGCTCAAAAGGGAAATGCCCCAAACTTTAACAGCAGATTACTGGCAATAACAAGACATGTTCCCTCAACAGAGCTAGATCTCTAAATTTTTTAAAACTCAGCATAGTTTGAATATACATTCTGCCAAGAGAGTGAATTTAAAAATAACTAACAAAAGCAGCATTAACATTAACAAAATACTATTGTATACCTCAAAAGCCTGCTGCAAAATGCTGATTTAACGTTACATACTTACCTATCTATAAAACAAATGTAAGCAACATCAATGCCCACAAATTGGGTGACACGTAAAGTATAGCACTTTAAATGCAATTTTATTTAAACTAGAATTTAACCTTTGAAGAGAAGCTAACACACTGAATTTTTAGAAATTCACCCACTTATTAACACCAAACTAAACTTCCTCACTGGGAGCTGGACCGGCATTTTCTCCTCTGCATCACTTACCATCTGACTGGCACTGTTTATTAGTTTGAAAACTAAGTTGTAATAATTTCTCTAAAATTTCACTGTCATGCAAAAGCTCCTTTAACATCTAATATTACCAAGGTATTTCTCACTCTAGTGTACACAGAAACAGATCCCTACAGCAGTTCTGTGCTGGGTGTTTTAAATTCATATTCTCTCCCTTGCTATCCGACTTAGGTTTTCAAACCAAATTAGCAAGTGCTGGCATTCAACCCTATGGGTTTCGTATGACCTCAATCTCCTTCTCCACACAAACTTAACCAAAAGGCTTTCCCGCTAAGATACACTTCCACAGCTCAGCAGTTCAAATGAAGTCACACGTAGCAGAGACAAAACTGATCTCTCTAGAACTGTACTATGCCATTCTATTCTGAAACAGAGAAATAAAGAGCAGCAGCTTCAGCTTCAATTCGTAAATTCCTAACGCAAGCACTGTGTCACAAAAGGCCACTGCTGCCATTTCAAACACAAAGCAAGCAGGTACCTGAGCTAAACCAGCTCTACTTCATGTCCCTTCCTGGACACAATGGGCCTCTTTCCCAGGAAGAACATGGAACCACTCTGAAAAATGCACAGGCTATTGAAAAGGGTGAAAAACTTGGGAAGGACAACAATGCTCAAACTGATTATGGCCATTCTGGGTCAGGGTTCTTTTCAGGCACAAGGGGTAACAGAACAAATGCCTATATGCCTACCTCACTAAATCAACACTAAGGAGACTGATTATGGCTAGATCTGTGTTTCTGAGCTACATTTGTAGTCACAATACATTGTTTGCTTATAATCCCAAACCACAAGCACTTCTTCAGAGTCACGCATAAATCTGAAGTCAATGGATCCAAATATAAAAACATATGTAAAAGGTATATTACAAACACAAATTAATTCTAGACCATCATCTTGCTCTGGGAATTGATTTTATGGTAGGTAAACATGGAAACTATATTGAAATGGTGTTAAAGCCTCAGCTACCATTATTATATGTATATAAACAAACAATTAAGAAACTTTGCATCACAAACCAAAAAAATCCATTTCCAGACAATACTTGAAAGACATTCAAACAAGTACAGAAAGAAATATCCAGTATTTTAGCCCTATCCCCAAATATGGATGGCTTTGGTGATGTACTGTTAAGATGTATTTTAAATGGAGTGTTGTAAAAAAATGCCACAAAAGGGGAATCAAAAGATTCATTAAATAAAACAGTATTGGAAAAGATGTGATTTCAAACACCTTGAAGAGTCATTTTCTGCTTTTCACACAGAGTTTAAATAAAGTTCTCACCATACATCTGCTTTTTTAATTTGCTCCCGGGCAGAGTTAGAAGAATTTAAAATATTTTCCACGGCATAAACTCAAAGAAAATACATTCAAGATAAGATCGATTTAAATTTACTGAAATTAAAAATGGAAGTGTAGCTGTTGATTAAAGTCTTAAATTATTTGAATTACAACAAAGCAAAGTCTCTCACACCTCACTTTAATGACACTGAGTGCAAAGGAGATAGTTTCGACTTGAATGTTTCAAAAAAGGTCCCCCAATTCTTATATAAGTATATTCATGCACATATGCTATACAGACCCTGCATAAGCAGTGATTACATTGTCTATTAGACTTCCCATCAAAGCTCTGAATGACTAAGAATTTTTCATATTAAGAGAAAGCTCAGGCTCACAAACGGGATTTATGTATCCTGCCCTCACTCACTATGTGCCTTTAAAATGTATTTCTAGCAACTGTACTACAAATTCTTTCTTGTTTTCACCTGTAAAAAACAAAACACCTTGGGTTTTATGATCAATTTAAACTGATCTGATCTAAGCCAGAGCTGACATACATGGGGAAAATCCTATCTTACCACACTACCAGCTATGTGCTCTCATCATCTCTCCTTTGTCTAGGTGTTAATGACGAAGAAGCAGCCAACTGGGGCAAGGGGGATGACAGGGAAAGTATTAACTTTTTAGCTTACCATAGTTTCACAGTTAGTAGTATCACCATTGTGAAAAAAACAAGTAAGATATGATGCGAGGGTGAACAACACTTCTACTTTGAGTAACAGAAATATTAAATATTAAATCAGCATAAGCAAAACAAAAATGACACCTACTTCGAGGTGAGGTTAAGCTAGCTGAGAGAACAAACTCATCACCAAAACCTTGGGTCAGCCCTGTTCTGACTGTACAGTTCCACTCTTACTTTGCTCCATTTCTGGCACTTGTCTCATCCTCTCAGTGGATTAGGTCAGACAGCAGAGCACCATTCAGGGTTTTCTGTGCTCAGTTACTTACCCCAGGCACTTGTGAGGCAAGACTTCAGTTAACCAGACCCCATCCTGCAAGACCAAAGGGTGGGTATGCACAGACAAGGAGAGGTGAGGAGTAAGACAGAACTGCCTTTTGGGCAGTTAATGTCCAGTCAGTTCTAACATCTGACAAAAAAACTACCACACTCAGACGTGGTAGTAAAAATCAGCACGTCAGCACTGCCACCAAAAGAAAACAGTCCTGGGCAATTTGCTTCCAAATTCCACAATGCCTCTCCACATTACCTGCAAGAGCATTTGCACACCTATTACATGATGACCTGAATCCACAGGAAAGAGGAGGCAGCACAGAAGCAAAAACATGCAGGTAAGAATAAAATGGAAGGCTTTCCTCTACTTCTTTCAGTGTCAGTGTCCTCTTAAAATCTTTCAGGTGACTTCTGAAGTAGACCAGGATTTGAGAGATCATTATTTGAATTAGCAACAACTGGTGCATCAGCCATTGCTACTACCAAGCTTGTTGAAGCATGCTTAAAGCAACTTTAGTTTTCTTGAAGGAAACTCAGTCAAAAACAGAAAAAACCAAGACAGGCTAACCTTAGTAAGAAAAAAAAAAACAAAATCCCAAAGCATTTAATATCTTTTATTATCTTTTAGCTATTGGCTTCTTCTCAAAAAGAAGGAAAAAAAAAACTGGCCAGAAGAAAAGAGAACTACAAACGCAAAATACAAAAAGGTAACAGGGGAAAAGCACATTTAAGAAACTCTATATGAAAGGAAGCTCTCAAAAGGAATTTAAAAGAGGTTCTAACATAGCACTTTTCCTGTTTGCTTTATCAACTTCTCATGTTCTCCTCAGTGATCAACGGTCTTAAAGGCTGCAAAGTAATTCCAAATTTTATGCTCAAAAGTTTGCTAGGAAAAAGAGTTGGTGTCATACCCTTAATGTAGTAAGGCTGTACATTTATTAAAACAAGGAATGCCTTTTTGATGCATGATTACAGCTCCCAAGTCTGACAGCAACATGGATTATTAATAGTATCCACAATCAGGAAAAGCTTGCACATCAGTAGTATCAACAGCAAGACTGTTTCAGCGCTAACATACTGATTCAAAGTCTGACTATGTAGACCATGGGAGTAAAAATGCTGTGCCATAGCTTCGGTAACAGTAAGAAGGAATGCTCATTAATTAATGCACGGGATTAATGGAGTTTCTCCAGAAATGTCTAGAACACACCGTAAAGTGTTGGTCTTCCCTGAAGATAACATGAAAACCTTTCTATGTAGGCAGACCTCATAAAATATGGATATGACTCCAGAACAAAAAAACGTGTTCAAATAAAATATGCAGTTTCATGTTATGTTTAACCTACGTGCTGCAGCAAAAAGAAGGCATCTCATCTCCTGTACTCTTAACTCTCACCTTGCATCAGACCTAGTGATCATACAACCATACAGGAAGCCAGATCAGCTTGTTGTTCTGAGAGGAGGGGTTTAAAAAAAAAAAAAAAAAAAAAGAGAGAGAAAAAAAGAAACCCAGTTATTTTTGCATTTGATAACTAGCTAACTGAGCTGACCCAGTAGTCCTGAAATCATTAGACTGCAAGGGAAGCACTAGGAACGCTTGATGTGTGAGGGTACAGCAGGGCTGTTTCTTTCAGCAATGGTCTGCATTTATGTTAGGAAGCATTTTATGATATTTTTCCACTTAATACTATAGTTGCAGAGTCATAAGACCAGAATTTGCACTGGCATTCACAAAAAGTGATCCTATTCTGCTCCTGGTACTTACATTCAGCCTCTTCACACTGCTCCTTCTTTTGTGCTAGAAGCAACATTCATGTAAGGAGAATCAGGTGAGGCAATTACTCTGAATTAAACACCAAACCTGAAACACTTTTTTTTTTTTTTTTACCCCAGAGCAAGTTCTTAGTTTGTTACACAGCCATAAAAAGGTTTGAGCCAAGTGTGGAATTAGTGCAAGAACTGAGCAGACACCCGTCTATATTTGCTGAGAATACATATCCTGCAGAGCAGGATATCGCTGAACAAGACTTGTCAGAAAAAATAACAGAAAGCAGTGAGGACGGTCAGGAATACAGTCCTACGACTAAGGATTTTATTTAATTTTTTATTTACAGAGGACTCTGTACTACTTCCTTTATATTATGTTTTGGGTTTTGCATATGGTTTTTAAATAAGATAATCAATTTATAAAGATATTCAGATAATCTGAGTGAATGTGAATGTCAAATTAATACAATATCCTGACAACTGAACATTGTGTGAACTAAAGATGTGTTGATATGTCTCTCATATCTAGTACTGGCCAGCAGGAAAAACCCTAAACGCATACTGAAAACCAGACCATTTCATAACGGTACCAAAACTATCTCAAAAGTTAATATTTATGATAAACACTTTGTACGCAATTGTAATGGTCTTAGAAACTCAATGTTTTAACAATCTATTAGTACGCTGAAAACACAGATTAGCATTCCCAAATGAAAAGTCAGTATCATATTAATATGTCAAAGGCAGCATGAACCAGGTCAAAGAAAAAAGTAGAGATGAAAAAGAAAGGAAAAGTTATCTATCTAGAAAACAGAGATGTGACTGGAATAGACTACACAAAGCTTAGCAAGTCATGAAGAACTGAAACTTAGAGAATGGTTACTTGAGATCTGAATTAAAAACTGTCCTCTTCCTCCCTATTTACCTCTCTCGTGTTTAGTTGACAAAAACAGTATGGTCCTAACCCAACCGAACCCCCAGGAGTCAGACACTCAGCAGCTGCCAGAGCTAAGATAAAAGTGATACACAGGAAACAAAACAAGAGGAACAGGCTGTCATCAAAAGAATATATTCCAATATCCATCTCTCTACTGCTTGCACTTAAGAGCCAGCTTTGGTACCCACATGCTTGCACCCCAGGCCACTTCAACAAATCTGAACGTCAGAGAACTGACAGGTGGACACAGATGGGGTTTTCTAGCAAACTTAATTAGTTCGTGATTAGCAGATGAGTGGAAATGCCTACATAAGGAAGAAATGATGGCATAACTGGGAACAGAGGTGACAGAGAGAAAACATGCCCCTCCCCCCCCAATTTTGGAAGCCTGGAGCTGTAAATTTAGCAAGGCCTTATAATGAAACCTTCACCTAAACCACTTCTCAACACAGACCACATTTCAAAAGCAAAAATGAGACATCAGTTTATAATCCAGATGTGATCCTTTAGTTTCTACATAGCTGTAGGCAAGACCTCTTGCATCTTGTTAGGATTTTTGTACAACAGTTCCCACTAGGAGATCTCAGAACATTCCTGGGTCAAATAAGGATGCTTTACAGTTTTAAAAGTCTAAAGCGTCCTCAACTGACAGAACACCCACTCGTGGCACATACCTGTCCTTTTATATAATCTATCCAGAGGCAAGTTCCAGAATCGCCCCACCTCAAATGCTGAAAGTCATAAGCATTGAACAATCCCATCCTAAAACGCAAGTCTTAAATGTTACAGAACACAAAGAGACTAAATATATGTAAACTAACCTTACTGCAAACTCACTCCATTCTTAATAGTCAGTCAGTGTCTCTCGTGTTTTAAATGTCCAATTTATGTTCATTTTAAATAGCAGGTGAAGAAAAAAAATTAAGGACATCTGAAAAAAAAGGACAACTGGAAAGGTACTTCCAAAAAGCACAAAGAAACACAGAGGAAGAATTCAAGCAGCCCAGAATGGCAGAGGGTTCTCCTTCCATCTGAGATTAACCTAGAATTTTCTCTGCAATGCCAAAAAAATCTGCTAAATACCTTTAAAATATATAACTTATGCATTTCATCTCTCTCTGCTACCAAACAATACCTTCTTTCATCTCAGTAATTCACCCTTTTATTACTTAAGCAAACTGCTGAACGGAGAAGCATCCCCTGTGAACTTTCAATTTGTAACAAAGACATGGGTACTTCATATCCGTCTCCCATAACAGTAAAGACATCTAGAAGCACTTCGACACTGTCAGAAACTTATAATAAATAATACCCAACTACCTGTCCTATCCAAGTCTTCCTAAACATGCTTAACTGAGCCTGAATTCTGGGGAGTGGAAAAATCCCCAGTTTACTACTTTGACCGGTCATTGCAGTCTATGGACTGTCTAGTCAAAATTGCATTACATTTATGAATTGGAGGCACTTATTTTGGTGACAAATGTATCCTTCTTAAAGGTGGGAATTTAACTCTGATATTTCAGGAAAGTTTTGGCTTAAAATTGACTCTAAAGCTTGCATCAATTTGCATCAACTCCCATCTCCAGGGAGATCCTCTGTCTTTTTTTTTTCTTGGTGTGTCAGAGAAAATCTTGATTAACTCAGATACACACTATACAACAGTTTCGGGTCTCTTCATGAGTACAGTATTTTCCTATACGACAAAAAAAATGTTCTAGACAGACATAACCCCAAATTTCTTAGTTTTGACAGACATTAATGTTAAACCATACACAAAGCAAAGCTAGAAAAGGAAGAATTCTGTTTTTCCCCACACCTCTGTAAACTCACTCACTGGGCTTATTTCCTCTTCACAGCTTTAGAGGGTTAAAACTACACTGCAGTAGCAGCACGTGTGCTCCATGCCCATAATGTAATGAAAATACAAGTATAACACCACAATGTTATTTCTCACCTGTTCTGGATGCAGAAGCTTCCACCTAGTGCCAAAAAGATGTTAACTAATCAAGACATTTGCTTAGTATGTTCCCCAATGAAGACACTCCACATGATCTGTAACTATCATCTTAAAAGAAAATGCTCCTCAGAATTATACGGGTATACAGTCCTTCCAACCATACCAGTCAAATAAAAAAAAATCATGCAGTGGTAGTATTGTACTCACAGACAGCAGACTAAAGCAAGCAGAAGGGACATCCCCCACTGTCAGCTTGTTTTGACCTTCGAAGGCAACACATTTAAGTGATTAGCTATTTTGCCACTAATCTCTAGATTGTAAATGTAGTCCTGAGTTTACCAATTCCTACAAATTGCTAAATGTCTTTATATGCATTTACAGTGTATGACAAGCTCTAAAGCTCTCTTTGTCTTGTCTTTTCTGAAATAAGCATCTGTCCATTTACAAAGAAACAAAAAGCACTGAGGGGCTACTGATCTCATCACAAATCAATGGCAGAGATGGGAAACAAAAGCTATTTTACCAGCATCAGGTATGACAAGTCTCCTTAGCTCATTTGTCTCACTCCTCGATAGATTCCTCTAAAAATCTCCTTTAAGTATTTCCAGATCACATTTTTCCTCATGTCCTTCCATTTTACAGCAACACAATCATCAAAATCTCATTACCAAATGCCACCTTTGATCTGTGCTCAGCAACAGAATTGTAATTTACATTTACTCCTAGACTATGCCTCTAGCAACTTAAAAAGATTAAAAATTCTTAGAGCAAAAAGTTTACCTGCATGCTATGCACCTTGGAAGACCCAAGCAAGAAAGGGGGAGAAACGAGCACCTCTTTAGAAATCCCTGTGTTGGACAAAACACATAAGGTTGTGGCTCTAAAACAATTCAAGCCATTCCATTGCTGCAACAGTTTTACTCTCCAGCCCCATGCAATCCTGCAGCAGCACGTAGTACCACCCCCTCCCTATCACTTAGTACTGGTGCTCGTCAGACCCACTGGGGTGAGCGGGTAAGCCTCCTACACCAGCAGGAAACTGCTGTTCTTTTGTGGAATTCGATTTCAGCAGGTATTGTAAGCTGAACCAACTCACTGTAGGATCTCATCAATTCAGGTGTCAACTGCAACCGAGGAGGCTGGATCATAGCAGTGACAGCAATGGTCTGAAGAGCTTAAATTGTCAAGATAGTGCCATTTGGAGACTGCAGAATTGTCTAAAGTTAGATTTTTTTTTTTTTTGCTTCCTATATTTACAACTCTATGGTCGCTACACTAACCTAGCTTCCAACTAACAAGCCTGTCAAGACTGATTTCTTTCTCCAACTCTTGTTCTCCTGTCCTATGCAGACAGTACATTCTCCAGCGGTTCCCACTCTGCCAGATAAGAAAACTTTGCAGAAAAGTTGCTATAAATGCCCAGCTGCCAGCCTTGTTTGAGCACGACAAACAATTACAAGCATTAAGACATGCAGATTACACATATGGCATCCCTTTCGCCTGCAGCCACAGACCTTATTCACCTCAAAGCATCCACAAAGGGCATGCACTTTCAGAATCCTGCCTCACCTTTAGTCCCAAGCATGTAAGGAGGAGTGCACAAAGAACCATTTCAGTCTTAGGCCAGAATGATCCTGGGAAGATTGACAGAAAAAAAAAAAAAAAAAAAAAGGAAGCAGGAAATGAACATGCACATCTCAAAAACTTCCAGTCATTATTAAGTAACTTCTCTCCACCTTTCTGCCTACACTCACACCATGACTCCAACCCGTAACCTCTCCTCACTGTCAGCTGGATAGCTCGCGTGCCTGGAGTACTGTGGTGCATGGACAGAAGGACAGACAGGCTGTGAAAGCGAGGAGGAGGGTTTGTGCTCCACACAAAGGAGCAGATCACATACACGCAGCTTTGCTTTGGAGCGCATAGAGCTAGTCAAAGAGACCAGCAACAGATGCAACTTGCAAACACAGTTGTGACCATGGATTTGGATTCCCCCCACCCCCCCACCCCGTGAGGGTGTCAAACTTTGTGAGAGAGTGCCCTGAGGGGTTGCGGAGACTTCATCCTTGGAGATATTCAAAACCTGACTAGATATGCCCCAAGCAATCTCATCTAACTTCAGAGCTGGCTCTAGCTTTCAAGCTGGCTGCTTTGAGCAGAAGGTTGGTCTAGATGACTTTTAAAGGTCTCCTCCCATCTCAATTATTCTATGATTCTCTGTGGCATTCTCCTGCAATACACCTGGCCTCTTATGTGGCTGCAAGAATAGGATGCATGCTCCACAATGCACTTTTTCACAGCTCTAACTAGATTTGTGGGTTCACTGGGAAACATCCTTTCTTTCTTTTGCCCCATCAGTATCATCAGGCAAGTTTTAACAGTCATTAATAAAAAATAAAAAATAAAGTTCTTCATGCTAGAAGTGGAAAGTGCCTCCACAGGTTTGACAATTGGGAGTGGAACCACAGACTGATTCCCTGACCACAATGAAAACTGGAAAGAGATTTAAGAAGAAATTTAGTATATGGTAAAGGCAAATCCCGTCTAGAAAACAAAGTAACGAAGGGGAAAAAAAAAAGTTGTGAAGCTTTTATTTTTAAGCTATAAACATCTGAAAACAGGTCTTGCTCACCACCATTCCGTTCTCCTGGTGGAAGCCGTCATCTAACAATATAGTCCTTCACAGAAAGATGCAGGTGCAGAAAGTTGTCAGGGGCACAGAGGATAGTCCCTTTTAGGTCCTGAGTTGAGTTTGAATCTAGTTTTGTGGAACAAGTAAGAGCTATTCCAAATCTTTAAAGGACTTTTAAGGTACAACTTGTCTCACTGGGAATAAGCACAGATGGATTGCAACCCAGGCGAAGGAGAGCTAAATGTTTATCTTAGTCTACAGGATATTCACAAGTATCATCTGAGTCAGGGACACACAGTAACACTAGCAGGAGAACTTGATAGGGGCTCTTCTGTTATTAATAAAAACTTTCTTTACTGAGAAGGAAAAGGCATGATATAGGAATGAAAGCCACCCCTCAACAACATGAAGAGCTAAGATTTGGATGGCTCTGCTTTCTGGAACAGTGAGCTAAAAGAAACATGTGGTTAGTGCAGAAAATCCTGCAACTCCTAAAAAATAATGTCAAGATAATAACAACTGACTGCCTCTACTATGGCAGGCTCAGTCAGGTTCACTAGTGCTCCCTTCTTGCTTTATATTAAGAAAAAACTCAAAGCACAACGTTCTGCCTGGCCACAGAACTAAGAACATAGCTCATCCTGTGGGTCTGTTCCTCATCCAGAAATAGAAGGTCTAATATTAATAATGTTGATATCCAAAAGTAATACATTACTTTTATATATATACAGATAGATAGATGATGATGTTCTTAACCATGAAAAACAGCCTGCAAGGCACCTCTCAAAATATGAAATATGAACACTGAAAGCAGCGCTGTCAAAAGAACCCAAACAAAAAGAATTCCAGGAATGGAATAAGCTATTTTCCAAAGCAGTTGAGAAGTACAATAACAATGGGGATAGGCCAATTTACATATTCATGAAACAAATATGAGGGAGAACAACGCACAAGAGCAACACCTCTAGGTATTTAGACAGGTAAAATAATCCCCTAGCTTCACTGACTGGATACACATGTACCTTGAAGGTATATACATCCATGGACTACTATTCAGAGTATTGTCTTACCCCAGTAATTGGTTATCATTGCATTGCTCCTGTTTTTCCCTACATTTACGTTTCCCAAAACCTGGCTAGTAAATAGTCCCTAAATGACTGCACATACATTATTTACAAAGAATGTGTGTATACAATATTACATTAAAAAGCTACATTAAAACTATTGAAGCCACAGTCAAGCACATAAAGGTTAGAAGAAGCCACAACTAAAAATCTGTCTATAGCACCCCACCCACATACTGTCTTCAATTACACAAACATTATTTTTCCCCACAGCATTTATCAAATGTGCATAGAAACTACAGCACTCACTAAGCAGCTACTTAGCACTGTATTTTCTTCTATACTGTTCAGTGTGTAGTCCATGGGCTGGTGTACTGAAATCCTTGCTTGAAACACACCCTTACTAATTTCTTCTTGAGCTTTATTTACTGCACTTACCACAGTAACATCTTCGTGCTTCACAATCTTAATTTATTTTGTCAACACCACAAGGAACTGGTAAGTATTCTACTCATTTCCCTTATGGGGAAGGAAGCCCAGAGATAAGTGTTAAAGAAAGAATTCTAGACACCACATTTGGGAGACCATGATTTCTCAGTTGCTGATGCTGCTCCATTTTATTTGTGGATGCAAGTACGCAGCACTTCCACAAAGCTGATCCTAGTATCCAAAGTTTGGGCATTCAGAAAATGCAAAAACATGCAGTTAAAGGCAATTTCTGAACAGTCACATTTAAATCACCAGACTAACACTTTTCTTCCAGCAGTGTTCTGCTTCAATTGTTACATAGTCCTGTAACAACAAAGAAGGCATCCCACAAACTGTCCTCTCCTGTGCTAAGCTACAGGTTATATTTCCAGAGCAAAACACCCTCTACTTTAAGAAGGCTGATGAAAAAGTAGCATGTGATCAAGTAATTTAAAATGTAGTATCTGAAAACAAGTATGAACCAAAGGAGTAAAAAAAAAATACAAATTTGGGTTTTCCGATTTCTAATTTTTGGGTATTTGCTACTCATAACAGTATTTTATCTTCACATTTGCAGATAATCAAAACCAAACTTCATCACTTGGCATCTAAGTAACACATACATGACACTGGTGGAATAGTGCATGAGGGTTAGAACAGTTTTATCTACCATAGAGACCTCTGACACTTGAGCTGACAGCTGAGTGTCAGCAGCACTGCGTCAGCAGCCTCTACATGGACCTGCACTTGAGGCAAATGGCCTCCACTGCCACCAAATACTTGTGTAACCAACTGGCAGAGGAATGTTCCTCAGCAGGAGAGAAAAATCTCTGGAAGGTTTGATTCCACTCCAGGTATTAGGAATCAGCAACTCCTGCATGCAGCTTGATTTGCCCCACCTTCTCACTCCCCACAGGATTCATCCCCCTACATGTAAGACCCGTGTTTCCACTTCCTTTCTGTCCACCTTCATTCTATTCTTACATTTCCAGTTAATTTCCAAGCTACGGATTTCTCCTACTGTCAAAGTAGCTGCTTTGCCAGCAATTCCGAATACCACTCTAACCACTCCATTTCCTGCCTTGCCTCCAAATTTGTTTTCCATTTGAGGCTCCTTGTTCAGTCTGCATCTCCTCCCAGGGAAGTTTCCACACTCAACCCATGTTCCCACTGGTTTCCAGCTCCAAATTTCTTCCTGAGGGAAGCAAGTTCTTATCTAGCACGAGTTTCACTACATTCACTGCCTGTTACCATCTCCCGATCCAGCATGTTTGCTAAGGACTCTGCCTTCACACCAGATTTTCCCCCACTGATACCTTGAGGCCCCTGTCCCAAACCAATTTCACTCTTCTTGTCTCCGCTACATCTGACTGGAGTGATTTACTCCATTCAGGTCTCTGTATCACTGAAAGGAGGTATAACCAACACAAATTTCCATTTAAAATTGTGCTCTCGGACCAAACTGCAGCCCATCCCACAGCAGATAAGGCCACAACATCGTAAGTCCTTTTTTTGCATAATACAGGGGTATGTTTCAAATGTTTTAACTGTGAAGTTTAAATAACCCTCTAAGACGCTTATCAGACTATTTTTTGAAAGGGTAATAATTTGGGACAAATACATGTCTACTTTCACAGGTATTACAAGCAAATGTCACTTCAGCCACATTGAGCTCCTGTTCCAAGTTAGTTCTTCCAAAAACACCCTTACAAATTTAGGGGAAAATAGAAAAACATACTCGATTTTCCTTGAAGTGCCCTGCTTCAACTGAAAGTTTTCCAGACTCCCTCAAAAAGACATTTAAGACTTAAGGGGCAGGGGGATATTAATAAGGAAGGACAAATTATAAGCAATAAAAATATGGTTTACAATGGAAAGTTTTTGTCCATTGTAATTTAAGATACCCTTCCACAATGTCAAAAAACACCTCATACAATGTTTCATCAGAATCACAGAATCACCTAGGTTGGAAAGGACCCTGGAGATCATCTAGTCCAACCGTTCTCCTAGCACAGTTCCTACCTACAGCATATCCTTAAGCTCCAAATCGACCCTACTCTTCAACCCCTCTAGGTTGAACCCCACCACCTCCCTGGGCAGCCCATCCCAACGCCTAACAACCCGTTCTGTAAAGAAATGCTTCCTAATATCTAGCCTGAACTTTCCCTGGCGCAACTTGAGGCCATTCCCTCTTGTCCTGTCGCTTTCTACTAGGCTAAAGAGGCTCATACCCAGCTGTCTGCAGCTTCCTTTCAGGTTGTTGTAGAAGGTGATGAGGTCTCCCCTCAGCCTCCTCTTCTCCAGACTAAACAATCCCAGTTCCCTCAGCCACTCCTCACAGGACATGTGTTCCAGACCCTGCACCAGCTTTGTAGCCCTTCTCTGGACACGCTCGAGTCATTCAATGTCCTTTTTGTAGTGAGGGGCCCAAAACTGAACACAGTTATCAAGGTGCGGCCTCACCAGTGCCAAGTACAGGGGTGAGATCCCTTCCCTGTCCCTGCTGGCCACGCTATTGCTGGCACAAGCCAGGATGCCATTGGCCTTCTTGGCCACCTGGGCACACTGCTGGCTCATATTCAGCCAGCTGTCAATCAATACCCCCAGGTCCCTCTCTGACTGGCAGTTCTCCAGCCACTCCTCCCCAAGCCTGTAGCGCTGCTGGGGGTTGTTGTGATACAGCTTAAGAACAGAATCAGTACTAAAACCCAAGATTTCCTTGCACAAGCTAAGCAAAGTAACAGTTTTGTGCTAGTGCCACCTGCCTGGCCAACAGATAAAACCATGGGTTTTGTTTTCACAGAGTCAAAGAATCATCTAAGTTGGAAAAGACCTTGAAGATCATCCAGTCGATCATCCAGTCCAACCATTAACCTCACACTGACCGTTCTCAACCACACCAGATCCCTCAGCACTGTGTCAACCTGACTCTTAACCCCTCCAGGGATGGGGATTCCCCCCTTGCCCTGGGCAGCCTATTCCAACGCCAAACAACCCCTTCTGGAAATAAATACTTTCTAAGAGCCAGTCTAACCCTGCCCTGGCACAACTTGAGGCCATTCTGTCTTGTCCTATTGCTTATTACTTGTTTCAAGAGTCTCATCCCCAGCTCTCTGCAATCTCCTTTCAGGTAGCTGTAGGGGGCGATGAGGTCTCCCCTCAGCCTCCTCTTCTCCAGACTAAACCCCCCCAGTTCCCTCAGCCGCTCCCCATCAGACCTGTGCTCCAGACCCTGCACCAGCTCCGTTGCCCTGTTTTATTTCAGGCATAAGAGAGAAAGCAAGCAATACACTCTTCTTACTTTACTGGAAAGCAGGGAAGAAGGCATTACAAATTAGGACATCTCATCCATTTACCATTTTGAGTGCCTGAAATTATACTTTTAAATAAATCTTGACTTTTACAGGAAGTAAACATAATGTCAGTACATCAGCAGTTTCAGCAGTTAGGTCACCCATTCAGATGTCAAAGTATAAAACGAGCAAATTAAGTCAGAAACACTGGTCTTAGTGCAAGCAGCTAGCAATCTAATCACAGGCATAAATCAAGCCTTCTACTCACTGTGGTGCCTTAGACAAATCTCTTAGCTTTCCTATATATTGTTTCTGCACTGGTAAACATGGCAAACCACTGTACTCATACGAGAATATTACTGAGGATTTAATCTGTGTTGTCAAAAAGCCCTAAAATTTTCAGATTAATGTTATTTGGGGCCTACTGAGTAAACAGTTATACAACTGAAAAAAGTCTGTGCTCCCAATCTCCAAAAACTGTCTACTACTGGTAGATCAGACGTTTCTGTACTGAAACAACATATACATTTATATTCCATCATGATATATGGTACTCTCACTTCATAAAATACTGTTTGAACAGATGGTCCCAATATAGCAAAAACAAACTAACAAAAACACTAAAGGCCAAAATTCCCTTGAGTGCCAAATTTAATTCGTTCTAATCTATTTAAGTAACGTTTCTACCAAAAATTAAATCCTCAGATGATTCTCAATTGGGTGATCTAAGCAGCCTCAAGAGCTAATTGAAAAATGAAGTCAGTAATTTTTATTGGGGGTGAGGGAAAGCAAGAGAATCAATTCATTAATTCAAGACCTTCACAGTACTATTTGGAGCATAAAAAGAAACTTGGAAGAAGCAGCTTGACTTTTCACAGTAGGTTCACAAAGGGATTTTGGCACTTTTCATAGTAAGCATTTGGTGGTGGTGGAGGTATACTTTTCCCTCATCATTCAAGGACAGTTACGTGGATATGGAATCCAAATATTGACACACTCATTAGGCTGCACAGTCTTCCTAAGTTGGTCTCTCTCTGTTCACATCAACCTGTTTTGTGTTACATAAAGCAAATATCTACCAGGTCAAAGATGAAAATATTACATCTCTAAGGTCAGGGCATGAACCTGAAAAAAAATACACTTGTATTCCATTAGTTCCCCAACCTGCCACCAAAGCTGTAAGAGAAATCTCTTACACCTAGGCAAATGCCCCAACCTCCAGATTCTATACGGTGCCAGTTCTCTGCACGTGATGGATCAATAAACTCCTGAGAAGGCTCAATGGAGATGGGCAAGGGCAATGTGCTTGTGAAGTTCTGGGAAAAATTTGGGAAGTGACTGACCACACCTGAGGCACAGAAAGCCAACCTTAGACTATGACAAAGGGTACTGGAAAGTGGGTGTTAAGATAAAGGGTTATAACTTATGGGGACTGGCTGACTCTCAGTTGAGTGTATCAACTGGTAGTGTAAATGTTTGTCCTGGAGAGCAGCAAGAGCATGAAAGTTTTCCTGAGGTAACTAGACCAGCACAGGAGAGCATATAGAGGGCTCAGCCCAACCTAGAGTATAAAACCTGAATGACAACTCAAAAGAGCTGCGAAGAGAGCAATGGGTTTGAGCCGATTTAAAACCCTTTATGCCTTCCCAGTGACTGGGGATGCACAGCACTGTGGCAGTGAGCATACTGGAGAGACCAGTAACAAGAATCACGTTTGTATTGCAACCCAACAGCTCTGCCTATGTAAATTACTTATTTCTATTCCTGAACTACTTCTCAAACAATAAATAGTTTTATATTTTGAACAACTAAAGGGAACACTTACACCATTTTTTACAAACACTCCCTCTTCTGTCCTTGCAAAAACTTAAAGGAAATCCCCCACAGAAGTACCATTGTACCAACGCAACAAGACAACAGGCTAGATACCTAGAGGATACTTTCAAATCCAGTTCTTCAGACTCAAGGGAGGTATTTATTGATCTTCTAACTGCTATGTTTCCCTACCAGATCTAATTCTTCTTTAGACAGAAACCTCCAAGAAACAGGATTTGACAGCATGGATTTTCCTCACCCCTTGCCAAAATGGATCAAATCACTAGTCTGTCTCTTCCAATATCTGTTCTTCCACTATGCTAGTACTGGGCATGTTCAATTCTTCAATATTTCTACCTATATCACACAACATCATGTGTCTGAAACGGAGAACTGTCTTCATGTTAAGCACACAGTGCAAGTATTTAACTGGATTAGTTTTCACTTTAGCTTAGTAAGGAGCACATTCCTCTCCCCTCTCTTTCCTGAGAATATATTCCTACGGTTTGGAAGCCAAATTCTTCACTGGTACAATTTCACTGAAAGGAAAAAAAAAATAAAAGAGAAGCATGCCTTCTCAGGAGAAAAAAACCCAATAAATTCCACGGTTTACTCACAGATGTGTTGAGATGAGCAATAAGCACTGCAAGACAGTCCCCAGTTCAATACTTGTACTATATGGAAGTACAGAGCAAGAATACCTTTCTGTATGATAGGAAAAGCCTTCTATTAAAGCAGCTAAACAGTTAAATTAGTGTAATTCTAGCAGGGTTTCTCTGACAACATAAGCAGAATACCTTTGTTTTCAGGTATTCTGCTTATATTGTCAGAGTACATATAACAACACATCCTGCTTACCAAAGCTTGCTTAAACTTTTGACAATTCCAAGGGCATTTTAAAACTCTGTATCACACTTTTAATCCTAAAATGGACTGGACCTTTAAACATATATAGAAATCATGTTAGCTCTTTTATTCAAAGAGCAAGCATTAGAAGGAAACCATCACATATTTTTGTGACATTATAAATGTTAATTATTTACAATATAAGGCAATAAAATATGAGTGATAGTTTCATTGGTGACACCACCCCCCCTTTTTTTTTTGTTCTCCTTTTCATTCCAGTCTTTCCATGCAGCAAAGAGCAGATATAAAAGATAAGCATAATTCTTGAAACTGGTATTTCACCACATTTTATAGACAGAGTTTATAAAAATAAGAAAATAAAATGATTTGGTCCATGGCCACTGGACTCGTAGAAGTCCATTATCAGTTAAAGCACAGGTCTGCACACTGGAAGACCCATCTCAACACTGAACAAATTTCAGCAGTACCAGTTCCTCTCATATTCAGTCACTGAGGATCAATCAGCTGCCTATCATTCACAAATGAGTAACAACTAGACTTGGAGAAAAGGTGGAGAAAACCAAAGCTACTGCCATTGTTTAAAGAACAGGTAAAGAGTACTTCTCAGATCACAAATCTAGTAAACCAAGCATAGCTGTTAAGTTTCTTAAATTTTTCACATCAGTATTTGTTTTATCTCCTAATCTCTCACACCCCAACACACACACTTTGCCCGCCTGATTTAAGCACTGCAGCACACTACTGTTGGGCAGTCACATTGTTACCTACCTCCGAGGACTGATACAGCATCAAAAAGCACCCTCCACCACAGAGTGGCTGATTTAGTTTAAAACTACACCAGTATGCAGACCTGGTTCACCATGCAACTGCTCAGACACAGAGTAATTTTGAGAAGATCAAATACATTGTTAGTCTTTGTTATTTAGCATCAGCTTGAGATAACAGGAAATCATTAATGTAAGAATAGCAATCTCTGATAGTAAGGAAGAAAACTAAAAGGACACCCAGGGTCACAGATTATAAAGCTTTTCTTCCTATGTGCATCACAGAGAAAGTTGTGTTTGGTGTCACTGTTCTGAAAGAAAACAATTCTTCCTAAAACATGTGGCAGCTGTTGAAATGCAATGTTATTAAAATATGTTTCTATGATAACTAAAACAAATGTTTGAATTGCTGTTTTTTCTACTAGAGATGTTATTTGTCTGAAGTATCTAATGTTGGGGTGGTCACATAGTCACTCACCCCTAAACACAGCCAGCATTCTAGAATCCCCTCTACGAAGTTCGTAACTGCCTACTACTAACACCTATAGCTCAGGAAGGTCTAACACCAATCAGACTGGCAAGTGATCAGCTTCTCCAGTTAAAGAACATCCCAAACAGTTTCAAGTGGTTCTGAGCCCAGCACTTTCAACACCACAAAATCCACTTCATGTCTTACCACTTTCCAGTCCTTTGCACACAATGCAGTTTGTTCTCCAGTTCTCACTACTGAGTTACAAACCAATTTCCCAACTCTGCAGAGGAAGCAATGGCTGCTCTGACTGTTGTTAGTAGCAGGAAACAGGCCAACTCTGCAGTGCTCAACAAGGCACCTTGCCAAGGCCACTTGCCTCTGCTCCACCACTCCCAGAGCCACTGCTGCACACTGCAGGACACACTCTTACAGGAAGGTGCACTGCTGGACTAACAAATGACAGGGGACTGCTGAAAAGCAAGAAAAAGAAGTGATAATGTTCCCTACCGCGTGATAGAAGGCAGTCTTTAGGTGACAAAGATGATTTTAAAATATTAACGTTTTGGTATTTTGGTATTGCAACTGTTTTGTAGATGCAGAAAACCCTCTCATGACAGATCTAGCTGATAAAGTGCTTTTCTTACCATTACACTGAAAACACAGGAATTTTTTATCCAACCTAACCCTTTCTTCCCCAGCTTTCTATACTTTACAGAATTTTTTCAACTGTCCCAATTCTTCCATGTTTATTTCCAATGCTATCTACCCCAGTGTGAGGAAGAAAAAAAAGTATTTTTACTTTTACTTTTACTGTAATCAAGTATTACAGCTATTTGTTAGTAGTTCAGACCAAATTAGAAATGAAGGACAGATCACAATGAAACAAAATCAGATTTTACGAGATTAAAGACTTAAATAAAATAGTGACTAATATTGCAAATTTCAGGTCCACACAGGAAACCTCGACGCCTAAACTAGCACACAAGCAACCTTTACCAAGTTAAAAGAATCTGTCTTCTAAATACTTCCTCTGCAGAACAAATGAAGAGATTGGTTCCCAGAGGTCATCGGATTCGAGAAAAAGCAGCTGACCATGCGCAAAATATTGTTGTCCAAGAACAGATTACTATTTTGTCCTTTTTATTCCTTACCTAGGCTAATCACTGGCTTTTACATTCCCAAAGGAAAAGTTGAGAAAGTGTTAGGAAAAGTTCACCCTCTGCTTTATGTTTTATGCTTTAGGACACTCCAACTCACTGCAGCATCTCTAGTAGTTGAAAGTTCACAAAAGCAACTTTCCTTAAAACTATTTTCCTTCACAGGACAGTATCAGAAAATACAGAGACTCCAAAAACCTACAGTAAAGGAATTGGTAAGTTGCTGGCTCAGTATTCTCCAACTTCTGCTATCCTGGTAGCAAAGGATTTGAATGAAGATAATCTTGTATGTAACTTTAACAAAGGAAGGATCCAAATTTCCCTAGCACTTTCTTCACCAACAAGCAGTTTTTGAACTGTGTTTCCCTACAGCTATGGTGTGTAGTCTGTGGGGATGATTACTGCCAAGTCCTAGACATGGGTGAGAAGAAACGGAGTGCTCTGCTTAGAAAGAGGAGACAACCAATGAATTACCTTTTGCCTTCTGTCCACTAGGTCTCATACCATGCTTATGCTTCCTCCACCTATACCCACATCCCACCCCCAACACTCCTGCTCACAAGCTTTAATTTGCCTAGTTTCAAATTCCCCCACCCCATTTTATCACTGCACTAGAAAACTTAGATAAATAGTTTAAAATTACACGTTTTAACAGGACTCACTGTTAAGACTTCAGATGTGCAATTGAAAACATCATGCAGAGTTTTGTTAAATTACCTGCTATATATTTCAAATGAATATAGGACTTGCCAAACTAATTTAGGCAACTAGCCATTTCATTTCATAACCCAGTGCTTTCCTTACAGCAGTAAATACCAGATTCTTCAAAGAAACAGCCACACACAAAAAAATCCCAAAGCTGACACTATCAAGCACCCCAACCATAAGAGAATTCCTGTTTTAAAATATGCCTTGAAGGTACAACTAAATCAACATAAATAGGAGCCGTACCCTAAAAGAGCAACCCCATTCTCCCCTGCTCTCCTGTACCAGAGCTGGCAAACGCATGACCACAAAGTGGGTTGATGCAGAATGCTATTCCAACAGAAAATCGTTAATTATTTGGGTGGAGTTAATGTTCCACTGGATTAGCCAACTCAACTCACACAAACGCCAGATCCTGCAAACAAGCAGAGAATTTGGTTAACCTTTTTTTGAATTAGATTAGCGTGATAGCAAGCCAAGAGAGACATGAAGTCCTTGTACAAGGCAAGCAGCAACAGTAAGGCTGGAGAGGGACAAGAGGAACACGGCTGCTCCATTCCACACAACTAGACTGGTTTAGCTCCAAGAATTTAGCTCTTAAGAAACTTAGACTACAGCCACACCATAGTCTGAGCCAGTTTAAATCAGAACAGCTGCAATATTACCCTCCGCTTTTTTCCATACATGCATTTCTGTCCATTCCTGAGCACCAATGTTGTGCATGTCTGATTCAGTAACCATTTCAGCCCACCAAAGAAGCTCAAAAATATTCCCTGATCTATGCAGTTGGACTTTTCCACCTATTTTAACTCAGCTTTTGCCTTGGAGATCTACAGAGTACTACTGCCAAAGTGCAAAGGAAACAGGAATGCACAGCTCGGGTAAGCAGCCACTTATTCAAATAAGGCATAAACCATACTTATTTTCAAAAACTATGTGTTGAACTTAAACGACTTCCAAAACAGTTTAAGCACAAATCAGGTTAAGAGTTTCCTTCTAAACTTAAAGGAAAAGCTTTAATTCTACATTTCTTAACCTGTATTCACAATCATTTTTGGACTCATGCTGTGTTGAAGCACCTAACTGCATGCAGTTCATCGTGTGGCCAGTAATACTAGGGCAAGGAGGGGTGCTTGGGATGCTGGGTCACCTCAAGTTCCAGCTGCAGAATAGAAGTCACCAGCAGGGAACTGCTGGGGCCACACTGTTGGCTTGCCTGGGAATCCAGCCACACTTCCCATCCAGCCCTCCAGTACAGCACAGTAATGCCCCAAAGAGTCACTACTATTGTGTCCACGGAGTGCAACAACCCTACCCCTCCCTCTCCCTTTGGCCATGTCAGGTATGCAACAAATCTTAATATTCTCTGACATACACAGATTTTCTAAGAGTCTCAGCAACACCAAAGTTTTCCACGTCTGCCTTTGGCTCTGGGCTTCAGTGATATTTTCGATGTGCTTTACTGTCAAGGTACACACCACACAATTGGTGGAAGTATCAAAACTGAAAATGGGCCTGTGTCCCATTGTTCTGCTCAATTTTCCTAAATTTAAAAGTGTCTTTTCCACTCTACCTCTGTGAGGTAAATTAATTTCAAGTTTTTTTAACATCTTATGCTGAATTTTTGGTCTCTGAAGTCTTCAGCCATGCTCCTGACAGTCAGCAAGTCCACAAAGTTAAGTATTATGATTACGTATGTGGCATTTCTGAAGGTGATATGAAGGTTTAAATAGCACCCTGTAATTTCCAACTTGTCTTTGTAAAGTTAACATTCTTTTAACCATTTACTTAAGAAATTGTCTAGGCTTTAAAGGAGAAAAAAAGAGGTCTAATCATAACAGTGAGTACGTGAAACCCTAACTATTACTTCCTCTGATACCACCTATCACTGTCTCAGCCCTGTATTGCTAAGCTTTCAACACAAGTAACAGGAGAACTGGAAGCAAAACCAGGTTATTATCCACATTCTCTTCATCAACTCCTCTATGCTGTACAAAATTTTGCTTAACCTGAACCCATCACACAACAGTAGATAACAAAAAACGTACAGAATGCATTACCTCCTGGATTTTGTTCCAGGGCACCTTTTGCTAGGCCGAGGACTTTAACAAGAAAAATGAAACTAAAGTTTTGCTTGTATCCTCCACCAGAAATCTATATCAAAATGTGGCAAAGCACTAGGAAAAAGAAAACTGGAAAATTAAGAGGGAAGATTTTGCATCTTTCTCCAAGGGGAAGAATTGTTTGGTATAAGACAACTGTCACACACACACACACCTCCCTCAATAAATAAATAAATAAATAAATAATCACAATTAGCCAGTCCAGATTATTTATAAGGAATTTTCTATCTGCAATCTTTCAGCATTTTTACTTCACCCCTTTTCAAAGGTCAGTTATTTACATAGTTTTGAATGAACACTTTGTATAAAAATAAATTTTTTTTGCATTCTTTCTAGTCATTTCCTTAATTTTTCTCATTCTTCTACCACACATTCTTCAGTATTAGTTTTCCAACTTGCATACTTTATCTTTTCTTCTTGTGATAGATGCAGCATTAGGAGACATTAAATGGAAGAGAGCAGAAAGGCCACAATTCATGCTTGCCATATTTAATTCCCTAAAAACAGGCAGAAGACAGGAAAGAAGAAAACATCACCAAAACATAAAAACAATGCTGATATGCTGAAGGGCCAATTATGCATCTTAGAGGCTGCAGCTGCAGTCCAGGATGGCTGCCTTTGCAGAACACACTGTCCGAAGGACAGCATGCTCAGAGAAGTAAGATGTCCAGACTTTCTGACAAAGTGCCTTGATTTGAAGACATCCTACAGAATTTCACGTCTCTGATAAAAATCAGACACCTCAAAATAAAGACAAAAATATCTAAATCAAAGTTTAGTAAAAGCAGAATCAAAAATTCTGTTTTCCCATGCATTTGTTTTATGCTTGATTTATGCTACAGTAAGGTACAAATTCTGACCAAAGTTCTTCCCCAGAGTCAGTTTTCAGATTTCCCTCCTACAGAGATTCCTCCATAAGGAACAAGGTGTAAGATCACATGGCAGCCTCTTTTTCAGGGCTGAGGATACTTTTATATTCTCTTCTCACACAGAAATATTCTAATACAACTTTCAGAAATGTAATTCTTCCCTGGATATCCAGTGCTTTTTTTTTTTTTTTTTGACTGATATATGGGGAAGAGAAACAGAAGAGGTAAAGGTACAAAACAAGACTGCAGACTCCTTCCTTTAGGAAATTCAAATTAAAAAGTTTTTAAAATATTATAACAGTAAGTGTTACACATCTTGACATTGGTGGTATTAACATTCTTCCTATAATATAAACTTACTAGCTAAAGAATACTTTTACTTAACATTTCTAACATACCTTAACAACCTGCTTTTCCTTTTTAATTGCCACAGGAAAAAAAACAGCTAATAGGAAAACGTAACAAGAATCTTACAATTTAAACACTGCAAGTCGTAGTAACAGTTCAAGTTATTCTGATGCACACACTTAGCTTTTCAGCGCCGTTCTTTTTTGGCATATACATAACTTCATATCCATACAGCAACATGCTTTAGTTATGTCACATTATTACCTCTAGCTCCATGACAATTTCTATGGTCCAAACTCCTGAAAATTCCTTTTAGTTTACTTAAAATGTGCTTGCTGTCTTGGAGTCAGAACACAAACAGAAGAAAAAAGTCCCCCTGAAACTCTTAAATGTGACCCATAAACTTCAAGTGCCTATGCAAAAATTAAACTCTAATTTCTTAACTCAGAGATTCTATAGTCCTTATCCTGGAATCAACAAACTAAAACCATCCTCCTCTCTCTTCTACAGGGAAGGCAAAGATAGTTCTAATATGAATTAGCAAAGTTAACAATTATATTTTATTATCACAATAAATGCTAAAGAATGTGTTATCACATACATCTATATTATTTAGATGATGTATGGTTGTCTGGCACACATGGAATTCATTATTTAAGAGTACAGATGCTCCATTTTACAATCTTTTTCCAAGTACCCTTTCAGCACATTCCCAGGCTTAGCTCATTCTCACCAAGGTTTCCATCCTCAATGGTCAGCACCACTTCATCCATCACCAAGGCCCGGAAATCTAGCTCCTCTTCGCAGCACTTGGCCTTCAGCGCTCTCAGGATCTCCTGCTGAGGGTAATCTTCTCTGATGCGACGGTCTGTTAAGAACCACAGCCTGGGAGCAACTGAACTGCACATCTTGGGCTTGTCTCGCAACCTTCAAGGTTTCCCTTCAATGGAACTTCTAGATGGTGGAGAAGATGACACTTGTTAGAGTACATAGGCTCCTATCTTCATGTTCCCCACTGTACCAAGTCTACTCCCTTTGCGCAAGTCAGTCCTTTCCAATGGAGTGCAAATTCCAAGTGGGAAAACAATGTCTACACCTAATCTGCAACTGAAGTAACAACAGAAACAAATCCCTTTACATTCAATGGAATGTAAATGTGAAAAATCAGGTCTTGGTCCTCATCCTAGTTTCATTCACAAGAAGCACACACTTGACATAACTACTAGTACTGGTAGTAGCATCCCTCTTTCTTGACAGTACTTAGGAGGCATGCTGAGGACTGAAAACATTTTGAATGGCCATCCCTGCAGGCTAGAATTTCAACATCATGATTAATTCTTTACAATGGGAAATAACTCAGACCCCCTCATAGGTACTGCTAAAACACTGGTGACAGACTTGATGCATCCCTTTCCACCATATATGGAAGACAACAGTGTGTGCCAAATTCTTTATGTTAAAAAAGCAGTCCAGCAGAAAGCAAGAAATCCATTAAAACAGAACTTTTCACATAAGTATTTCAAGACTAATTTGTTCTTACAAATACTTCACATCTACTGTGAAATATATTCAGTATTATCAAGAACATATTAATGGAAAAACCAATGGAACAAGAAGCAGTCACAAAAGGTTAAGAATACCAAACACGAGTACATACAACCTAAAGCAAAATCAAGGTTTGAATCTCAGTGCTAGCCCCTTCTTGCACCACATTTAAAAAAAAAGAAACAAAAAAAACAAAAAAACCCACACTTTTGCTCATAAACAACACTAATGAATTGAGCACCAAAACCAGAAAAAAAAAAAAAAAAACACGTTTCAAAACAAGGAATTTCAATGTTTAGAAGTCATAACAGCAAGGTACTGCTCCATTTCAGAGGACCTGGGACTATTTTTGACTATATACTAAAATATTTTAAAAGCTGTGAAACAATTACAGGTACGTTAAGGGACTACTCATTTACACTCAAGAAAAACAAGCAGCAGCATGGTGTAGGGAAAAAGAATTCCGGAGAAAAACAGAGCTGTTTTCTGTGACACATTTTAAACTTTCTTATTAAAATAAAGAGGTAGAAACCATTGTTTTCACCAATATAGCTTACATGAGTTTCAAACAGAATTGAACTCTGGGATAGAAACAGGACTGTTGCCTGGTAGTCCTAATGACAGGACCTGGTGTCAGCAGAAAATGTAAATGCAGAAAGGCCGTATGTATACAACTGCTTGCATTTAATATTACAAAGAATTTTAGTTTATGCAGTAGGTTTGGGGACAAAAGGTTTGAACAAGTATAAGAAAAAGCTGATTTTATTTAAATTTTAAAAGAGTTTTTTCTACTAGTATGGCTTTTTCTTAACAAGATAAAACTTTAAGTGACCATTTTTATTCCTGATACTGAGAAGCATAATGACAACAAGCAAAGACTGTGACTTTTTTTTTCCCCCTGTTGCTTCGGTAAATGAAGAGCAACAATAAAGCCAAGGATTAAATTCCTTCATACTAACAGACTGAAAGAAAGCAGAAGCCAGGGAAAGGCAGTCACAGATGCAGACCTGCCCTTGAGAGCAGTCAAGATGCTCAAGGTAAAGAAGGAAAAGGAGTGTTTGCTCCCTGCAGGAAAATGGGTATGGGAAGTTGTAAAGAATATCTTTTGATGTGTCAAAGAAGCCCTTTTTTCTTTAGAGCAGGTGGAAGTGAAAAGGGCAAGATGAGGCTTGGGCTTGCAACGGCCGACAACCGTCAGATCCTGACCCACTTTCGGCTCTCTCAAAAATGGATTTATTTACACGATAGTTTACAGAAAACTTCCTGGGACAAACTCCTCAGCTAAGAATTGGGACAAGCTATATTTTTCAGAAATGGCACTGCTTCGGCATAGTTCAGAAGGCTTTTCTTGTCAATTTACCTTTATTTCTGCTATTTGCACAAATGACCGGGGAGACCAAACAGCCCCACCTACCGCCTCTCTTGTGAAAAGCAGCTCTACCAAAAGGCGAGCCTATCTCATTTTAAAAAACAGCTATAGAACATCGAGTACATTAAACAATACACTAATTTAAAAACAAATAGAAGCCATTACAGATTTACAGATGTTCATCCTGTGTGGGATGGGGTTTTGGTGGGGTTCTTCTTGTTTTCTTTTTTTGGGGGGTTAGGTCCCCCTCCCCTCAGTACCGGCTCTAACACTGGTACAAAGAAACAAGTATTTTCTCTCCAGCAGCCTTCTCCCCATTTTTGCTTGCTACTAACCCTTGATTTCTTTGCCAAGAGGGATCTACTCCCATTTTTCTCAAATCTCTTTTCTACATGGCCCCACCTCCACCCCCTTAAATCTGCAGAGGCTGTGCCATCATCTCTCCCCAACTGCCATTTCAGCACTTTCTTTCTTAAAATCAGCAAAGGGTTGAAGAAGAAAGGAAAAAAAGTATATATCCTTTTCTTTCCTCCATCTTTCTTCTATTTTTGAAAGGAGCTACAGCATCACCAAGAAGAGCCATCCAGATATTTCAATTAGCCCATTAAACTAGCAGGCATATCAAAATGCCTTGCGTATGGGTACTAATATTGTGTTTCATTTCCTCTAAATCCTAGAAGTTTTATAAATATATATACAAAGGCTCACATCTCATCACCAGGCAAGCAGTTAACAACCTCAAATCTGGAGGTCAAAATTAAGAAACTCACTTTAGATCAAGCTGCAAGCCAGCGTCAGAGGCAGAAACTAGTAACCCTAACTATCAGTTCCTTGGCCTCTATGCCAATACCACATTTTTTTTTCCAGGTGGAGAAATATCCTTTTCACACTAACATTCTGCTCCTAAAAACAGAATCTACTTATCAGTTTCAGCCTCTCCTTATAATCTCTATTTTGATTGTGTAAGAAGTCTCACAGAACACAAAACCTGCAATTTACCCCATTAACCCAAACATCTTAACAATCCCTCCCACATCCTCAAGAAAATGGTCTGTAGGAGGAAAGCTTGTCTTGCAGTCAGATGCACAAGAGCCTTAAACTCTCAAGTTGGATATGGATTTCCAGAAGTATTCCCTGAAAACCAACTCCACCCATTTCAATCTAAAAGACAATGCTGGGTGTGCATGGAATACTTCCTAATCCACGAGACAATCTATTGCGAAATAAGTATAGATAAGGGGAAAAGCAGATGTTTAAATGTCTTCAAGATGACCAGCTGAAACGCAGTTTTCACTCAAAGCTACTGTGGTCAATGTAAGTGCAATCATTCAATAACTATTTAATAGATTTATGAAAAGGAAAAAATCATCATAAACTTGACTGCATAAAACAGACTGGGAGAGGTAAGAGGGTGGCATCAAAGTTCTATGATAAAAATCAAACTGTGTCACACCAGCCAAGCAGACACTACTGCATCTGCTTCAGAAAGACGCTGTGTGGAACAGATTCTTAGCAATTTATAGAGGGAACGGAACGTTCACCTCAACTTTGAGCTGTGGCATCCTTGTACTGCTTAAGCCAGGCTTTATTCTGGCATTCACATGGCAGCTTCCTCCCCATCACATGCAATGATATTTCCTCCTGCATTCCTTGAATCTGCAATACGCCTTCAGTAGCTCTTCTGACAAAAGCATTCACTGGGCTACTTTTCTGCTTTACATCATATGCGAGTATGTTTTATTAACGTAACAGGGAATTCAGCCAATCAGATCATCTGTCTAGAGAGATCTGTCACCTTCTCTGAAGACAGCTCTTTCTCCCTTGAAGGGGTCTTCTCTTCACAGAGAGGGCCTTAAAGAACTGCCTCCAGGTCTCCATCCATCCACTTACTCCTTGTCCTGTCTCAAACACCCAAAACCAGGAGAAAAACAGGCTAGTCTTTTTTTTTTTTTTTTTTAATTGTGATCTATTTTTCCCTAAGCTGAAACAAGAAACCAGCTACTAGGAGATACTAATTCATTTACGTAGTATTGATAAATGTGTAACATAAAAGCTAGCAAGTACGCAAGAAGATCATTCCATATCCCTTCTATTCAGAAAGCAACTACTTAATGTCTTTGTAAATTACAAAGACTAGGTTGTTTCTTCCCTATGTGAATGACAAATGGAATCCCAGATGATTTGTAGCATTAGGAATCAATGGGATCTAGCTATCTCAGCTGCTCGACTTGTGATCTGATATTGTAGCACACTCCCACTGACTGTAGTGGGATCTGGGAAACAAGTTAATGGACAATTATTACCATGAGCCCCTCCCAGAATCACCTCTTTTTTAGACCTTGGCTCAGACTCGGCCTCAGTTACAGCAGCTAACACAACTCCACGGATTTCAACAGTTAATAGAGAGGTAAAACCTAATCCTACTTTTAGCACACCTCTAGACATGTTTAATCCCTACAGCTTAGATAATAATAAAAATCTCATGGAGGTGAGCAGGAAAGAGCAAAGAGACTGGCAGCCATGACTGCCATGGGAAATGGAAAACTAAGGAAAAATGTAGCTCCAAGCACTCACCTCAGTGTGAGTAACAGTGCACCTCCACGTTTATCATTAATGAATATCCCTTAATTCTTGTTTCCAGAACAGTGCTTGTTATTCAAGTTGAAAACAGTATTTTGCTTTCCTTTTTATAGTAAATTAGCGAAGGCTTGAAACTGAGTAGACACTTCCAATAAACCAATTGTCTCTATCATTACAGCAGTTTCTAGAATGCTATTTTGGAGGACACACCTCAAGACACTGAAGACCTGAGAACAGTTGGCGGATGCTTGTAAGTTATCTCCTGCTGGAGATACCTCCAGGCAGATCTGAATTAGAAAGTCAATCTTAGGTAGCAGACCGGTTAAACAGCAAAGGAAGGGTCATCCAGCGTTATGACCCGGCATATGATCTATCACATGCTGTCATGCAAGTCCGTCTCATCTGAATGAGAAGAGCAATATTTGGAACAGCACATCTTTCTGTATCACAGGGAGAGCAGGTCTGAAAACAGTTCACAGCTGTTTCAAGTATAAAGCACAAATAATTCTTTACCACACAAAGATACCAGAATGATGCTCATCTAAAGAAAATCTTTAGGAAATATGTATGGATGATTGATATAACCCATGGCGATATATACAGAGATAAAAACCGTCGTCTTGAACCACTTTTTAAAATTGCTTTAGAAAAAATAAATCCAAGGTAAACCAACTCATTCCTGACACTGCTGCTTCATGGTGATGCTTAAGGACAACCTCAAGAAAAATTCCTCCCTTACCTACCAGAGACTAGTTTTCCTACGACTGTCACGTAACTGTTTGAGAATCTCTGGAAAGAACACATTTTTAAAAATTGAAGAATCTGAAAAAATAAAGTATTTCTTTAAATGCATTTTATATGATATATTGAGCAGCTGCAGCGCAATCTGTCCAGTGCTGCTGCATTACCATCCGCCCTCTACACATGCATCACAGAATTTAAAGTCACTGCAGACAGGTGAACCCCAAGCACACCTCTCAAAGCCTCTCACGGTATTCACCTCTTTCTGCCTGTGAGATTTGTAGACTGCAACACTCAAAGGATATGGGAATACATTAATCGTTCCCATTCATTCCCAGTACAACCCCCCACCCCCGCAGACGGGCAAGTGCACTCCCTGCGATGGCTTTCAACTGTCGGTCCCCACCTTTGCACTGAGTGATGTTAAAAGACGCTAGCAGCAATCCTTCCAGGCACAATTGCCTCTAAAAGGCTGACATCCACACCCCCCCTCCCCCGTCTTTCCTCCGCTGCGTTCAGGCTTGCAAGTAGGTGGTAACATTCCTCATTCACACACCCCAGCTCCTGATCTCCAGTGAATAATCCATTCTCTTCCCTCCCTGCAACACTAGCCCGATACTGGTCAGCAGCAGCTAGCTTTCTTACTTTGGCCTTCGTCTTTTTTTCCTACAACAAGCTTTTTCACCCCCAGCCTGTGTGTGCACGCACGCCCGTGCAAACAGAACACCCCTTTCCTCCCACACCAGCCACTTTCCCGAAGAGAGGTCCTTGCACCTCTGCCCAGGCCCCCCGCAGCGTGGTCCGACACCCCCCTCTCGCCCCCGATCCGTGTGTACACAGCCAGTTTTCCCTCCTCCCTTCCCCCACCCCACTCGCTGTCTCCGTGCGTGCCTCTCCCAGCGCCTGGCGTGGGGGAAGGGAAACATGCACTGGATGAATGAATGAATGGGCTGAAGGGACTTACCAGAAATTTGGGGAGGAAGGAGTGGAAGACGAAAAAGACACCAAAGATGGGTGCTTCCTTCAGCTTGCCAAGTGCTGCTTCAGTTCTGGCTCCCTTAAGGAGGTCACGTGTCTCGCTAGGTACCCCTTTTCCTGGATTCTCTACTAACCAAAAAGGGTGGCAAGGAAGTCTTCTGGATGCCTCTAGGCACTGCGCTCCAAAGGAGGGAAGGGTACTACTGAAGCTCCCCAAACAAGCAAGGGATGATGGTGAGGATAACGTTCTCCTGGTCCTATAACGGGCAATGTCTAGCGGATGCCTCAGGGACTAAGGTAGATTTCTGAGGGGGGAAAGGGGGAGTAAATGACTGTTAAAATAATTCCCAAATTGTCCTCCCCTACGGGGGAGGAGGGATGGGAAGGAGGAAAAAGAGTACTGGTGAAGAGCTGTAGCTTTCTATGTAAAATAAGCTCAATCCTCGGGTCTCTACTTCCTCAGAACTAAACCCCTAAACGACTCTGAAGTCACCAACACCTAGGGAGAAAAAAAAAGGAGAAACATCCCTATTAGCCATAAACAAACATATAAAGGTATCTAATAAACTAAATCCCAACGGAAGAAAAGGAACTGTACAAGACAGTAAGTAAAGCCGAAAGAAAAAGAAGGGGTAAACACAGTTAGGGTAAATGTGCAACCTTAAATAATTTACAGGAATCCACTACCACAGCAACCCATTTTAAGGGGTGAAAAATAAAAAAAGCAGCAGTTTGCTCCTTTAATGAACAATGTGAATTCAAATGAAAGATGAATCTGTGTCCACACATGAACGTAGGAAGAAACGGAGTTTTAAAACCTACAAAAACTATTCCTATTTATTTGTGCGAGTCTTTAAACCCCTCCCCCAGAATAACATTTAGAATTCAGATGAGGAGACTGAAGAAAAGTATGTCTCAGGTCAGAGGTATAGATCGCTATGCGTTAGACCCCGCTCTGCCACAGAAAATAACCAGCCATTTATAAACGGTGACCAGAAAAGCCCCAAAACAACATGTCTAGAGGGTGCCTGCTTAGATGATGGAGTTAAAACAGTCGCACACTTTGAAAACGGAGCCCCCGGTAGAGCCTAGGCGGTGAAGTCACCAATTAGCTCTTTAAACATCAGAAAACAAAAGAGGAGAAGAAACCTAACTGAAAGATTTCCTTGTGGAAGACTCAACGGCAGGCACACCCCCCCCCTACATCACGTGAAAAACTGCCCCCCACAAGCGGCGGATTTTTCACACAGGCGCGCACGGGAGCGGTTCCCCCCCTCTCGTTTCTCAGGGCCGCCTGCACCCACGAACGCGTGTGACCACGCCGGCGCCAAGCAAGCAAGGCGGGAGGCGGCGGGAGCGCGACCCGCCCGCGGACCCCGCGGCTGCGAGGCCGCCGCCGCCCGGCAGAAGCGGCGCGGAGCCTCCCCGGTCCCCCCCCCCGTCACCGAGCGGCCGCGGCCGCCACCCACCTGGGCGCCCCGGCTGGCCGGCCCGCGCGGGCGCGGCGGGAAGGCGCCGGCAGCTCGGGGACGCACAATCACCATGGGCGCAGCGCGGCGGCGGGGCGGGACGGCTGAGGGGACGGTCCCAACCCCCCGCCTCCCCTCCTTCCACCCTCCTCCTCCTCCTCCTCCTCCTCCTCCTCCCTGGGCACGGCGGACCCCACCCCCGGGCTCGCACCCGCTCAGCCCGACATCTCACCCGCCCCCGGGCACCGCCGAGCCTGAGGGAACCCGCGGGGGCCCGCGCGCCCCGACGGCGGCCCCACACGCACAGACACACGCACAGAGCCCCCTCCCCGCCCCTCCGGCACCGGGCCCAGGAAGGGAGGCCGCGGGGCGATGAAGGCTCCGGGGAGACTCGCCCCTTCCTCCCCGCCGGCGGCGCGGTCCTAAAGGGGAGCGGGCGGCGCGACACGACGCTCCGCTCAGCCCCGTCCCCCCGCCGCCGCCTCCTCCTCGGTGTCCCTCCTCCCCGCGGCGGAGGCCGGCTGTTCCCTCACCGAGACCCCCGCCCCCCGCCGCCGCCTCCCGCGCTCGCTCCCGCCGCCTGACTGACGCGGCGGCGGTAACGGCGCCTGACGCTCCGCGCGCCGCCGCTCCGGGGGCGCGAAGGCGACCGAACCAAACCAAACCGAATCGAACCGAACCGAATCCAATCGAACTGAAGCGAAGCGCTGCGCTGCCCGGCCCACCCTCCGGGGCCGCGGCACCACCCGCACCCGACAGGCCGCCCCTAAAGGCCGAGACCCCTGCGCGCTCCCGCCCTCCTCCGCCTGCCCCAGGGAGGGGTTGGGTCCAGCTCCCCACCGTGGGGACCCCCCGGCCTGACCCCGGCCCCAGACCCGAGGTGGCGGCGAGCCCGGCCGCAGGGCCCTGGTGTGCCCACCCGGCTGCTCCTGCGGCCTGCGCCCCGCTTTCCACCGCCGGCTGCCCGCTGGTGGGTGCAGAGCCCATCCCACTGCCACGGGTGACGGGCTGCAGCACAGCACAGGTGGCCACCGTCCGCGCCAAACACCGGGTGCCTGTCGTACTCGCTGCTGCTGCCGGTACGTGTCACGCAAGGCCAGAGGCTTCGCCCTTCGTGGGACACATAGAAGTGTGACATGTCCCACGCGCCGCCTGCCGTACCGCATCACGTGCCTGACGTCCCCAGCGTGCTGGATCCCTCGCTGCCATCGTTTCCCCCGAATAATAACTGTTGGCAACGAACGAATGTGACGCACCCTGCCTGTTAACCAACACACCTGGTGTATGGGTTTCTGTGGCAGACCTGCTCTGTCTCCTCCGTACCACGCCCGTTTCATTCACTACATCGTATCAGCTGTATAATCCATCAATTATCAGCTGTATATTCCCGTGTGAGCTTCACCAACCGTTGTGACATCTAGATACACCATCTGCACCCGGGGAACAACATGTCTGTCCCACAGGACATAGCTTCTTGGTCATGTCTCACACCCCCAAACACCCGTTCTGGTTCCATCCTAAACCATCTTCATTCTCCTGCCTGGAGGACAGATGCTTCACGCACCCCTTGCCTCCCGGCATACCCAGAAGTGTTTCAGACAGGCTTTCAAACCGGTGGTTGCATGATAAAGGTGTGCCACCCAAACCTTTCACACATACTTCACTGACACAAAGGGACAGATTTCCACAGTGGTAAATTACAAGCCAGAACGCCCTAAAACCTCCTGTAATGTTTGTTCATGCATACTGCAGTATGATGGACCATAATATCATATGCTCTACCTTCTGCAAAATTATAGCCAATAGTTAAAATACGATGCCAATATCTGAGCATTTCTCAGACTGAATTTACTGAAGGGTATGTACGTTTGTTCATTTGCTTCTGCAAACAGCCGGGTCCTACGCCCCAAACCTCAGGTGTGATTCAGACAGCTCTTCTGACAACTATCTGCCTCATGAGTACGAGGCAAGGCTACCTCACAGATTATGTCAGTGGCCAAGATTCTCGTTTACCCAGACATCATCTGATGCTCTCGTTTCTGCTTGGGTGGCTCGCCAAGACTTCTGGCTTCTCATGGCCGCAAGCCAGCGCCCGCTTCTGGATTCCAGGTTCCCATCTGCCCAACTCTGTACAACAGGGAAAAATACACTATCACTTGCTTAAATGCCAACGGAAAGTACAACTTGAGAGCAGGAGGCAACTGTAGGCAAGTCCTAGCAGGGTGGACAAATAAATAAATAAATGACACCAAAATGCTGGACGGTATTTTTGTTACTAAGTAACAAAATAATACCTTCTTTGACAGAATTACTACATTCTAAGCCTTCTGGAATAGAGCTCCCACGTGCATCAAGCTCACACTTCTGAAAGCTGTAATTTCAGGGTGTGAGGTGCATGGGTTTGTTTACACAGGGAATTTACTAACAGAAAGCTCCTGCGTTGTCACTGCTCTGCTGAAGATGGGTGCAAGCACTGCACATCATCTAGCATGCACGCGTATTTCAGGGTAAGAATTCTTCCGGATTTGCGTATGCTATGTTTAAGATAGTATAAAACAAAGAGGAGAGAAAATGTCCACATCAGGATTTATATCGCTAGTACAACAGTAATATAATAATAGATTTTTTTCTTTTCTATTCCCATAAGCAGACAAGCTGTAAGGCAGGTGCCTCTATTTCCCCAGCATGGATAGCAGTTTGTGGAAAAGAAAGGACTGCACAGCTGGGAAATTCAGCAATGCATATGTGTTTGGCTATAAGACATCTGAGAGGAGGTTATTCTACAAGTACGGGAGAGACAGCACGGTGACAGTAAGACATCTGATCTGTATCTCAAACCGGTTGGGATATTTCAGCTGGGTCTTATGATTATCAGCAACAATTTATTCCACCAACTACCATTTGCCTTCCTAGCTCTCTTGCACGCAAAACGCAGCCTTGTATCCCTTTCAATACTGTTTGTTGAGCTGTCAGAGTTGTAGTATGTTGAATTTTGGCACAAACAAACTTTGAATATTCAAGTGAGTGCAACAATGGAAGTCAGCTGAAAGAGCAGGTTGGATAACCTGTATCTCTAGAACAATTTCCCATCATCTAGAAATGCAGGTCAGTTTTGAGAGAGTCACGAGTCTTTTGCCATTTCTTAGAGAGGTGGGACAGGAGAAAGCGTTGATTTATTGCCCAGGATGTGCTCATTCAGGACGTGCCCACTGCTGAAGAAGCTTTTGAGTTCTTCTTAAAAGTGTTGTCACTGCAGCTGCGTTGGATGTAGATGTTATACTTCCCCAGAATTAGGCAAGACTTTGTTTTCCCTCTTTTTTCTTCCTATTCTTTTTTGCCAATGAAGGTGAGGTCTCTCCTGTCACCTATAAACCTTTTCTCAGGACAAAATTCTCACTATTTGATAGAGGAAGAATATTGGCAAGTGTCCTCAGTGTCAATGGTCCAGAGTACTAAGTTTCACACTTTAGGAAAGAAATATAATTGTAGTGTCAGCGAAGAATGGATGCCTCTGAACGCTAAACATTCCTGGCACCTTTCTTTTGAGATTTTTCCCATGCACTCTGAAATGCATAATGTAAGGACTGGTCCAAAGCCTTAATGCATGCAAAATCTGATTTCACGGTTGATTCCATGAAACATCTTTTGTCGCTGAGTTCACTAAAAATGCAAACCAGCCGTTTAGTCCCGAAGCCAAAGTCTGCAGGACATTATTCCGTTATTCACATCAGAAAGTTTCATATACCGTGTCTGGTTGGGTGTATGAGCTTGCAATGGAAAGATGGTGGAAAAGTCCAGTCTGCAAATGTTGCTAAGCGTAATTATTTATCCCAATTTGCCTGCGTCTGCAGTAGCTACTCATTTGGTCAGCTAAGTCTTATAGTGATGTTTCTGCTTCCTACTTGGATGAGTGAGTAATAAATAAAAAAATACAAGGCAAGGTAAATGCCTGTGTTCACACATGAATGCTCGGGTTCACATATGAACACAGATGGTCCTGTGGAGGGAAACAATTTCTGGATTGTGTTTCAATGAGAAAATGGCCGTATCATTCATGTTTCACACTATGCAAAATGAAGACTATGCAAAATGCTGCAAAATCATCTTTAATTTCGTACCACCTCAGTTTCTCATTGGTGCTGACTGTTAGACTAATTCCTGTTCTGAGCAAACTACCGCAAAACAGCAGAAAATGGAGAGATTACTGCCAACACAAAGGACTCCCAGCTACGGGGGTCTGCAGGAGGTTCCAGGTTTCACTGACTCAACCCCAAAAGTATTTCGGCCCAGCACTGGGCACGTCTCCCATCGCACCAGCCAGCTGCTCCGGCCTCACCGCTCGGAGGCCATCACGGACCGGGCACAGCACGCCCCCTCTCCAGAATGCCGGTGCGTCGCACCGACCCCCCCGCTGCCTCCCGAATGAGCCCCCCCATCCACGGCTGCCCCCCACGCCGGGGCTCCCCGTGCGTGGCACCACCCCGCTCCCCACGCACAGCTCCGGCCGCCGGCACGGTCAGACCGAGGGGCAGACGGCAGCGGGGCGAGGGCGGCGAGGCTGGGGGGGGGTGCGGTGCGGGAGGCCGCAGCCCCGGCCTCGCCCCGCGGCCCACCCGCACGTGCGGCGCGGGCAGCGCCAGCCCCGCACCCGGGGCGGGGGGGGGCGGGGGGGTGTGTGTGTGTAGGGGGGGGCGGTGTGCGCATGCGCATCCTCGGCCGCAGGCGGGCGGGGGCGCGGCGGGGCGGGGCGGGGGCGAGGCCGTGGCGCGAGGCCCTGCTCGCGGCCGCCCGCGCCCAGCGGCAGCCGGATGGAACCGGCGGCGGCGCTCGGCGGCGTCCCCTCAGGCGGCGGTGGCGCTGCCCCGCGGCGGGCGGAGGGCATGGCGGGGGCGCTGCGGCGGCTGCTGCTGCTGCGGCTGCTGCTGCTGCTGTAGCTCGGGGCCAGCGGGCCAGCGGGCCCGCGCCCCGCCCTGGGGCCGAGAGCGGCCCCGCTGGGGGGGTGCGATCCCGCTGGGGGCGTGCGGGCCGTGCCGAAGGAGGGCACGACTGTCCCGTGTGCTGTGCCGTGCGGTGGGAAGGGAGCGAGCAGGCTGCTAGGGCAGACAATAATTGTTCTGGTGTAAATACGGGGACTATAAAATAAGGGAGGTCTGTGCAGGTGGTTGAACGGGAGGAGTGGGAGCCCCCTCGTTGCCAGCGCTTGAAACGAGGACTGCAAAGGCCGATGGCACAATCCTGCCAGAAGGAAGGGGCAGTGGGGCTTTTCCTGCCAGACGGCAACCGTTTGGGGACATAAGGGAGGAGAGCTGGCGTCTCATTGAATAGGTAACTCTGGAGAAGGTCAGAGGCTTCTGCTATCCTTATTCCAGGCACAGTTTGAGAGCTGAGAGACACAAAGAAGCTCAGGCGGGCAGAGTTACAAACAGAAACAAAGGGATGGCTGAACAGCAGCTGGTAGGCTTCAAAGGCTGGTATATAACCAGCGGCTCCCAGCTCCAGGGGACAGGAGTGCATTTCTCCCGGCTAAGATGTAGTTAACGCTGCGGGAAAATGGAACAGTGCTGACGAGCTGGACAAAAGGAAAAAATGTGCTTTTTAATTTGGAAGGAAAACGCTTCTTTCTCTCCCTTCTCCCTCACCTTTTCGTTTGCCTGGCCCCTTCTCCAGCTGTTTTTCTCACTCTACATTTTTCCTTTACCATCTTGAGAAAGTTCCATTGTCTTTTCTGTCTGCCTGCTTTTGTTTCCTGTTCCTTTCCCTCTTTTTGACTCTGTTCTGCCCTTTTCTGTCCGTTTCTCCATTGTCCTTTGATGAATGCTGTTGCAGTGATGATGACTTAGGATTTCAGTGCCTGTTGGGAAGGATCTGATGCAACCACAGGGTGGCTAAACCTCGCCGGCACTTTGCTGCATTAAGATTGATAAACATCTGCCCTGCGAGCTGGGGAGCTGCAGACGGCAGGTTAAATGTCCCCGAGTTTCTCCCAGTCGGGTCGGTGTTTTCCTCCTGTGTCCGGCAATTCTGCACCCAGAGCCGTTGAGACGGTGTTGTGGGGAATCTTGTTTTTTTAGACTTCTCTCATTCGTGGGAAGCGGTTTCTTCATTGAACTCTGCAAGTGTGGGTACGCACCCCCAGCGCCCGCTTGCCCGTCTGGAACCCACAGAGCAGATGAAGGGGTGGGCCCTGCACCCCCAGCTCAGGTCTCCCCCCACTTTGCAGGGTCTGGCGCTATTTCAGGAGCCGCGCTCAGGGGGCTCCCTGCAGTGCCAGGGGACCCTTCACCCCCCCCTCCCCTCCCCTCCTGCTGCGGCCAGGTGCTGAGGGAGGAGGGGAGTGGGGGTGATGTGCAGGGCAGAACTAGGTCAGTGTAGCTGGAAACTGCAGCTGGTGCAGCGCGATGGGGGGGGGCAGCGATAGCCAGGAGGGGGGGGGGGGGGGGGTTGGAGGGAGAGGGGCCGTGCTGGACGGCGGGGGGGGGTGTCTGAGAAGTTGGAGACTGATGGCAGCATGGCTGCCGGCACACCCGCTCCGTGTCCACCCCCTGCACCCACCCTGCCTGCTCTGCCCTGCCCGTCCTGGGCCCGGGCGAGCGGAGCGCTGCGCGTGGCATGGCGAGTGGCCATTGAGGGGGGGCAGGAGGAGCTCTGCAAAATGAGAGAGCAAGGACGGAAGGTACTGCTGGAAGTTGGGCTGAGAGAAAAAGATGTTAATAATGGAGGAAGGAGGCTGGATGGAAACTGAGAAATGGGAGAAAAATCTGGGCAATGGATAAGGAACAGATGGAGAAATATATATTTAAAAGAAAAAAAAAAAAAGCAGCATGAAAGGCAACAATGACGAGTGATGTTTCAGCACTTGTAGTTGGTGCAGTGGGGGGAGGTCATCTGCATCCCTCCCAGTGCCCGGGCACAAGGACACGTCCCCTGCAGAGCCCGTGGGCAGTGGCGCTGCCACAGCCCGCTGCCCTCCCCGGCAGGTTCCGTGGCCCGGCCGTGCCTCGCCACTGCCCAGAGGTCACACAGGCTGCCGTGGCCCTCGGGCCTGCCGGGAGCGCGCCCTTCCCTACGCTTTGCAGCACGCCTCGTTTGACCTTTGCAGCCTTGTGCATCGCCGGCGTCGGCGCCTCTCTCGCAGCTCCAACGAAATTCAGATGGCCGGAGTTGCGGTCTATTGTCGCGGCCGCACAACCTAAGCGTTACTTTCTCTCGCTTGACTTTCTCTCCCTCCTCCCTTTCCCCTTTGCCCTGCCTGCCTCCCCCGCTGCCCACCCCCCCCACCCCACCCCCGAGCCCTGGGGTCCCCACTCCCCCCGGGACGGCGCACTCTGCCCAGACGCTCGCCCTCCCCGTCCCCATTTCGCACTCCCCCCCCGCCCTTCTCATCAGCCCCACGACATCCTTCCCGTCCTGACGCTGGCAGCGCGTCTCCTCCCTCCCTGCCCGCCCTTCCCCAGCCCTCCCCCGCCGCTCCCGCAGTGCTCCCAGCCCTCACTGCAGTGCAATCCATCACTCCCAGCCAAGGGCCTCACGCCAGGGGAGGGGGCAGCCCGGCTCCCGGGGGTGGGCAGGGACCGCAACTCTCTCCTCCCTTGCTAAGAAGTGAGAGGAGCTCTCAGAATACAGAGCCTTCTGGAATTGAAAGCTCCCGTCTGCTCCCAGCTATTTTATTTATTCATTTACTTATTTAGTCTCTTTGTTTTCAAAGAAGAAAAAAACCCCGTTTCTGCCAACATTCCAGTGAAGGTGACTGAAAGGAAACCAGGGAGACAGAGAGAAAGCCAGAGTCAGAAAAGCGTGTGCAGAGGGAGAAAGAGCACTGGGGGGAGGGGGGAGAAAGAAAGGAAAAAAGAAAGAAAAATATATATATATACAGAAGAGGAGAGAAATAGAGAAAGAAATACAGACATAAAGAAGAGAGGGAAAAAAGATGAGATGCGGGAAAAAGAAAACATAGCAAACCCCCCAAGAGTTAGAGAGAAACCCGAGATGGCAGGCATGGCAAGAGAACTCAAGGGGGACACAATAAATAGCCAAAGGAGCCTTGCTAAAGAGGCTGTGTTGATACGATGAAATAAAATCTAGATATTTTAACAAGCAAACCCAGCGTGCTTTGATTTGAATGCAAATATTCTATACAGCTGCATGCAAATGAAATTCCAGCATGGTTTTATTCTAAGAACAATTACGAATGAGGCAATAACGGGTGAATAGTTGAAGTCTTTTTTCATAAAAAGATGCATATCAGGGCAGCTGCATTGATGGACAGAGGCAAGAAATGATTAGGGTAGTATCAAACTAGGTTTTTCAGCTACCATTGTTGCTCTTTTACAGGCATTTTGTGAAGGTGGTTTATGCTGATGCAGAATGGATCTACATTTGGTGCTGTTTTCACCTCTTTAAAACTGAGGTGAGCTAACTCAGCGCAGGCCCTTTACGTGTGTACATACCACATTAGGACAGGTTTTCATTAAAAGCGTGTGCCTGGGCTTCAGTCTGCCATCGGGGCAGAATAGGGACTATACCTGGGGAAGGTCAGAAGAAAATTCAAGTGACCTGGCTGAAGTCAGCTGTACCTACAGGAGAGACAGCGATTCATATCAATGCAGTTGCAGTAATGCCCAACATCTTTGTTCAAATTCCTCTAATGTCAACTGTAGAATAACAACTATATAAAAGGTAAGTCAGCCTTTACAATCCCTGTGAAGATATAGGAAATGGAGGGATAAAAACCTGTAAGTCGGTGCTACCTAATTTTCCCCACAATATAAACTCTTATCAGTTTGTTTGCTAACATGTGGCATCATTTATATTTCTTCTACTCAGTGCAATTGGTGTTCTCCTTTCTTACACCCTTTCAGAAGCAGGGTAAGTGGAGTCAGTGCTGACACTGAGAAGGACTTCAACAGTTTGCAGATTTTGGGTGTGGCCAGTTTAAAAAAAAGGCCTTGACAACAGATTTTTTTCTAAATGTTACAGAATTTAAAGCAAATCACTTTTAAAGTTGCCACTTTTGCCCCCTTCCTTGAATATATTTAAAAGCTTACAAGGTATCCTATAATATTAATATATGATATGATATAAATATTTTAAATTGCTGTTCCTGCTCCCAGTCTATGGGCACATGAAGCATCCTCTCTATGCATGCACCTGCACACCTACCTCCCTCTGATGCCACTTCTAACTGAAAGGGCATATCCAATTCAGGCACTGTGAGCTGTCCCAATTTCATCACATCTTGTAATATCCAGTTCTCTCCATAGCCTTACTACTGGACTCCAAAGGTTGTGTGAGGACCTGCGAGCATGTAGACCTCAGCACTGCGATGCTGAACGTCAGAGTAGCCCCTTCAGGGTGTCACTTTTGAAGCTGGTCTACTTAAGGGGAGGCCTGGGGGGGGGCACCACTCCTGGTTTTGGACTGTTAGGGTAGGCAAAACTACCAAAATCTGTTCCACCTTGGAGAACTACTAGAAGACAATAACATGGTACAAAAGGCTGGACCTCAAGTGAGGCAGGTGCTGTGTTGTCTGGAAAGCTCAGCTGTGACTTGATCTGCACCAGACCAGCTCTGCTGAACCTCTCTGCACAGGTGTAAAACACCCCTCTGCTTCCTAGCAGTGACTTCTTCAGCCAGCTCTGGTTACTGCTCCGGTGCACGATCACTGTGCTGCGATGGGAGGATTAATCCTGCTGACTTTGGTCCGGGGTTTGTGATGTCCGGAAGAGTTAGGAGAAAGGGAGGAGGAATCCATCATGTCTTTACTGGCATTTAACTCATGACTGCAGCCTTGTCCGGATGGAAAACTTGCACCAGCTGAATTAAAGCTGGTGTTTCTATGTGGTCCAAAGTCTATGTGGACACATACAACTGCTTACAGGAGGGATTCATACATTTGTTAAGCTTAAAGTGCTACCTGTCTCCCTGAGAGAGTGCTCTTGGAAAAAGCGCCCTGAGAGAAGCAGTATTTGAGGTCAGCTGCTTGGAGAACAGGGGGTGCTGAGGAACATGTGAAACAGCCAGGAAGAATCAGCCCTGAGACAGTACAAAGGACCAGAAAGGAAGGATCTTTAAGAACTGCAGAAAAAAGCAGAGAAGGAAACTCCTGACAACTTCTCACCGTAGCCGCCTTGGCCATGAGAAGCCTGAAGCACATGTCCAACTCACCCACCAAAGAGCAAAGAGCTCACCCACTGCCCCTTTTCATGCTCAATTCTTCACAAATGTTGAACTGATTTGAAGAGGATGAGCACATATTAATTAAGAGTTTCATGGACTCCCTTAGGGTATTTTGTGACTGAAAGACTGCCTGACCCCTAAGCACTGGCTTGTTGATTTGGAAATAAAGGGGTGAAGATTTCCTTATCCTTGTAGATGGAAAACAGAAAGCATGACCGTGAGTCAAAAAAAGAGGTGGATCGTGTCCAGGCTCCTGTACATTGCAGTGTTCATACTTCTACAATGAGTTGGATACAAAGTCAGATGTGAACTGCCCAAAAGTGGGGATAGATGGATGGGCCTTGATCTCATGTCCCTTCCCACTGCTGACCTCAGCAACACCAGTGGAACAACTGCAGGAGAGTGCCAGAACTCGGATATTAATGGAGCCCATCAGCAGTGTGGGTCCCAAGAAAATTAATTTCGGCCCCAGTTCACCTGACCAGTAGTGCTGCATTATTGACATGATACATTCAAACATCTCACAGCAGTTCATTAATTTCTTATCACTCAGATGTAACTTAATGCCCAGTTACCGTGAGGATATGTGAAGGCCAGGGAGACAAAGAGAGGGAAAGAAATCAGCAGGCATTTAAATGCCTCTCCAAGACCTTTAAAAATAGTATGCACCAGGGTCACTTACCTATCTGCTGAGATGCAGTAATCTCTGGGGTGAAATGCACCAGGAGATTTTAATTTCCAAGGAGACTGATTTTGTGTTTCATCCAAAATACCACTCCACCATCGCTATAATATCCCTGGTAACATAATGGCATCAGTACCAACTTGGAAAGAAGATAACTTTTTGCTGAATCACTGTCACTGCTTCTGATCTTAGCTAAGCACCTACAGGTCCTTGTGGTCAGCACAGCTTAAGGAAATATGGGTATGAAAGTGTCTCCTTTATGAGTCACCCATGCTATTTATGGAGGCACAGTTCTCCTTCACACCATACTGTGGCACTGATAACCTGAATTTTTAAGAGGCAAGAGTGCTTTGCCTTGAGTCATCTGCTGTAGATGTCCCCAGAATACCCTGGGCTAGAGAAAGACAGCACAGAAATGTGAATGAGAAGGGAAGGTGCAGAAGGATGTTAATTATTGCTATCTCCCAGCCGTTGAGGGCTGTCCAGCTACCTTTGACAATGTCATGGGGCAAGGATGGGGGAAAAAATAACAAGATTATTTTCTGTCCCAAAAACCAAACCAGTTAAACAGCTGTGGATCTAGTGGACTGATGACAAACAGGAGAGCTAAGAGGAAAGCCTTCATACTAGATCAGGGCCTGCAGACAGAGTCAGATCTCTCGAGGAATGTGCTTGGACTGCAAAAGGAAAAACGGGGCTTCGCATGCCGGTGGGCTGCAGCTCCCTCCGGTGTCCGCAGCGAGCAAGAGCAGCAGGACACCTACCTCCAGTTATTTCGCTGCGGTTTGTCTGGTGTATAAAACACCAAACCGCTTCCCAGTCAGCAAGTTCATCTCCAGGAGCATCCCGCCCCCCGATCCGCACCAAGCTCTCCGAATGGAGGGTGCGGCTAGCACAAGTGGTCTGCCCGCACTGAGCAGCTGAGGGAGGACACAGCCTGCCTTCCAGTTTGAAAAAAAGGATTTAAAGCTCAAAAGCAATCAGAAGAAGCCTCATCCAGGACTAGAGGTGAATGCTGTGCTCTGTGGGTGATTGTGGTACATCAGCACATTACTAGACCAAAAACATTCAGCATCATTGAAAGTTTCCAAATAAACATGTTCAGAACGCGCAAGGTCTTCATGATATTTTAGTTATCCAGTTAAGCAGTAACAGAGGCTTGAATGACAGCACAGGGGCACAGAGGAAACCAGAAATCAGACCAAGATGTGTGGAAAGGTGTAACCCAAACACGTGCTACGTGGACTTCCAGAAAAAGCTGAGGATCTGAGAGGATTCCTCAAACCAGGGTGCAGTTATAATTGCCATCACTTTCTTTTGGCTGTTTGATCACTTTTTTGAGCATCTCCAGTGGACTGAGTATAAGCCAGTCCCTGAAAGTGGGAATGGTGGCGTCTGGCTCCAGTGAAACGGTGATGGTGCTTGGGTCCAGAGGGCTGCCCTGGTGAGCTCTCCCCATCCCCTCCACCCCTCTGCTGGTATGCCCACCACTGGTGCTTCCCACCCAACACGAGTCTTAGGAAAACCAGAAATAAGAAGCAGCGGTCATTCCGTTATCTCTTGAGCGCTGCCACAACTGATGCTCAGCCACTACTAAGTAAGAAGTGGTGGCTTTGGTTATGTCACCTGTGGGCAGCACTCTTCTGGGTCTCTTGTGGCAGCACCGACATAGCAAGGATTTCCTTAGTAACTGTGTACGAGGCACTGTAAGACTTTATTCCTAGTGTGCAGTTTGTTGAGAACCAACGAGGGTTACCGAGCTACCAGGATAAGCCTTAGAGTTCACAGCTTTCCCCTACAGAGTTTCTGCTTTTCTGTAGAATGGAGGGAGCTCAGGTCAATTCCCAGCTTTCTCCTTGGCTTCAGGACTGAGATGGTGCCTTAGAGCTCATACATTGTGCCTCTTCAAACCCCGCGGAATAACTCCAGAAGCAGCAACGGGAAAAGAAGTCTCAGAGAAAGCAACTGGAGATGGGGGATCCCGGGGCTGGGGGGGGGGGGTGATTAGGGGAGAGCGGCTTTCCAGGGGGCTTATGGGCTTGTCCCTCCCTCCCTCATAAAACGCAGAGTGTTTGGAGGCACAAGAGAGCCTGAAGGATGGCAGTCAGGGTCAGATCTCATCCTTCCTCTTCCTTTCTCAGCTTAATTTCCTACTTTTTTATTGTCTTTTTTACTTTTAATATTTTTTTAACTTTTTTAACCCTTTTTTTTTTACTTTTTTTTTTTTTTTTTTTTTTACAAAACGCCCTTTCTTTTTTTTGTACACGTTTTCCCTGTTCCCCACCTTTCTCAGACTGGCCACAACGGCGTTGCAGAACTGACCCCCGTGCCCCGGTGCCGGTTCCCCGTCCCCCCACACCCCCCCCCCCGCACACAAGCCTGGTCCTGGGGTGACCCCCCCTCCCCATCCTCCCCCCCCGCCCCAGAGTGATGTCATCACAGTTTCTGCCAGCCGATTGGCTGCCTGCCAGCCCGCCATCCGCCCCCCCCAGCCGCTGCCCGTCCCCGCGGTGCGGCCGGAGGGGCATCACTTGCCGGAGCGTGGCAGCCCCGGGGAGGGCACCGGGGGGGGAGCCCCTCGCAGCACTGTGGCAAAAGCTGAACACGTCGTTTAGGCCAAAAATAGGGGTGCGGGGGCCCTGCGGTGTCCGTGTGCGAGACAGGGAAACAGTAAAGAAAGATGAGCAAGAGACTGGGTGTGGGGCGGGGGGGGGGAAGAGGCAGCAGCTGGGTGGAGAAACACGGCAAGATGTAGCGGCCTCGGGAGGAGAGGGACTGCCTGAACGAGAGGATGTGTAATGGAGACGGCAAGAATCCTTCCCTGGTGCTGGGCCGTCCCTGGTGCTGGGCCGTCCTGAGGGAATGGGAGGAGCGGGCTCCCTTCGGAGGATAATAAACTCTGGAATGAGGGTGTGGGCTCCTTGCGCCTCTCTCCCCCCCTCATTCCAGATGCATGATGACACCACGTCCTGCCATCTCGCTGGCTTCTCCCTTTTTTTCTTTTTTTCTTTTTTTTTTTTTTTCCCAAAAAATCGTATTTTGAAGACAACCAAAAGTAGAACGTGTTCTGGGTGTGGCTGCATGTAATTTACCCAATAGCCAAAGTGGGGGGGACCGCTGAAGGGGAAAGACAAAGCGTCTGCTGCTGAAGGGAGCGGAGACCAAGGGCTGCAGTAAGTGATGGGGACCCTATCTATTCTCTCAGTGCTCCTCAAGACAATTTAGAAGTAGAAGAGAGTGGAGGGAGATAACAAGGAGAAACTTTTCTTTGCATGCTGGGGGTGTGTGTGTAGGAGTGCTTGGCCACCTGGATGAGAAAAGAGATGGAGACCGGAGAAAGGAGGTAGAAAGAGAAAGAAAGCAGATGGAGTTGTATGTTCAGTCCAAAATGTTTCGGAAACACCTGGAAAACTGGCCAGATTAGGAGACAGGTGGGAGGGACTCTAGGAAGACCAAATGGTCTTGAGAGGGAAACAGAGGCAGCAAGTGAAGATTTTCTGTGCTGTAGGGGAGAGTATCCCTGTTCCTGCCATAGCTTGCTTCTGACTCCTCTGTCCTCCACTCCACAGGGATGAAGACCTCTGGAGCCTGTATACTGTTGTGTTTCTTAGCCCTCTCCTTGTCCCCAGCTGGTGAGTGCTTATGCCAGGGGGAGGATTTCTTCTCCACCCTGGCCCCGTGGAGTTTCCTGCACAGGCTAGAGTGCCATGACTTACGGAGAAAGACAGAGATGGAGATGAGCAGTGAAGGGGGGAGGACCGAACAGGAAAGGCAAGGTGGATGTGGGGTTGTAAGGAAGGATTTAGGAACTGGGGACTGGTTCCCATATGTATCCACTCTCCGTTAAGTACTGTAAGTCACAAAAGACACAGGTCCACAGTCTCCACTGGAGGGATGTGTGGATAAGGAAAACAGCCAGGTCGCGTTGAGAAGGAGGGTTAGCAGTGCTTTGTGCTTGCTGTAGACTGCTGTACCACCTGTGTTTGCATGATCTGCAGAGCATTTCCCAGTGCTCCACAAAACTTGTCTGTTACAGTTGTGAAACATTTGCTGTCACTAGCAGTTCCTGCTGGAATGGCCCCATTCCAGGCCACTCAGCTGCTGGGAGGTTTTGTAGATTTTTGTATAGCTCTTCTGAGAAACCTAACCTCCGTAGTTGAAACCACTGTCTGCTTTTGTTCCTGTCATTCTGTTTTGTGGCATCACGTCTTTGTTTGCTTGGAGTTACTTTGGCAAAAATTCAGGTGGGATGAAATTTGTTAAAAAAAACCCACAAAAAGCCCAAAACAAGGGCGGCATCAGACATTATAGTCAGAAGACTCAGGACGGACAGCAAAAGAAGATTAATTCCAGTGAATGGAAAAAGCTTCACCCAGGAAGGACTGTATGTAGTAGACAAACAACTGCACCTATCACATTCAAGTCAGGTTATTCCAATCTACTCTCCTCGGTCCTCCCCTCATGCTGAAACCTGATTCTGCTCCCAATAGCACTTTTTCCTGTAAAGGTGCACAGTAGTGGTTGTCATGTATGTGACTGTAAAGCAGCAAGGTGAGGCAGCCAAGAGATGAGCTTGTAGGTGGCCTATAAAGTTAGAGGAGGAAAAAAAAGGCAGTAGTTTTTATCATGCATGGAAGAGGCCTGAAAAGATGATTTCTTATTTTTGAGTATTTTGTTTTAGCATTTCTGATTTATTTTGTTGTTTTAACATGGAAAACAACAGCAATTGCTAGCTGGTCTCTCATTGTCTCTGGTTTTGGGTGAGCTACAGATTCGGTGAATTAGGGTTGCAGTTTTCTCAGACCTCAAGGATGAATTTATTGCGACTTGGACAATAAAGTCTATTGATAAAGCATATGAATTGGGTACCATAGCAAATATAAATTGAAGTGATTGAAATTCTGATAAGAAAGTCACCTCTTTTGTCTCCTCATAGACCGAGGTTTCACTTCACTTGTGTCCTGTTGCTTTAGAATTGGACCAGTTTTCTAGTTATCTCCTAGGGAAGGGGAAAAACAAAAGCTACTAAGAGCTGATTTTTCAATGTTAGAAGAAAGGAGGGGAGCCTCCCTCCTTTTTCCATATGACTCTTGTTTCAAATCTGGCACTGCTGGCCCCTGCAATAGTTTCAAGAATTTGTGTCCTTCCTTTTGTATCAGAAACAAATGACAGAGTGTTTGATATAATTTACAAAGTGTTTGATATATTTTTTTCTCCTCTGCTTGTTACTTTTAAGAGATTAGCCAGAACAGGGGAAGTTTTGGGCTGCACTACATTGTGCACTTAAGTTATACATGTCTGGCTCTTCCTGGGTCAGGCACCAGTCGCTGAGCCCTTGCTGGCAGCTGGGTGGGGAAGGGAATAGCAGGGTCCAGTGCCTGCTGTAATGCTGCGGAGCAGGGTTATATAGGCATCCCAAGAGTCTCTATGCTGCCTGCAAGCACTGCTCTTGGAATGAGGAAAAACTAAGAAGCTCCAGACCTGGTAGTTTTTACCCGTGCAGTGCTCCCGTTAACAGAAAGCTAAAAGCTGAGTTCATGAGATGTAGCAGGGTGTACTGGTTTTTGGGCTGGTCTGACACACATCCCCGCAGTGCCCCAGATCACTGTGTTTTTCCTGCCAACTTCTTCCTTCATCCCACCCCAGTTATGCAGACATTTCCCTCCTCTGTGGCTAGCAGGAAATATTTTCATATTCCTGGCTGCTGTAGGAAGCAGCTCTCTCACCCTTTATATTTGGACAAATGAACAGTCTAGCTCAGTTTCAATTTCTCCTCTTCCACACAGCAGGTACAGGCAAGCCTTCATCGTTCTCCCCCTCCAGTGCAGAACGATCTGCTCTGTGCTCTAGACCTGGGCAGGGTGATGGACCAGATAACTATTTGCCTAAGGAGCTACAAGACCTACAGTCTGTTTCCTACTGTGCCAATTACTTGATCTGTGACCCCAAGCAAATAATTTCCATGACTCAGTTTCTTCTTTTATAAAATGGACATAGGGGTTTTGACCAGCCTCCAGAGCAGGGAGGCAACGTGCAATTTGTTTTCGAAATGTGTCAGATGGGGTTTAAGAAATGCAAAGTCCAGTGGTGAACCTGGAGGTACTGACTGTCTTGTCGCTGTGCCTAGCCTTTGAACCTGGTGGGAGCAGCAAGGATAGGATCAGGACCCTCTGTATGCACAAGTCTTTAGAACAAGCCCAGCCAGCGGTGGAGGCTGAGGCAGAGCGGAGAGCATTTCTTCTTTCAGCAGGGGGCAGTGGTGTCTCCTGGACAGATATGCATCTCATAAACATTTCACAAAGCCTAGAGACCATAGAAATCCCTCTCTCTGTCCTTTCTTCACTCCCCTCTCTTCTTTCTCTTGCAGACTGGTTTCCATGGGTGGTCAATGGACAAGAAGTGGAAAGCGCAACTGGTAAGTATTACAGACATGTTACTGCCAAAGACTGCTCATATGACCCAGTTGTCCTGTGTAGTTACAGCCTGCTTAACTGCAAATGCTGTTCTTTACTTCCTTGCCTTTCAGTGAAGATTAAACAAGCCCTCCAAGATAACCTGCTAAGTGTTGTGTGTTCTTTACAAATAATTCACTAGTATTGGGATCCCGAACGCTTAGCTGAAGGCCTGAAGTTATGTTCACAGTCAAAGGAGTGGGAGATCCATGAGAGGAACTCTACTGCTGCTGAGGAAAATCCCAAGAAAAAGGTTGCACAAATGGCATAGTGCTTTAGCATTGAGGCCACTGAGAAAGGATATTGCTTTATCTTTCTGGGCCTTTTTCCATTTCTGTGACATGATAAGATGAAATGAATGTATGTTTGCATCATTCTTCAGCACCCAGAAAAACCATAAGGGCCTGCCCCTGCCTGTTCTTCAAACTGAAGCCCCTGGCTAAGCCATCAGGCATCTCCCAGCTATGATCCTGTCATGTGCGATACCTGGGGCTTCCCAGAATACTATTTAGAAACCAGTCCAAAATTTGTCCACCCAGCTTCCCTTTTCTTCACACTTTAACCCTCCATCACACCTACTCCAGTTTTGCCATTAGCTGCCTTTCAAAGAAATTAATCCGCTGATGAATTTCTGCAGTCAAGGCTCAGTTCTGGAACTGCCTCCCTCCTCTGCAGTGGGTGCCTCAGCTGTCTGTCCTACTGCTGTGGGAGCCATCACTGCCTTCATTTCAGGTGTCTGTCTTTCCCATCAAGATGCCCACAGTGACCATATCTGAGAAGTCAGAGTATGAATCCAGAGTTCAGTAAGGGTTGATGCAACACATGCACTAAGAACTGAAAAGGGGGATGGGGATGGGGATGGATGGGATGGGGGTACTGTGTTTATTCATGTATTTACTGGATTGGATCCTACTGTCTCAGGAGCTTACCATGGCAGCCAAGGTAACTCCAGCTAGCTCTGGCTAGTTATGTAACGGACCACACAGTAAAGACAAGCTCTCTCAAGGACATTCTCTCTTTTCCAGGTGAACTTAGCACCGACTCTCTTATCAGCACCTCCGGTAAGCTCCTGTCTCTTGGCAACTTCAGGCTTCTTTTCCCCTTTTCACCTTTACCCCTGCCTACATAGCCCCAGAAATTACCCACTGTGCTCAGAAACTCTTCTTCCTCGCTGTTGACATACAGCAGTGCTCTTCCAGTGTTCATGGCTGTCTAGGAGTTGTCTGGGAGATGAATTTGGGGTGGCTTAATGACCTGTTGTGCATGGAATTGCCAATCTCACCGAGTGTACCAGGGCTCTCTGAAGCTGTTTGCCCTGTAGGAAGCCATGAAATCCAAAGCTCACGCAGCCTGGGCTTGCAGAGGAGGTTGTGGGAAGGAAGAGACTAAATGACAAGGGAGGGAAATTGGTCAGACTCACTAGTTCACTGGGGAGCACTGGGATATAGGTCGTGTCCATGTCTGCTGTCAGCTAGCGGCCATGCTTGAGCGCTCAGGAGACAGAGGTGGCAAAAAACCTGAAAGATGGTAGTAAAGCAAACTCTGAGCGGTGGTGGGATGGGGAGGTGGAAATACTGTTGCTTTAATTCTGTTTTCCCTGCCGTGCTTGCAGCTATGTCACTGGGGGGCAGCAAAATGTATGTGAAAAATAGGGTAGGTGGAAGACACTTGAAGATGAGCACTTGTATCATGCAGTGTTCCTCCTTAGAGAGCCAAGCCTTGCTATGGTGATAGCCCCAGGCGGGGGACACAGAGCTGAAGGGAGTGTAGGCATTTACAAGACAGGTAAATCCTGCCGGACTCATAACGGGGAATGGAGGAGAGGGACAGAGGCTCAAGAAGGAGCCTCCCCACTTTTTCCATGAGAGTCCTGTTTTGAATCCAGCACCACTGGCCTTGGTGATGGTTTCTCTTTCTGCTGGGGGGCAGTGTCTCAAACACATCACTCTGAGGTGGGGGGACCAGGCAGGACAGGGAGAGGGAGAAAACATCTGGTCAGTGATATGGTTCAAAAGCCAAAGGAGTGGCAGCATCGCTTGGCTGTTGCTGTGAATTGTGCTCTGTGTGTAGGAGAGCTCATCTGAGCCCTGTTCTCCAGGGCAGCAGTTCTGTGGTCTCTCCTCTGCCCTGTGACTAACAGCTGGCTAGAGTATTGTGGTCAAGCTGACCAGCTGTCATGGGACAACACCGAAGGAGAAAAGTGGATGCACAATATTGTATACGCAAGGGGCATGATCTTCCTGGTGGGGATGGGAGGTGAGGGCAACCTGTGTCAGTCTTGTGTTCAGTGTGTGAGACCTGACAGTCGGCGGGAGGGTAGATAAGACTTGGTGCCCAGACCAAACTGGCAGTGGCTAACCTACATCTAAACCTGAAAAGACTTAATGTGAAGCTTTTGCATCAGACTTTGGCTTCAAAGTGCTTCTTGCTGAGGGATCAAGAAGAAACTCTTCACAAAGGACGTGCCATGGGACCCATCTCTGCTCTACAGCATCCCATCAGCTCTAGGACACCCAGCATATTTGCAGGGAAAGCTTGCAGTTACTCTGACAACATCATGATCAGCACTGTCTGTGAGCCAGATGCTGGATGGGTACGGGTCAGGTGCCCATGGTGAGCCATGGGCAGAACTGTGGGAGGGGGAGAGAGGCTGAAAGCTCAAATTAAGATTTTTCAGAACATCTTTTTCCAGCTGCAGCTGTCACGCCACCTGTTCTTCTTAGTCCTGGTGAGTTTACTCTCAGTTCACAGGCAAATGTTATGGACCCCCCTTCTCTTTGCTTGCCCAGTCCTTTGCACACCCAGAATCCTGCCTTCCCTGTCCGCCCCCCTGCAGCTCCGACACCCAGAAGACTCCTTCTGTCTATGGCATGTGAACAGAAGTCCTCTATAACTGATGATGAAAACTGTGTTTGGTAGTCAGTCCTCCAAGTTCCTTTCCAGTTTGTCACTGGGTAAATAATAAAATGTACTGGTTAACTGTGGTACAGATGGGTTGATTTATTAGACGGAACAACAAACCAACCTCCTTTTGACCCCTTGCCATGGACATTAATGAATCGGCACTCTGGGGATGCTGTTTCTTGACGAAGTCACTGTTCCTTAGTAAAAGGCACTCACAGGCCTCTTTGCTTCTTGCCTAGATGGACAGCAATTACAGTGACTAACTAAATTTACTGAACCTTTTGAATTATAAATCAAGATGTCCTTACATTGTAATTTTGAACAGTAGTAGTGATGCTTTATGGTAAAGCTCAGACAGATTTTTAGCATTTTGGGCTGGCTATCTGGCACTAGATTAATTTTGGATTTTTACTTTCTCTTATGGTATCATATCTGTAACAAAGAAATCTTTTTCCACATTAGAAGTTACAATGGCAGGCTCTTGAAAGACTTTCCAGTTATTTGGTTTGTGTAAGCTGATGTCTAGGAGGGAATCATGTTAAATCACACTAACTTTGCTACCCTCTGTCTTCCAGTTCAGTCTGACAGCGAAACTACAACGGCTTCATCAGGTATGTTTAAGTTTGCTGCCTGAACCTGCTCCCAGACCCACTTTCACCAACCCTGTTACCTCTCCAGGCAAGTGCTGGCTGAGCACTGAACTTTGTCTACTGGAAAATTCCCTTCACCCTGTTCCTTGAGTTAGAAGTAGTAGAGAATGATGGTAGTATAAGTTGAAGTCTTCCCCTGGGTGGCATGCCTGGCAGGGGAGGAACTGGCAGATCACCAGACCAGATACACTGAGCCAATATTCTGTCATTGTTAGTGGCCAAGACCTAGCGTTTTGGAAGAAAATGCAAGAAAACCCATCATAGCTACGGGTTTGATTGTCCAGAAAAGAAAGGAACTAGATTTGTATTCTGAAGTGTGAGATTGCAGATCTATTAGCAACATGTCTTAAACATGCAGCTATAATCTACATTTTGTTTATTTGTGTCTGTCCCCTCTACAGCATGTACCTTCTGTATTGAGGATTCCCAGTGGGATTGTTCTGCATTTCACTCAACTTTCCCTTACTTTTGTTTTATGAGGCAAGGGGGTCAGAAATGTCTGCCTTATATTCCTCTTCTCTCAACCATCCCCATCTCTCACAAGAGAGTGGAAAGTAGAGGCTAGGGGACTTCCCTAGAAGCCTGGAGGACAGTACCTAGTGCCAGAATGAGTGCACCTGCCGATGATGCTGGATTGCACCTATGTCTGTCTGTGTGTGTGTTCCCAGATTGTCGTGAAGAAAAGTTCCCTTGCACACGCCTGTACTCTGTTCACAAACCAGTAAAGCAGTGTATCAGCTACCTCTGTGTTACAAGGTAAGAAACGAGCAGTCGCTTAAAAAAGCCCTAAAAACTCCACAGAAACAGCATGTCCAGTTCAGCAGTTGTTTCCTTTGGAGACGAGAGGTTTCCTCGGGGAACCAGTTGGTGAGATGAGTCCTATCCTTAGAGTGTCCTTTTAGAGTGATTAATTACAACAGCACAATAACTATTATCTGTGCAGCACTAAGAAGCTGTAATGTGCTCTATATTGTAATCTGTATTAAAGGTATTTGGCCAGTTCATGAAGTCTTGTCAGAGATTACTTTCCTACTGATAGCAGCCTTATTCTACACTAACTAATCCTAAAAATTTAGGATTTGCCTCCTCATCAGTGAATATACACGTTTATTGCTTGTATCTCTTTTTTGTTTCTTTGGGTTCTTGTGCCTTTCACTGCTGTCCTTGGCATGCTCCTGGTGATCCCTCAGTGTGCGTCGCATGTACATAATAAACAAAGAGGTGTGCTCTCGCATTGTCTGCAAGGAGAATGAGGTCATGCAAGGTGAGTGATAGCACAAGCTAGCCTAGAAGAATAGCTGCAGCCATCTGATAGACTCCAAGCTAACTAACTATCCAATCCCCATCCATATGTAGTAGTTTCCCTGGACTTCGGGGGAGCTCTAATGCCCCCATACACATACTGTGAAAAGCACTGGGAAGTAGATGTCATACTACCAAAAAGTATGAGAGCTCGGCCTTTCCCAGTCTTGATGATGTGCCACTAGCCCCAGACACACCCTTACTCAAAATTGCATTCCTTTGAGGTTAAAGAGTAACTCTCAATATTTCTATTCATGAATAGAAACAGGATCCAGTCTAGATTTTTTATGCAGTCTTTGTTGCAGCAAAATACAAGCGATTTTAATATGTACTGTACATGAATAAAGCCAGAAGGGAGTTAATGAAAGCCTAAGGACTTGTTCACTTTCCTCATGTATATGAGGATTCAGCAGTTGCAACAGTTTCTGTAGATGCAGTGAAGGGTGTACCTCTGGTGGCGAAGAATTTGAAGGAAACTTTGATTATCTGTCATCCTGTGTGTGTCTGCTGTGTCTTCAGATGAGATCTGTCGCCAGCTGGCTGGCCTTCCTTCTCGACGTCTCCGCCGATCTGGGCAACCCCTGCATCTCCCTTGCAGACAACTCCTGGAGCAGCAGCGCAGGCCTGATGCTCTGTGAGCTAGCAACAGTAGGAGAGGAAAAGGAAGGGAGAGAAGAGAAATCATCATCCACTACCTACAACCCAAGACAAGTCCCCCTTGTTTGTGATTTCCCCATCATTTCATTGTTTCTCTGCCTTCCTCCACATCCTCTTCTTCAGGTGCTGCACTACACAGAGTCCTCTCTCTGCTAGTCTGTCATGGTGGCTGTTGTCATCTTCTGAATCTGTTGCTGAGGATGTGTGATGCTCCCCTCTTTTTTCTCAAACTCTGGCAGGCCATGAACTGCTCATTTCCCAGAGGTCCTTATAAATGTGCTGCATCTGCTCTTGCTTTGCCCCTGCAGAGGGACAGACATGGGGACAGGACACAGTCCTCTCCAATGGTACAGGTGCCCTAAACTGCATCGCATGTGGAGGAGTGCAAACCTTTTTATGCCCTAGGACTCCTGGCGTAGTTTCTTGCATGGCATCACTTTGAGTTCAGATATGGTTTGTCAGCCTGAGCCTCTCCAGTCCTCCTGAGCCACTGAGTTTGCTGTGTCATAGCACAGCCTCCTCCTGTGTCTGCTGGCCTCAGAGAAGTGACAACTGAGAGACAAGCTGTCCTCAACCCTAAGCAAACCTCACTGTCCCTGTATGGCAGCAGATCATTTATAACTACCTCTGGGAAGTTCTTTGTCTCAAGCCCATTGCCTCCCTCTCACACAACTGCTACCGAAAGGAAGAATTCTGGATTTAGTATGGCATTATATTTTTCTCAATAAGATTATGCTGGAACAGAGTGCTGCCTTTTCCTCTCCCTCCTCTCCTCTCCCCCTTTCTGTCCCTCCCTTCCCATTGAAGAAATCTCTTGATGCCCATTCCAGGCAAGTTCCAGGGAGCAGTAAGTATGGCTGCCCCCGCTCCTAAGCCTAAGAGAGCCTGCGAAAAACCTTCATGTCCTCGCAGTACTGGGAACTTGCAATGAATTAGCTTGTCCTGGTGACTAGTCTTGGTCTGGCTACCTCCACACTCGCCAGTCGCTGAGCCTGCTTTCGATATCTCCACTTGAGTTCCTACTTCCTGACCTGGGAGATCCTCCACAAAGCAGAAGAGAGTCACAAATTGGAATGGAATCTGCGAGAAAAATCATTATCTGGGATCCCTGGGTTTTCCTGCAGGTTCTCTGGCTGTGCTGACCTGCACAGAGCCAGGTGCTGGTGGGGAGGTAAAGGTATCTGCAGGTGTAAGCACTTACATAGGCAGGCCAACCTGGGAAAAAGATCTCCGGTAGCACTGCATGTCTGTGGTCAGCTTGAGAACTTTGTTTTCCAGATGTATGGAGAACATTTCCAGATATATGGGCAGTTTTCACTATGAGACTGGGTAGGGTAAGTGGGGAAGAGCTGTCTGAAGTATATTAATCGCTCTGTGTGATCCTTAGTGGCATGATTCTGTGGGGTACCAGAGCTGAGCTGCTTAGCATATTGCAGCAGCAGATCAGCAAGACCCTGTCACTAGGATCCCTAAGTGTTGTTCCCAACTAACAGAAAGCCAGATTGATAGAGCAGGCATTCACCCTGTCACATAATATACTCTGCTGCTGAACTGAGTGCCATTTGGCCTTGCAGGAGCACTGCTCTGCTGCACAGAGCCAGGCTCACACAATACAAGGAACAGTTTGCTGCACAGAGGCAGATAGCTCTGGAAAAAAGAGCAAAAACAATTAAGGTAAGAGCCTCTCCCTGGGACTCAAATTTCTGCTGTATGCAGCAAAATGCTGGTTACATCTTCTGTGTAGGGGAAGACACCCTGTGCACACACAGGTTTGTTCCATATAAGGTCAAAATTTGCCATATATGGGCTAAATCTCTCTATATTAATCCAGTATACAAGAGAAATAATTCCAAGTTATGCAGTGACTGGAATTTCATCCTATACATAGGGGCATTGCCCTCCTACACAGAGAACCATGCTCCTCTTGAGTGCTCGAGGCTCGTGAGACTAGGGATGGAGGAGGAATTTCTCTGTACTGAGAGTGTGCACGTTCCTGTAGAGAGGAGAGCACTGAGAGCTTGATCTCAAAGACAAGCCACTGGCAGCCACTGACTTCAGTGCTGGGGTGCCTGTGGAATTTGCCTGTGTGGAGGAAGGTATGATGGAGATGAGATGTGAGAGGGAGCTCTTGGAAATTGGGCTAGGCCAAGTCTCCACTCTATATTTAGAGTTGAATGTAAGCTGATATAGATATAGATATATAACTGTATAACATAGATACTGTACAGTATATAGAATTTTAACATTCATACAGTTTGGGGAATGGTTAGAAGCCTTTCTGTTGCTTGCTTTCAGCAGGGACAGGAAGAGGTGCTCCTCCCCAGGAGAACACTGTTTTAATGCTAGAGTCCATATAATGCACACAAAAATATTAAAAGAAAATTTATTTCCTGTTATTGTTGCCAATTCTCATGTGTTTGGGTTTATTTGTCTCTATCTGTATTTCCTGCAGATTTGTGGGCAGACTTGACTCCAGCCCAGATCTGTCATTTGGACCTCTTTACTCCCTGCTAACCCAGTCCTCTGCTACCACCCTTCCTTCACTCGTACATCACAGGTCTTCCTGGGATGTCATTATTTTTTCTGGAGATACAGAAAATTATCTTCACCATTTTTTTTTCATGGATAGCTGTACTAGATTTTCCTGACTGTTGGTAGCTGCTGAGCAGGGGGATAACTCCTCCCAGCCCATGAGATTTGTGCTGACAACACATCTTTTCACTGTGCATGTGCCATGACTTACTGGTGGAGAATTGCCATCTCCAAGTAAAATGGTAAGATGGCTGAAATAAGAGAAGAGCTGTGATAAATCGTCTCATAAGCAAAGAAGAATTTGTTCGCTAGAGCCATTTAACTCAGTAATGGGAATAACTGAAAGACTACATTAAAAATTACACATCTAGGTCAAAAGGATTAAGAAAATTCTCTTTTATTGCATTTCTGGCTTTTGCATAGATTCATTAGGTACTGACTACATGATATTTTGGTCAAAAAGATGGAGCACTCGGACCGTGGGTGACTCTAGGCAGTGTCTTCATGTGCAAGCAGTCAAGTCTGCGTTTAGATGGTATTTCTAGAACAAAAGTGGCTGTGGCCCAAATTACCCATTAAACTGCCTCTGACAGTGTCCCATAGTTCTTCAGGACTAAACCACACAATGCAGGTTATTGCACAACACTATTCCCTAGAGTCAGTGCTCCTTCCTGGCTAATGCTGCGGTGTCCCTGTCTCAGACTGTTATAATGAAAACAGCTTCAGCCCGAGTGACTGTAGATGTTGCCCCCATCTCCACAGGCCTGACCCTGCTCTGACTCATGAGCTCTTGGCCTTTGCAGTTTCCCTCTATTGGCACGTTCCATGGCTGTGTGAGCAGAGCACAATATATGCCATCGATTTTTTGTAATTCGGTTTATCCTTCCCTTTCCTTACAGTACTGGAGTCCTCAGAGAGGCTTCCCCATCTTCATTAGCCCTTATCCCATACACAGATTTCTCTCCCCTGCCATTCCAGCCTGAATTGTCATGGTGCTGCAGTGCTGGTCTCTGGACGTCACCTTCTCTTGTATGCTGGGGAAATGGTTTTCAATGCAGCTCTAGCCAGGCCTGTTTCTCATGAAGTTGGACTAACCACAAAGAAAGCTGCCAGAGTCCCATTTTACATGCATGATGTAGAGTTTGTGGCTGATTTTCATAAATTCTTCTGAACTGGAGTGGGGGTTAGATGGCCTGCAGTCACTTCCCACACAATGGTGGATCTTGCGCTGTCATGGCTCCTGAGTACTGATCAGTGATACCAGTTTGATGGCTGCTGTTTCAAGTCCCCAGTTTGAAGTGGTGCCTCACTTTGCTGGACATACGGAGATGGAGCTCCCTGCAAAGGAAGCTGGTGACACTGAGGGCTTTCTGCTGCACCTGGAAAGCAAGGGTTGTTCCACCTCCCCACCTCCTTCTCCTCTTTGTCTTCTGCCTCTATTTTCCTCATCTCTTTCTTCTCTGTTCATATATTTATCTCAGAGCAGGAAACCCAGTGAGGAGGACAGGGGCTGAAGTGGGGTGGCAGGAAGGATGCTCGATGAGGTGACACACGGCATTGCCAAGTAGGGCTGGGGGCAGCGCTTGGCCCGTACCAACTCTCCTTTTCTCTTGCCCTCCAGTTCTCACGCACTGTGGCTCCCTCAGCCACCAAGCTTGGGATTTTCTGAAGGGAAGGACATGCCAGTCAGAGCAGGGAGGGGAGAATGGCACCTCAGGTCAACTTGTGAACTGTGGGAACAGCAACCGCATATCTTGAGGTGGTGGCCTCTGGTTGCAGAAACAAGGCGAGGAGGAAGAGGAGTGCTTCAGGAAAGTACGCGGAGGCTGTTGGAAGCAGCTGCCATGTCACCTGGAAGTGCCATGTTGCCTGGATCTTGTCCATAGGAACCTGCAGCATGAACAAAATGTGTTGTCATCAGGCCTCTCAGCTTGGAGGGATCCCTCCAGAGCGTACTGTTGGTTGGGGTGTGGTTTTGTCCTTCACAGAGGGGAGAGGTGCTTACAACCCATCCAAAAAGAGCACCTCTGTTACATAAAGAATAGCTGGGTTGAAAGCAAAAGGGATTTTAGTTTTTGTTTTGTTTTGTTTTGTTTTGTTTTTAATGTTATTTGGGTGGTTTTTAAAAATACTTTAAAGGTGCATGATTCCATAACATTTACTCTTGACACCACATGGTCTGACATTGTCCAGTTGTGAACAGCGCCTTGACTGAGGCACAGGAAATCTGAATTCCATTTCTGGGTCTCCCTTTCACCTCCAACTCTCTGATCTTCAGCATAGGGCGCTGTTTCTCTCTGTTCCCTGCCATACTTAGCCCCTGTAATGTATCAAGCTAGAATAAACTCCCACAAAATAGACAAATGGATTTTAGTCCGTTAAAAAAAAAACCACAATAAAAAATGGTGTGTGAAACATCATGAATTAATTTGTCTACTTTTGCTATTAATGTAAATGATTTTTTCGAATAAAAATGTTTTCAATAATATAAATTGTATCAGTTGAAATGCAAGTTGCATGTACTTGTTGCTACTATGTTGAAGTATATAGAAAAACTGAAATGGTGAAAGTCATCAGCAGAGCAAAACTTCATTTAATGAATAAATTCTCTTTCAGAATGCTGTTTTGGGCATTTTACTAAGATTACAATTTCCATACAAATACAGCTTGTCACAAAGCAGACTAACAAAAAGATGTAATAAATAAGCATATGTAATTCAATGTGTCTAAATAATAAGTAATGTGAGAACTCAGCTGCTTAGATATGAGTAAATGTACCTGAAGCTGTGCATTTTTTAAAATAAATGCCCTTATTGAGATAGTAAACCTTTCGAGTTAAGTTCATAGATAAAATTATGTTGAAAGTTAGCAAGTAGATCTAATTTAAAAGCTAATCAGATTGCTCAGAGCCTTGTCCAGCTGTATTTTGAAAAAGTCAACAAGGATGGAGAATCCACAACCTGTTCCAGTGCTGCACCACACTTAAGATGGAGAATATACCTCTACACAACTGCGTGTAGTGTGGGGAATAAACAAGAGGGGCTAGAGATGCATGCATGCCTGCAGGGCTACAATCTTTTTGGTGTCACGGAGACATGGTGGGATGGTTCCTATGACTGGACTGTTGGAATGGAAGGGTACAGGCTCTTTAGGAAGGACAGGCAGGGGACACAAGGAGGGGCGGTTCAACAACCAGCTGGAGTCCATGGAACTCTGCCTGGGAATGGGTGAGGAGCTGACAGAGAGCTTATGGGTCAGGATTAAAGTGAGGGCAGGGACACAAGATATAGTGGGGATCTGCTACAGCCCACCCAACCAGGCAGACGGAGCAGATGAGGCCCTCTATAGACTTACAGGAGCAGCCTCACATTCACAAGCCCTGCTCCTCATGGGGGGCTTCAACCACCCTGGTATCTGTTGGAGGGACAACACAGCAGGGCATAAGCAATCCAGGAGGTTCCTGGAGTGCATTGATAACTCCCTTGTCCAAGTGATAGAGGAGCCAGTGAGGAGAGGTGCTGTGCTGGACCTTGTTCTCACCAACCAGGAGGGGCTGGTGGGGAGTGTGAAGGTCATGGACAGCCTTGGCTGCCACGACCATGAAATGGGGGAGTTCATGATCCTTAAGGCGGCAAGGAGGCACACAGCAAGCTCGCTACCCTGAACTTCAGAACAGACTCGACCTCCTCAGGGATCTCCTTGGAGGAGTAACATGGGATAAGGCCCTGGAGGGAAGAGGGGCCCAACACAGCTGTTGATCAAGGATCTCCTCCTCCAAGCTCAGAAGCGATTCACCTCAACAAAGAAGAAGTCAGGTAATACCATCAGGAAGCTGCATGAATGAACAAGGAGCTCCTGGACAAGCTCAAACATAAAATGGAAGCCTACAGAGGGTGGAAGCAAGGACAGTTAGCCTGGGAGGAATACAGAGAAACTGCCCAGGTAGCCAGGGATCAAGTTAGGAAGGCCAAAGCCCTGATAGAATTAAATCTGGCCAGTGATGTGAAGGGCAACAAAAAAAGCTTCTACAGGTACATCAGTGATAAAAGGAAGACTAGGGAAAATGTGGACCCTCTCTGGAAGGAAAGGGGAGACTTGGTCACCCGTGATATGAAGAAGGCTGAGGTACTCCGTGACTTTTTTGCCTCAGTCTTCATGGGCAAGGACTCCAGCCACACTGCTCAAGATGCAGAAGGCAAAGGTGGGGACTGGGAGAATGAAGAACTGCCCACTGTAGGAGAAGATCGGGTTAGAGACCATGTAAGGAACCTGAAGGTGCACAAGTCCGTGCAACCTGATGAGATGCATCTGCAGGTCCTGAGGGAACTGGCAGATGAAGTGACTAAGCCACTCTCCATCATATTTGAGAAGTCATGGCAGTCTGGTGAAGTTGCTGCTGACTGGAAAAGGGGAAATATAACCCTCATTTTTAAAAATGGAAATAAAGAGGATGCAGGTAACTACAGAACAGCAAGTCTCACCTCTGTGCCCAGCAAGATCAGGGAGTGGATCTTCCTGGAAAATATTCTAGCACTCATAGAAAATAAGTTGGTGATTGGCAACAGCCAACATGGCTTCTCTAAGGGCAAATTGTGCTTGACAAATTTGGTGACCTTCTATGATGGGGTTCCAGCATGGGTGGATAAGGGAAGAGCAACTGACATCATCTACTTGGATTGGTGCAAAGCATCTGACACTGTCCCACACAGCATCCTTGTCTCTAAATTGGAGAGACATGGATATGATGGATGGACCACTCAGTGGGTAAGGAATTGGCTGGATGGTCACACTCAGAGAGCTGCGGTCAATGGCTCCATGTCCCAGTGGAGAGCAGTGAGGAGTGGTGTTCCTCAGGGGTTGGTGTTGGGACCGGCGCTGTTTGACATCTTTGTTGGTGACATGGACAGTGGGATCGAGACACCCTCTGCAAGTTCACTGATGACACCAAGCTGTATGGTGCTGTTCTGCTGCTTAAGGATACCAATTAAACTCAGACACCGGAGTGAAAAGAGCAGGCCTATTTTACTAGTGATAACAGTGTAATGCAGAAAACATGCAGTAAGAAAAAGCAGAATAGTGCACTTAAAGCAGCAAACAGCAAAAAACAGGGTAATGCATTAAATCATTACTGCACGAGAGAGAGAATGGAGTAGAGGTTAGTGGTGGCATCCCACAAACCTTCTGGATATGGCCAGTGGTGAGAGCATAGCAGAAGCTCTGAACTCTGGGGGGAGGAAGACAAGAAATAGCAAGGCTATCTTTAATCTTCTGAAAATGCTTGCTTTATTGATAAGAAAACTTTGTAAGATGCAAGAACACTGCTCATGAAGACCTCCAGCCAAAGAAAGATTATACAACTGCAGGGAACTCAACACAAGAGCACAAGCCGAGGAACATGCAACATGCTGCTCTTTAATGAGCTCCCAAGCACTTCTGTCCCAGCACCTCCAGCAAAGGACTTCTCCAAAGATAACAGGGAAGTTAAAATCAGGATTTACCACCAAGACCTCAGGTGCAAGCTCTTTTTGCACTGAGTAGCATGAGCTGCAGCAACTGCACAAACAGGAGGTAGTAACAGGCAACTTGGCCTGTGAAACCATAACCACAGCTAGAAGGTGAGTCTCATTGTGAAAAACTGTGGTGCACAACTGAGTTTCTCCCCGTGACAAGCAGATGATTGCAGAGATACGGAGCCAGTGACTTCCATTAAGGAGGGGGAAGATGTGATTTGGAGCAGGGTCCGGGGTGCTCAGACCAGGGGACTGAGCTGTAGGAGAACAACACTGGAACGCAGCCTGCAGCAACCTGTGCAAAAAGTGTATTCTCCAGGTCTGCACAGCACAAGAGCCAGAAGCCAAGTCAGAAGGGCAGGCCATGCTGGAGGCTGGAGCTGCGTGCACAGCTATGGGGAGCAGCAAGGTGCAAGCAGCTCTGGTGGGTACTTCCCCACCCCCCAACTCTCAGCATGGGGAAGGCGCATTCTGCTCTGATCAAAGACTGTTTTTCTTGGTGTAAGTGAGATAAACTGCCTACCATGTCATGGCCTCAAGCTAGAGAAGACACTTGAGGACATTTAGAGCAAGTATCATAGAATCATTCAGGTTGAAAAGACCCTTGGGATTGAGCCATCAGCCCGACTCTACAAAGTTCTCCCCTACCCCACATCCCCCAACATCTCATCTAAACGACCCCTAAATACACCCAGGGATGGTGACTCCACACCCTCCCTGGGCAGCCTATTCACTCTCTGACCACGCTTTTTGTGAAAATTTTTCCCTAATGTCCAGTCTGAACCTCCCCTGTTCCAGTTTAAAGCCGTTCCCTCTTGTTCTGTCACTAATCACCTGTGAGAAGAGCCCAGCACCAACCTCTCTGCAATGTCCTTTCAGGGAGCTGCACAGAGTGATGAGGTCTCCCCTCAGCCTTCTCTTCCTCACACTGAACAGTCCCAGCTCCTTCAATCACTCCCCACAGGATTTATTCTCTAGGTCCTTCACCAGCTTCGTTGCCCTCCTCTGCACTCGCTCCAGCATCTCAATATCTCTCTCATACTGAGGTGCCCAAAACTGGACTTTGGTCACATTTCTTACCTGCACTCATGATGGAGAAGCCATTCACTAGGTCTCAATCTCTTCAACCCACCCCAGCCCCTTTCCTCCCTTCATGCTGGTGATTCCAGCAGGTGTCAGTCACTGGTAGCAAGGGATGGAACTGCTGCTGCCTAGAGACAAGGTGGGGGGAATTAATACAGGCAGAGAGAGAAAAAATTGTGGGGTCCAAGGAGCAGGATTAAGGGTCATTAGTTCCTATAAGGAGGCCCAGGCTGTGCTAGCAGAGAGCTGCAGGGAAGGAATGAGATGCACTCACAGAACTGTGGTTGAAAATGTGTACTCAATTCAATAGTTTCACCCTAATTTGCCTCATTCTCCAACACCAAAACAAGCTCAACAGTGGAATAAAAATAAACCATGACTCAAGTCTTCAGGTAAAAGCTTTGCAGTGCAAGCCTGGAAAGCCAAATTGCTAGTAAAACACATAATAATGTATAATGTTAGTGCATATCCAGCAACCAGATGCCCTCAATTCTGCATCAGCGGCATCATCGACAATGCTGCAGCATGCAGCAGTGTGCAGCGCAGGGGTCCAGGTTTCATAAACCCACCCTCCCTGTGGCACTCCCACAATCCTGAACTCCTGCCTTCTTTCCCTTCTACTTCCCTCTTCATGACCTTGGATCCCTGCTCTCATCTAACCTAGATGCAGCCTCAGCGACACTCACCCCTCAGTGCTTTAGATTTGTGTTTGCAAACCCCCTCCACCACCTCACACACTGCCCTCCCAGTGATGTCCACCTCAGGGACACCTCATACATGTCCTCACAGCTTTCATGTATCTCTGTGGTGCTTCAAATTCCACACCACGAAAGTCAGTGCTTTGTCATACAACTGCTGAAACCTCCCCAGGCATGGCATCCACAGCTGTGTCACAAGATGAGTTGGCAGCTCTAGGGACAAGGTCCTTTGCCCCATGTCCTAGACAGCAGCTGCCTCTACCTCTAGTACAGATGTTTTTTTATAGCCAGGACTGGAATAATGGGAGTGGTCTGCCTGGAAGTGGTGCCTGAGCAAGTGTGTTACCGATATGTTGGGTCTGTCGTCCAAAGTAGAGTGGTGAATCTTTGTGAAACGAACACAGAATATAATGTAATGTGCGTATAATAAATAAGCACCTCAATATATGCTTATATTAAATAAGCATATACATTATATGTGCTTATAATAAACAAGAACATCAGCTTCTTTATTTGCTTGTGTCTAACTGCAAGGAACTCCACCGTCCCCTGTCTTGAGGTCCCTGTGCAAGTCAGCGTCCGTGGTGCATCAGCACTTGCTGAGCAGAGAAAGTTTTTCTGCTTGAGGTTTTCACTTGAGGCAAGGGGAAGCAGGTGTCTGCGTTTCTTGTGTTCAGCGTAAGAACCAACCAACTGGTGATACTGGCGCTTGTTTCAAAATGTGATTTCTGAGCAAAGGGTGAACGGAAAAAATAAATATGAATTTGTATCAGTACACACCAACACACAATTTCCTGTTGACTAAACAAGCAACCTCTCCTCTGCTTTGGGCTAGGTAATTACTTTTAATTATTCACCACATTCTTTGGTCTCTGATTTCTTAGCAATTTGCTTTCTGAATCTTTAGCAACAGTAATGGTGATATTCATCTACACCCTACACTGCTCTTCAGCCTGCTGTTATTTTAGTTCTCACTCCAAGACAGGGAAGAGACCCCCGAGTACAAGAAACCTGAAGGGATGCTAGGACATCTTTCTGTGATCCTGATAAGCTGGAGCAGTGTCTCTTGCTAGATAACACTCCAAACACAACATCATTCCCCACTAGCCTTTAACTGTAACTGACCTGGGCTTTGATCAGAAACGGAGATGGAGTCATCTTCAGTAAAATTATTTTACTCTCACACCCCGAGTTCCTTCTCCAAATAAGTTTGCATTGAGCAGAAAGGAAGGAAAACCAGAGTGCTCAGCATCTCTCTTCATGTGTATTAGCTCCCAGCCAGAAGGGACCCACCATATTTTAAAGATCTGGCAATTTACAGCCAGGGAGGAAGCTGGACTAGCAGCTAGATCAGGCATCAACATCAGCAATGGTTCTCCAAATTATTTTTTTTTAACCAGAGCAGAGGTGACATCTGCTAATGAGCAAGATCTTGGCTTGGTAAGAGACTGCAGCTCCTGCTTTAGGCAGAGCTGCATAGGAGCTGAGGGTCCCTCTCGAGATGTTGCCCTAGGCTTGCTATGAGACACTAAAACCACATCCACACCAACAGGTTTCTGCTCTAGGGATTAGAGATAGAGGCAGAGAAGTGCTGCCACTGACTTTGTACATTTGCACCTCCAGCGTGAGGGCAGTTATGGGTGTAACTGAAGGGCATTAGAAAGCCTACATCAGTATTTAGACTTGAGGGCTTTACTGAAGAGTGACATAAATATAGCTCACCGGCTCATTCTTTCTTTTTTATCTCTGTGGAGAGCAAAGAGGCTCTCAAAATTTAAGGAGAAGAGATGTTGTTTAAAACATGGACAAATGAATTCCACTTATAGGCAGGACCAGAGAAAGGATCTGGTTAAATGTTTCATGAGACTTGTCATGTTAAACCTTTAAGAAAATCATTACACACAGATTTAATTTATGGGGAAGACCAGGCTGGCCATGAAGATATTTCTTGACTCTTTTCAGAGCAGAAAATGTTATGTAAAATTTTTCTGCAGGCTTTTGGCTATGGAAATTAGGAGCCAGGACAAGAATAAAGCTGAAGCTGCCTTAATTTATGTGATGAAGGACAAACAGTTGTGATGTCTAAGAAGCAGATTTCCCAGGGTGTATTGCTTTCTTTTTCTTTTTCTTTTTTTAATGTCCTGTGTAACCTCCTTGCATAATTAAAAGAAAAAAATAGTATGAAAGGGGAACACAACGAATCTTGGTCTGACCTAGGAGATTTGCCACAAGGTGCTGCTAGGGCAAAGGCTGAAAGGGGACAGCTGTTTCATTAGGAGTGTCCTCTTCGGTAGGCAGGACAGGGATTCACAAGCACTGCAGGCTCTTCTAGCTTTGGTTAAACACCAGGAGCCAGATCCTCAAAGAGGAGACGTGCCACAACACTTGAGACCTGTGCAGCTGCCAAAATATCTATTCGTTGAGTGTGTGCCCTACCCAGATGTTTCCCAAGGAGTAGAACAGTCCAGGCCCAGACTTTCCAAAGTGCTGCTTCTTTTCCTGAAGTGTTCCATGCCAGCCACTCTCAGAGACAAGTACTCTCAAAGTGCTGGGCTAGAGAGTCACCTGCTCTGTTCTGGCAACTCATGTCTCCTTTTCATGTTTTTGCATATACTGGTTTCATGCAGTCCTAGCATGCTGAAAGTCAGTAAAATTAATAAGAAAAGTAAATCAAGCAGAGAAAAAACGAAGAACTACCCTAGCGTGAGGTAAACAAAAGCCCTGTTTCTCAACCACAGCACTGACCGTGCCCTGCTTGAGGAAGAAATGGAGTAGAATATCCCCCGGCTGTGTCCTCAGCACCCTGACTGGCCAAAGCTGCTGCCCCATCCCTCAGCTGCCCTTCAGCCCCACAGAGGGTCTGGGTGCCTGGGCAGGTGCTGGGGGGCCGTGGAGGAGCAGAGCGGGGGCAGCAGAGCGCGGCGTTAGCAGGGCGAAGAGTTGTGCATCCATCCTGAGCGTGAGCCCGGGCGTGACGGCGTACAGCCCGACAGCCGTCAGACGGAGGGTCCCGGCAGGCACCTACAGATCGGAACAGCAGGATCAGGCCTTGAGTCATTCCCCACCTGTCCTTTGCGGACAGGTTCACCACCGCTCCTAACGTGTTGACACAGCTCAGGTGCCCGTGGCCATGTTCAGGTGCCAGGCTCTCCCCATCACACCCCGAGGCTCCCTCTGGAGCTGGGTTCCTCTTTGGCTTTGCTGTTGCCCCATGCTGCCAAGCAGCTACCTGGCCTTTCAGGGGGACACGGAGGAGGTGTGGGAAGGCTGACAACGATTTGGTGTTCCCTGAGCTCCTTCCAGCCGGGCTGTGCAGAGCTCCCTCCACGGTGGGGCAGGGCAGGGTCACCACCTTCACTGCACAGCTGCTTGACCCAAGGCCCGGAGGGATAGTCTGGTTTTGCCCACATTCACGTTAGTGGCACACAAGCTCTCAGGCTCCCCTCTAACCACTAGACAATGCTTCCTGCCTTGTTATGTTATTAATTCAGAATAAATTTGCAGGTGGGGAGGGCCCAATGGGGAGTGCAGTAAGGGGAGGCGACCAATGGGTGCTGAGCATCTTTCAGAACTGATGTCCCTTTGCATCTCAACCCTTTGCTCTTCAGCTCCAGCAGCTCCAGAGACCTTTCTAACTCCTCCCTCAACCACACCCTGATGAAACCCAGCAGGGGATACATAGGGGTGAATGGGGAGGGGACACACGGGGCAGTCCACATTTCTGTACATCAAGTCTGCACAGACAGAGCCTGCAAGACAACCTCCCTGCAACCCCATCACCCGAAAGAGACCCTGGCAGTCATGGACAGGTAAAATGAGTGCCTCCAGTTTCTTGCTTATATAAAAAATGAGGGCCCTTCTCTTAGAATTAACCTGCTCCCCATTTGGTGCTCACCGTCCCTTTCCCTCTCCCCGTGATCTAACTCCCTGACCCAGTCTGCTCTTGCACCTTGCATCTCTGTGTCTCTGTCATTCTTTCTCTTTGACTATCTACCACCCTGTACTCTTTTCCCTGTCATTTCTCTTTCTCGTGACTATTCTCTGTTCCTTTTCATGCTTTTTCTTTTCTAGAAACAAACAAAACAAAAAAAAAACAGAAAGACGAACATTCAGATGCTATCTGCCGCTTAAGCATCTCAATCCCTGCCCACTCTTCTCTCCTTATCCACCTATTCTTTCTCTTGCACCAAATTTCTGTCTTATTGTGCTTCTGCTGCTCACACCCTTGTGCTCATACGCAAACACTGTTCCAGCATTGGATTCCTCTACTTGCACCGCAGTTACTCTGCGAGCTAATTATCACTAATCACTCTCCTCAATTGCATATCATTCACACACTTGGGGGCCTTCACTCTGATTTGAGGATTGGCTTCATGAATCTTTATTTGGGAAGGTCTCTGTTCAGTCTACTTCTTCAGTGCCCAGGTATAACCGCAGCTCTTGTGTCCTTGCTGCTTTCCCTGGAGCTATGCTGTAGCTATAGGAGTTGCACAGGTGTCCAGCAGTTTGTACCTGACTGCACATCTGCTCAGTTGCTCCCTGCAACATCTGTTCTGTTCATTCATTATTCTTCCTGTACCAGCCACGTTCTGAAATCCTCCCTAACAAAAACCCCTGGGACAGTGAACAGAGAAGGGAAAACGGGAAGGAACTGATGTTGATGAACATTTCTAATTGAACAAATGGCTTCTGTGATTCAAAATTGTCTTCACTTTGTTCTGACACCAAAAAATAATCTAAGCGATCATCATCTTATTTTTCTGGGTTTTGGGGTCACGGTCTTCACCCTTATTTGCATCTGCATGCTGTTCCACTGGGGAAAAAACATTGAATAGAGAAAAATGGGAAGAAGTGAGAAAGGGACAGTTAGAAGAAGAGTCAGAAACATTTTGAAAGCAAATGTTTTTGTCCAGAACTTCACAAAAAAAAAAAAAAAAAAAGAGAAAAGGGAAAACCTGTTTTCCATAAAGTTTTTGATGTGTTGAAAAGCATTTTTCTATGTGGGTTTTGATGAAACATGAACATAACTGTTTTTCACCCGAATTGTATGGTTCTTTAACAAGCAATTGCATTTTTCACAATTCTGCTCTGTTTTCTGCTGTTGTGGCACACCCCAGGTAAGAGCTTTGCAAGCCCCTGGCCTGTCATACCTGCTCATTTCCCGTGCGATTGCCTGGGCTATCCTCTCTGGACAACCCAAGGGTCTGTCACACATAGAAGGGGTGTCTCCCCTCTAGCACCTCTGTTATGGGGGAGAGTCTTTCCCACATCCCTGCAATAACACACATCTAAGAGGGAGAAGCCTGAATTGGCAGTTTTGTGAGGGGACCAACATGTGTGTGTGTGTGTGTGTGCGCATTAGGGAATATACACCCGTGTTCATAAGTGTTTGTATGAAGGCAGGGAAATAGAGTAAATGTAAGATGGTGGGAAGTGGGGTGACTAAGTGTGAAAAATAAATCAAAACTGATGATGAAGAACATAAAGTAGGTATGGGAAACACTCACCCAACATAAACTTCCAGAGAAAGAGGTGATGAAATGCAGTGGGATCAGCTTGTGCTCTACTCCTGACACAACCTGCAAGCCCAGCAGAGCAGGACTGTGGCAGCACTTACAGAACAGACTTCCAAGAACTGCCTGAGGCTTCTCCTGGGCTGAATTAAATGCTTAGTAGGGATGCTTTGCCCTCTGAGTGTGTACAGGACTTGTCTTCCCTACAGACTTTCTCCTAAAAGGACACATGTCACAACTCCCACATGATCTGCTCTAGGAGAGTGGCATAACTGTGTACGTGTGTGCTTGCTCTCTCTCTGTGAGCAGGACAGGTATTTTTGCACCGCAGGCTGAGAGTGACATGGCAGGAAAGAGGATGTGTGCAGGTGGCTTACCTATCTGTGGGACAATCAGGGTGGCAAAGGTGCTTTGAGGGAAGGATGTTTCTCTCTGGCCATGCGGTGTGAGGTGCAACAGGGAGTGCTGCAGGAGGGCGAAGCACGTGCACTAAGTAACAAAATGCAAGAGGATGTGCATCACCCTGTGACTGAGCACCTGTGGTGCAGTGGCCGTGTGCGAGGGTGCACCAGGGACAGAAGCTCCTGGAGGAGCAGGGAGAATGCCACTGTTAGCTGGAGATGAACTGCTCTGCAGTGCTCAGGCTTTATGGTGACATTGGCAAACAGACGAGGGGTGTTTGTATAAGAAACTTCTCCTTGCTTAGAGTCTCAGATTTAAATCAGATTTAAAATCCTAACAAACCCGAATTCCCCTATCCTAAACCTCATTGGAGACCCCCCTCGGGAAAGCCCAGCTCTATATCACTTAAACTGACCCCCCTCTCCCTGCTGAACATCAGCCTACCAGAGGGAAAAGATGACAAAGGACATGATTATTTTTAACCCATTCTCTTCTGTTTTGCATTGCTGTGGGGGAGGTGAGTACCTCACCTCAATGAACACAGCTGGTCTCAGCTGCCTGTGCACCTCCACTTGGCAGTAAGGCTGTTAGATATGGCCCATGACTTCCTTACCCTCCCCGTGCTCCTGCTGCCCCTCCCCAGCAGGATCCCTGGGCATGGGAGCAGGCCCGTGCCGATCCCAATGTCTGTCCAATGTGGGAGTGGTACAATGTGGGTATGGAGAGGTATCAGCATCCCTACCCCACTAGGTGTTCTGTCAGCGAGTGTGGGGCACCTTACGCGAGCCCCTAGACCTGCACACTTTCAACCACGCTCTTCTTTTGGGCAATTCTGGGAAGAAACTCTGTCCAGTCTTCTCTAAAGATGCTCTAATTTGATCCATCCCTTGCCCCAGTGGCTTTTCAGGGTTTCATACAGCAAAAATAGTATTTCTTGATGACTGAACTCCAGACCCTCTCATCTCCCCAGGTCCTCTCAGATGCCTTCAGACTCCTCCCTCATTGGTGTCCATCTTTTGGATATTTCACACTCTACCCAACCATAGTTGCTGTTTGACTAATCACTACTAATTCACTTACTATTTCCACTCACAAGGTCACCTGCTTCATCCCCACAGTCAAGTCTGCACCCTTTTCCTAACACATTGAATGCAAATTAGCAATGCTCTTCTCGTACTGAGAGGCCTGGACATGAGGCCATATTTTTGGTGCTGTCCTTAACAAAGACATGGTCAACTGCTGACTCTAGGGTGGGGCTAATGCAAATTCTCTCTTGTCTTCTCCTGCAGCCTCCTGATGAAGAGGAAACTCTTCCTCTACAACTTCAAGAACCTGCGCTGGGCCAAGGGCCGGCGTGAAACCTACCTCTGCTATGTTGTAAAGCGCCGTGACAGTGCCACGTCATGCTCCCTCGACTTTGGATACCTGCGCAATAAGGTACAGGGAATACCTTGGCATCCTGCTCTTACATCCATGCTGAGGTACATGCAGCTCCAGTTCACCTGGGATATCAGGGAAAGGAGGGCTGGGACAGCAACACAGGCACTGGCACATGTTTCCATGAGCATGGAGACTACACTGGTACATACTATTTGGGGGATGCAGCCTCCAGGTAAACCTGTACTTTATGCTACTTCCAAGTGTGTTACCAGCAAGACATCCATACTCCCTGTTGCTTTACCAGTCTGCCTACTTGTCTGCTTGGCTCAGACCCATTCCTCTTATACATCCCTACACATCAGTGCGCTCCTGCGCTTTTCTATCCAGTCTTCCACTTACGTACCACTGGGCCTTCACCTTCTGTGCGCTGACCCTAGTGTCATCCCTCAAACAGAGTTCATGACCTGGTGTGCAAAAGCCAATCTTACACAGAGACAAGATACCAGTTTATTCCATATTTGCACAAAGATGGGTGCTAGGTGGTAATTTCACAAAGCTAGCACAGCACACAAAAGAACTTCAAGGTACTTATAACTTCAGACTGCATGATTAGGTATTTGCTATAATGACAATTGGTGGTTAGTTACTTATCACTTCTATCTCTCATTGGTTAGTAGCATGCCTCGTCTCGATTTAAAGTTAGAGTGGGTTTTAATTTTTCTGCACACGCTCAAAGGGTGAGGGTCTTTATTCAGCGAGGGTCTTTGAAGCAGCAGGCTTGATTTTTACTATTATGAGGATGGTTCCCAAAGGAGACTCTAATCTCTAATTAAACTGATTTACAGTAAACAATTTTGAACAAGCCTCTGAGTTCCAGGATGTTTCTCTTCTTCAAGGACAGTAGTTCCTGACTAGAAATTCCTTACTAATCATTGTGGACGATTTAAAGAACAAACTGACCTAAACTGATATATGCTATCTGTCCTTGTATTTGATAAGAAATGTGTAGGGACAATAATATGTCCTATGCGTCCTTGTGTTTGATGAGAAACATTTGTACAGACTACACTAGGACCTACCCCCCACCTTGTTTCTCCTCCCCTCACACCCCACCCAGCTCATGCCTCCCTCCTCACCCCTCTTACACCTTGCTCCCTCCTCCCCATCTCACACCTTGCCCCTCTCCCTCTTTCACAAAGATGGGCTGTCACGTGGAGGTGCTCTTTCTGCGCTACATCTCAGCCTGGGACCTGGACCCGGGCCGCTGCTACCGTATCACCTGGTTCACCTCCTGGAGCCCCTGTTACGACTGTGCCCGGCACGTGGCCGACTTCCTGCGCGCCTACCCCAACCTCACCCTCCGCATCTTCACCGCACGCCTCTACTTCTGCGAGGACCGAAAGGCAGAGCCTGAGGGGCTGAGGCGCCTGCACAGGGCGGGGGCTCAAATTGCCATCATGACCTTCAAAGGTGAGATATGCAGGCAAGAAAGGAATGAAAGAAAGTTATGGGAGGAGGTTAGGGAGACCCAGGAGGATGGGAGAAGCTAGAACAAGGAGCCAGTGAAGATGATGGCAGGATGTGATGATTGATTTAGTGATCATAGGGAAGGTCAGTGTCCTCTCTGGGGCAGTCTTGATCACTCTGTAACTCCCCTGTGCCTTGCACAGATTATTTCTACTGCTGGAACACATTTGTGGAGAACAGGGAAAAGACATTCGAAGCCTGGGAAGGGCTGCATGAAAACTCTGTCCATCTATCCAGGAAACTTCGACGGATACTCCTGGTGAGAGCCAATTCTTCTTCTCCCTCCAGTGTCTCTTCCCCTCAGCTTCTTCCTCTATTCCTTGTTATAGCTCCTCTCTGCTCTTTCTGCCCACCACCGTCATCTGCCATTTCATTCATTCCTGTGTCTTCACCTTTCACATCTCTCATGACTCTCTCCTCCAGCTTCCTTCATATCTCCTCATTCTCTTCCCCTTCTTCCACCTCTCATCCCATCCCCTGCCATTCCTTCCTCCTTGCCCATTTTCATAAGTGCCTGCTCACTTGACAACTAACCCACCATTTACATTTTGTCCTGCAGCCATTGTATGAAGTAGATGATTTACGAGATGCCTTTAAAACTCTGGGACTTTGATGTGAAAGTCATCAGCAAGCAGAAGACTTCACAAACAGATGTTCTTTGATTTCCAACTCTCTTCCTTACAACAGATCTTTCTCTTCTTCCCTCTCTACATCTCTCCTCCTTACAGCCCTGTGTCTAGAGATAAGATTATCTTCATTTTTTTCATTTCCAAGGAGAATTAGGCTGATCTTCTGAAGACACATTCCCCAGTCTCACACCTCATCCATTGCTAGCTGGTAACAGCCAGGACTGCACTGATGCCAGAGAGCAATTTGTCTTCCCTCAGTCCCTGTGGAGCTAATTCAGGTGGTCCACTAAATGGAGTTCTGGGTTTAGCCTTTTCCAGGTGGGAGCAGACAACCTGCAAAGTTATTGCAATGGTGTTCTCACTGGCACCGCACGGACCTGCACATTTCATGAGGGCTTTGGGGAACATGTCTCTTGGCTCTTAGAGCTGCACTACACTGAGCTGCTCTGTGTACTCCCCTATGAAACGGTTTATTTGTGCTTCTGGATGTGGGTAGGAAGTTGAAAATCATCACTGTTTAGGTAGTATGGCCTATTTTCTAACAGCAAAATTGGCCAGTTATTGGAAAGCTTGACTGAGAGTATTGAAGTGAGTCTTGGACAGCCCAGCTAGCTTAGCTCGGAAACCTCACTTAAAGCCAGCAGGTCTTTTAAGCGCCTCCTGCCCAGAAATGAGGGAGCTTCAGTAGCTGTGGGTCCAGGTTTTGTGCCCTAGGACACATTGGAACTAGACAATAAAAGCCTAAAATGTAAGCAGAAGACTTGCTGGCAAACATTTTCAAGTGTGAGCTGCAATTCTAGGTGTCCAACAAAACATTTCCCGTGAAGAAATAGATCACTCAACTCTTATTAACTATGCTGAGAGCTGTGGCAGCTCAGTACTGATCGGTGTGTGGACCTCCCATCCAGCCAGGGAAAGAGCCACCAAGGCACTTCACCTCTGCAATGTTTCTCCGGCATACATCTGCTGGAAAACACACTGCATTTCCACATTGTCCCTCTGACTTAATTTCTCATTCACGTAGGTTAAGGCTGTGTCATTTTAGATAGTGCTTTGGCATCTACATCAGTCACCATCTGTTTCTTCATATACCTGAGGGAGGAGCACCACAGCACTCACTACTGGAGTACTTTTCATCCAATGAGCATTTCCTCCTAGATCAGACCTGCAGTATGCTCCCTCCCTAGCCAAATGTCTCTGTTGGAGGTACCTTAACAGTTCCACAGTCTTCTGTTTTTTCAAGCCTTTTACTGCCCATAGTATGGCCAGATACGGCTAGTTGGTGACTGGACGGAGAGCTGACCAGAAAAAACACCAGGCATGAGCAAAGCTATGCAGCCTGTAGATATCTTTACAAAAGATATCTAGGAGCAAAATCAAAGCATCCTCCTGCCTGGCAGTCACTGTGTTTCCACTGGGGCACCCCATTAGTACCTGACCTTGTGGACATAGTCTTTACCAAGCTGAAGACATGGGTTCATAGTGCATGCCTACTCACCACCACCTTCCCACTACCCAAATTACAGATAGATTCTCCTCTTCATTCTAACCTCTTGAGGCTTTCTTTGCCAAGGCTAAATCTGTCCCGTGTTTTAGGGGTGCTCTGTCATTTCCTTCATGATGGTTGTGAGTTCTCTGCTCCATCCTGTTCCTCTTTATGTCTAAGGCTGGAGGCTCCTGTGTTGTTCCTCAAAAGACCTCCCCTGGTGACAGACCAGTCACAGGAGGACAGCAGAGAGCCCTGCTCCCACAGTGACGCCTCCTGCTAGGAGAGGTCACAACTGGGTGCATCAAAAGCTTCCTACAACTTCAGGCTCCTAAGACACTCTCAGTTTGAAGAATTTCAACTAGGAATAGCAATGAGAGTTCTTTGCAAAGCATTAATTTGCAAGCATGGTGTTGTATATTTGTTTGATATAGTGGATATTATTTATATAAATAAAGGTCTTACAAATGAGCATCTGTTTTTGCCACTGTTTTGGTACCATGTGGGTGAGGGAAGTAGAAGTTGACACAGAGGTCTGACATGCCATCTCTCCTTTCTGATTTCTGGAGAGATGACCTGGCACTAGCCTATTAAACTGTCTTTATCCTTTTCACTTATAACTTTGAAATTGCTGACAGTGCCACCCAGCAGATCAAGGCAAATAAAGTATTCAGGCAGTAGATACTTTGGAGATACTCCCAAAAATCTGTAATGTAAATGCTAAAGTTGTTCAAGATGCTTCCTTCATTGATTGCAAGCTTATTGTCCCCATCCATGACCCATAACTAACCAAAGTGGACACAGAAGTGCTGGGTCAACGTATTTCACAAAACGCGAAGAGAAGCAGAGGCAGAAAAAGGATGTCTGTCTTCCAATTTTTTCGTATTGACCTGTACAACACTGTTGTCCTTCTCAGTGAAATTGTTGGAGACCTACTAGAAAAATTAACATTTTCTAAAAAAGCAGCTGAGATACTGGATTTTGCTTAAATGCTGACAAACACTGAGTTGAAGATACTTATTGAAACATGACAACTGGTGACATTATACAATGGGAGAATGAATGTAATGAGTAAATGCAAAGAAACATACACTGCATTCAGAATACTTCCTAAATTGCTTCTTCTGAATTTAAAACAGATTAAATTCAGAGTGGACTGTTTAGCTAGTCTATGTGATTTAGCTACAGGAGTTTAGCTCTTCCGTTACAGAGATTCCTTTTAACTGCATTTTTTCTGTTCTCAAATACCAATTCATATTATTTGTTACAAGGTGTTTTTTGAACTGGTATTATTAATTAATTCAACCTCAAATGCATTAGATGTCTCTGCCAAGAATAACTCCCTGGAGGATGACTGTAATGTAGTAACATTACTTTTTCAACCTAAGGTATTTTTAACTTGCTTTGTAGACTGTGTATATAGGGACTGCTGCTTGTGTACTCTAGAGTACCACTTACATTTACAGCCTATCCCTGACGGAGATAGTGGCTGTGCTATTCTAGGTGTCTCTTTCCTTTGTATGCACCTGGGAAAAGAGCAACTCCTCAAGGGAACTCTGGTGAATATACCTCAGGCCCCATTGCCTGAGTTGTGGGAAATGGGGGCCTGGGATTCCTGGGAAGGTGTTTCCTCATGAGACTGGGGGGAACAGCCAGAGCAGGGTCCTATGGCACTAAGCGAAAACCCCCCGTCTCACTTGATCCAACATCCCACGGTTTGCGGTGCTGAACAAGGCACAAGCACATCTGAATAGCTGCTGCCCCAATTCTTGCTTTCCATAGGCCTGCCCTCCTCCGCGTTCTCTTGTTTCTCACACCCTAAAGACTACAGCCACCATTAGTGACAGGATACGAAAGATTTCCCAGCAAAGCTGTCACAAACATGAGCTTTAGCCAGGCCTGCCCCCATGACTGGGTGTGGAATGTTTCGGATGCTTTTTGCATGCCCAAGCTGTGTTACTGTAAGCACATCTTCACAAGGCTCAGGGGGCTGCTGAAAAACCATCCTGCCCACAGGCTGGAGGCAGCTCCTTCATCCTCACTGAACCTCATCCTGCGTGTCTCTGCATGCGGCCACCTGCGTGACCTTTTGGCAATCAATCAGACCCTCGGGACGCATCCAGTTTTATGACAACTGGCATGTGCTTTATCACCCCAGGGGATGGGATACGGAGACCACCCGCTCGGTGAAAGCTCCAACTCTGCGGCAGAGCGAGGTACAGGATCGGTCTTTGATGATGGAGGAAACCGGATAAACAGGGGATGGGATGGTTATTGGTGCAGTGTGGAAAACCAGACATGGGTGCCATCTCCTGGTGCACGGTGGGGTCTGGCACCCTTTGCAAGGGTGTTGGCTGGAGGGATGTTTTTCGTCACTGCAAACGGCTCTCAGAATCCAGCTCTCGACAACCCCCAGAACATGCCCATTGAAGAGCAGGACACTGACATCATTCCCACAGCTGCACACAGCATTACTCCAGGTCAGTACACAGCGTCCTTGGACATCACACTGCACTAATAAGAAACAGATTACCATTAAACAATGCAAAGACACGCTCCAGGCCCTTGCAAATACAAGGGGGATTTTCAAAGCATGCCTCCCCCCTCCACTCTTGCTCCCTCTCCCTTTCCCACACGCTGGTACTTGGAAACCAGAACAGAAAGGGACTTCGGGGTCATGGAGTCCAGACCCCTGTTACTTGCCCCTTCAGGGGCTTTTAGCCTAGATGTATTTGTCCTCTAGCTTAAGTAGTTTTATTCTCCACCCCTGGTGCTGCCCCTTTGGTGTTTCTATGAGCAGAAAATTCATTATTTAATCACATAAGTATTAAATACTGGAGGCGATGGGAATCAGATTTGATTCGCAGAAGAAACGTGGAGCGGTTTGGCACAGAAGAGACGATTTGTGCTGACAACACCAGCAGTGATAAGCAGAGCCTCTGAAGGGGAAGGAGAAAGTGGGTTGCTGCAAGAGCAGTGGTCAGAGCAGAGGCATAGGCACCAAATTGTGGCAAGTATTTTGAAGGCTGCCATTGGCTTTTAAATTTCTCACTTTCGTGATAGGAAGGTTTCCCTTCAGGCTTTCAAACCCACATCAAATATAGCTAAAATATCGCTGTTGTTGCTGCTGTTGTCACTAATATTATTAAGCATACCAGCTGAAGGACTGATGTGACTTTTGAAGGTGTGGGGCTGATATTGAGAGAGGTAATCTTCCTGCCTGCAAGGGGCCTGTCTCCTCACATGGGCGAGTGCACCCAAGTTCCAAGGCAGGGAGGATGTTGATGTCTCCGTGCTATAACCTTGTTATTAAATCACAGCTAAGACCTATCCTACTCTACAAGCTGGAACAATGTTTTTTACAGGTCCAGAAGGACAGAAGAAGATGACAGTAGACCATCTCTCTCCTGTGGTTACCTCTATAGTCTAGCAGTATGGTAGACCTACATCTATGTCCTTACACACCAGTAGGAACACAGCAGATTGCAAGTTCACTTTGGCAGCTAAAACTGGTGTAAAAAACTTCACTGGGCTTACTTGGCAAGCTTCCAAATGGACCACAGAAAGTTTGTCCCCCCACCTTCAATGGGAAAGGACTGAGCCTTCCCTGAAGAATCATGTATGCCAGCTAATTCATAAAAATGCGTACATGCACTTCAGTTAATCCAGGCACTTCTGAGCAGCTGAATGACTCCATAATGCCCAGAGCTGATATCAGTAGTAGCAGTGACCCATGACAGGGATGGGGATGCCAGAGACTTCTCCTTCATTACGCCTCGGTGATCAGCTGTACCAAGAGACTATACCCATCCAGATGTGACCGGGGGTTGTGGGGGCACCAGCCTGTGTCAGTGTTCCCTTCAGAGTCCAGGCTCCACTGGGAGAATGGCACCATCTCTCACGCTGCCTTGTCCATTATTTCAGCTTTATGAGGAGTCCTCTTGCTCCCTTAGAAATAGTCCTACACATTACAGGACCATCACCACTGCAAATTTCTTGCCTAATGGACTAGGATTTCTGCTAAGCAAATGGGCACATCACTGGTTCACCCCTCTGACCCAGAGTCACTTGTGCTGGGGCAGGGCCACAGGATCCTGATCACACTCCAGCTGGAGTTGTTACAGCCTCCATAAAATGCTGTCTCTGCTTTCAGCTGTCTCCAAGATCCTGCTTCGTTTCCTCTCTCAGAACAGCAGTGTAGCTGCTTATGCTTCAGAAAGGGCTGTTGAATACGCAGAAACCACATTTGGCCTAGGAGGAGCTGAAGAGAGCTGGAGCCTAAGAGTGTGCCAGACGAGAAGTATTACATCTTCTTACTTTGTTCTTCTTCTCTAGTATTTTACTAGGGAAATACATTCCTAGTAATACATTTTCAGGAACACACTGTTGCTGTTTTTCTCTTTTGGGACTTCTAGCAAGACTGATTAGTCCTTCTGAGAACAAGGAACAAACAAGAAGTTGGACAGAAAACCAGGTAATTACAAGAGACAACAAATGAAAACATTTGTTTTGCGAGTAAGAGTCATAGAGTCAATACTATAAGTATAGGGAGCTGAAAAGGGACATAAATCAGCACATCCTTGTGCAGGCACCCACTGCTTCCTGAAGAACCAGCAACACATGCCAATATTACTTTGAGACAGGACGATGGAAGAGGAGCAGGCCCAACAGCTTCCAGGACATGTGTCCAAAACTCATCAGGTTGCACACCCATCTCATATTCTTGCTAGTGCTGACCTACTGTTATTAATCCACACGGCATCCCTCACAACCTGAACAGAATCACACCTACCACACCATCTGAGAGAAGCTGCACTGGATAACGCTGCAGAGGCCCATGTTAAATGAAATTGAGGAGCCTGGTGGGATTTCATTTTCCTCCTCCTTCATTGATCATTTTGTCCTCTGTTGTTCTGCTGTATATCCTGAATACTCCCTTGCTTTTCTCCCTTGGCAACCAGCCCACTCTCTGGCCGGGGGCTAAACAGATGAGTATTAGCTGAAGTTCAAAGCAAGAATAGGGTACCTCTTGGTGTGCCAGGAATAACCCCTCTGTCCTGCACTCAAGGCACTGTCCTCTACCTTGTCTGCAGCAAAACTATTTCATGGCAGTAGTTCATTGAGATGAGCCTTGGACTATCAGGAACAAAGTTGGAGGATTCACAGCAGGGTCTGTACTCACTTCAGATGATACTGCAGGAAAAAGCAATTAATTTGGAGCAGATCACCATGCTGCTGATTAAGATCAACTTTGGACTGGTATATTCCTTACTGGACTACTGGTCCTTTCTGATGTAGAACCACATGGTTGACACATCCCTCACTTCTGGACTGTCTAATCCCCTTCACCTAGTGATACTTACAGAAGGCTCTTGTTCTTTCTTGGGTCTTTTCAAACAAATTCTCACCTATCAACCCACCTTCCCCTCCTAATTCAAGTTCATGTCTTGTTTAATGCCCAGGCAATGACATTACCCTACTCCAAAGATCTGGGCCATCCAACTGTCCATCTTCCTCCAGAGACTTGGAGTTTTAGCTACACTGAGCTCTGATGTTTCCAAGGTCAAAGTTTGACTGCATATTTATTCTAAGGTACAGAAACATAGTGACACCTAACAGCATTTTTATATTATTTCATGTGAACTAGCAATGTGTTACTAATTTCCACACTGCTATGGGTAAAGCCTTCTCTGTGCTATGCTATCTGTGAGCAAGGTTCTATGATGCTTAAGTATTTCTGGCAAGAGATCTTCAGGTCTCATAGGTTTTCTTAAATCTTAGGGTTTCCATTTTGTTCTGCCCATGGACACTACAGATTGTTGTATATTTTGTGCTGTTGTACTTTCTAGACTCTCAGATGGTACTCAGCTAACTTCTGTAGCATAATAAAGTTTCAAATCAAGCCAGAAATGACGGTGTTTGAAGATATATGTTGATTAGGCTCAAATCACGTTGCCACATTCCACAGCAGACCAGTAACTTACAAGTTCTGTTGCTGAATGGTTATGGCTCCTGGTGTATTCAACTACATGTTGATGAAGTGATTAGATGTCTCCTTAAGGAAGCAAAGAGTTAACACTAGAATGTCCAGAAGGAAGGCATGTGACATCCAGCCTGAGGTCCTGGACAGGGGAACAAAAGGTTTAACCATGCTATACACTGCTTGGAGTAGTTTCACTTGGTTAATGTAGGAGACACTCCCCAGCCGGCTGCCCTCATCTTTAGATACTCTCTCAGACAGCAGGGGCTGGAGCTGCTTCCTCAGCCTGCAGGTTTTCTGGCTGTCTTGATTGTCTGCTAAACATCTGGAAACTTGGCCTGGACAAACGATGCTATAAGATTTAATCAACTAGAAGAGATAGGCATGGTTCCCATCAGCCCCTGCCTTATTTTTCAAATAGTCATTTGTGCCAGCATGTTGCAGATCCCAGCAGCAGCACATTCCCCAGTCAGATCACACAGCGGGCCTCCTGCTTGGAGGGGTTGAGGATCATCAAACACGAAGTTCCCAACACGATTCATTCAGATGTTTTGCATTATCTGCAATTCAAACTGAAAACTGTTGAAAAGCCCAACACACCTGTATCTTCTTTCTGTCTTCTGCCCGTGGAGATATCTCCTACCATACCATTCCACTCAGTGTTTACAGCTGGAAAAGTAGACTTTTTACTGCGTGCCCCCAGTTAGCAAAGAACAGCTGGGACTCCAGAGAGTGGAATTACAACGGAAGGATGAGCGCCCAGCAACTGAACAAGAAAAGCAAAGTTTCCACAGAGTTGACATTTTCCGTTTTATTCTGTTGTTTCCACAGTCATAAAAATAGAGAGAATAAAACCTTAAAATGAAGTGATATAATCCTTAGTAATAAAAGCAGTAATCTAATAATAATATTACATGAAAAAATATAAAAGCATGAAGTATTTTTCTGAAATATACATAGCCATAAGGGTGATCTTCATTAAAAAAAAACCAGAATGCATTGCTCTTATTACTTCTTTGGAACAGATCAGAACATGAAAGATGTTACTCGCTGGCCTCTGAGGAGGGTACTCACAGAATCAGCAGAAATGAAAGTTCTGACCCTGGGGCATGGTCTTCATCCCCACTGGACTCTCAGGAAAGAGAGTCTTGTAAAGACCCAGAGTACTGTGTCCTGGCTGCCCAGCTGCACATCCAAGCTTCCTGATGGTTTCTCATGTACTCCTTCTGATACTTAACAATGCCAGGTCAGCAGTAAGAGCCTTCTCTGGTGGCAGGATGAAGCTCGTAGTTCAAGGCTGCAGTAGAAAAGATTGCCAGGGACTGGCTTTTCAGGTCTTGTAAATAATGTTATGATGCACAAATGCTTAAAAGCGTGCTGCTGATGCCTGTTAGTATTCAGTTCTCCCACAATGGAGGAAGACCCTAGCAAGAAGAAAGAAACATGAACATTAAAAAATAGATACCAAAAGCTTAAGTTACCTCTTCAGTGTGATCCAGAGTTTGAAAATATAGCATCTAGTCCAAGAAAGCACTCTGATCCACCTTCAGCATGTTAGATAATCTCCCCTGGGACACAGCTTTCCAGACAACAGGGTGGCATCTTGGAATTTACTGTGCCATGCAAACCCGTCCTAGAAAGACACTCGGGAACAGAAGCTTTTAAAAAGTGGCAGATTACATAGCTGAATCCAGGGGAAGTGGAGCTAGATCCTGTGGAAAGGCAGAATTTTGGGGGTTAGAAAGGCCCTCTAGAGGTCTCTAGATCAACAAGTTTGCAGCATAGCTAACCCCAAAGCTAGATCTGGCAGCTCAGAGGAAAGTTCTTGGCGGGGTCTGACAGCCTCTCTGGGCACCTGTTCCAGTACAGCACCACTGTCAGGGGAGACTTTTTCCTTCTGTCCAGTTGGGATTTCCTAAATGCCTGTTGCCTCATTTTCCCTCTGTGTGGCTTTGAGGAGAGGCTGGCTCTGTCGTCTCTGCCTTTATGCAATGGAAAACTGCAGTTAGACCCCACTTAGCTTTCTTTTCTTTAGGTCTAACAAAGCCAGTTCTCTCAGCATCTCCCTGCAGAGCAAGTACTCCAGGCTTCTGACCATTGCAGTGGTACTCCACCAAACCCTTTCTAGTCCCTCAGTGTCTTTCTTACGCCAGGCAGGCCAGGACTTGACAAACTGTATTTCTCTGGAGCATGTGCCTGGAACTCACTCTCCTCATTACAACTCTGCATAATTGATACAATGGGGCTGGGTGTTCACAAGGGCTCAGCACACAGGCCTTCCCCTTCCTTCTGTGGAGGGTTGATGGCTAGTCAGATCTACTGATAATGGGCCCTATTCGCCTTCATTTTAGGGGAGGCTTGAGTTTGGCTGAGACAGCAAAGACTCAGCGTGAGTGTCCCAGTGCAAGCTTCCTAGCCACTGTGACTCTGCAGTAGTCAACAAGATTGCCAGGGGCACAGGGAGGAATAGGTCCTTTGTTAGCTGGCTTTTTAAAACCAAGACCTAAAGGGCGTATTCTCCTTGTACTGCTGCCCAGGGAACTGTGCTGAGTTGGCTGTAGTCTGTCAGTACTCACAGACATTTAGCAGACAGCTCTGTTCAGCCCCCTGGTAAGCCTCGCACTATGCATTTGATTGTGCGTAAGCTGCCATATTATTTAATCATCATCTCAGATATTAGGAGACTCGGGAAGGCTGAAAGCCAAGGGAGAAATATCTCCTCAACAGTTACATTGCATTAACTACTCGGTTAGATCCGCTGACTGACTGGATAATGCCACTGACTGTGTATCCTGTCACCTGAACGTCTTACTCAGACAGAATTAGAAAGGTCAGGTCCAGAGGTATTAGAAGACCTATGTAAAGTTTGGGGTGAAATGAAAACTAATTCTAACTTTTCCTCCATCAGAAATAAAACTAGGCATTTATAGCATCCCACAGACAGGTTAATTTTTCTCCTTCTAGACTGTCTGTATTATGTAGGTCTGCGCATCCCTTCCTCTAGCTCCTGCCGTCCATTCTGCTAGCCCCCGTTCTACATATGGGGACCAGTTCAAGCAAGAACTGGCCTGCCCCACAAAGGGTGGCTGAGCCAGGAAGTGAACTCCACTCCTGGTCTTCTCTTCTGTTCAGTAGACCACTTTCTCTTTCTCATATAGTAGGATATCAGGCTGTAGAAATAACTTCTGCAGTTGTATGGATTGCAAGAAACAGGGAGTGCAGGTCTCAGTCATATGATACTCTTACGTGTAAGCTCTGACCCTGATAGTGAATCCACCCATCTGGGCTTTTCAACTTAACTAAAACCAGTGGCCCTGTCCTGAGAGGCAGAAAGAGTGTACTTGAAGCATGTTTACACAGCTGAAGGAGCTTTTGGGACCAAACAGCTCCAGTAAGCTGCAAGCTAATGAACTTGTAGCTGATCCTTGTAAAGGGTTGAAATGATTTACCCTTTCCTTAGTAAAAAAACCTGAGAGTATTGCTAATTCTCTTCTCTACTCCTGGCCACAAAGGCACAATGTAGCAGCATAGTCCCTGGCAATTTCTTGCCCGCTTGGCCCTCTGTTCATGCAGCATCAAGCCCATGATTATTTTTCCTAATATAATTTCTGCTAACACTGTTTCCAGGATCCTCCAAACCTCCTTTTCCTAGGATTTTGCATTACTTTTTAGTCTCAGTGTTTTCTTTAAGTGCTTACTAACCAAAAGGATATGAAAGAGCTCCATACAATTCAGAAGGATGTATGAAGAGAAGTTCCAGGGCCAATAATCATCTTCTCCATGTTGATATGCAACAAATCTTTTCCAGCAGTAACTGTAATCTGAGAAGAGAGATATCCAGTCACTCTTGATGAAAGACATGCCCAATTCTTTCTGCATTATTATGTCAGTGAGTCACTTATTTCTCAGTAAGACAACGGTAAAAGGCAGGAGAAAGATATTCATCTGAGGGTATTCATGCAGGGAACCAACAATGACTTGCATCTACACAAATAAGTTAGTGGAAAGGGGAACCAAAACTGCTCAAATAGCAATATGTCTAAAAGAGGAATTGCCAGAGACAGAGATCACTACAGTGGCTTGGGTAACCCCTACCGCACATCAGGGCATAAAGCCAGAGCACGTTGGCCAAGGGAGAAGGAATCAATGAGTGGCAGCTGCTTCTTTGGGGGAGACTGAAAAGGGGAGTGGCACATGCAATCGGGGCTGTTCAGGCGTACTTTTTGGCAGCCTTGTGCTTGATCTCAGCAGTGTTGGCTAAGACAATAAACTCATTGCTTCAGTCATGAATCTGACTTATCTTGATGGTCAGAGAAAACCTGAACACCCTAACATTTAGCAGTCTTGTATTGACCTTAGTGTCAATAGGATGGCCAGAGCTTCTGTCAATGCTCTCTGGTGGTGTGATCCCAGAGACAGGTTCCCCAACATAAATAATGTCCTTCAAGTTCACATTTGACCTGGTAAGTTTTGTAGCTGCACACTCCAGTAGTAAGTATCCAGACAGGTATGTGAGATTCATATTTTCAAATGTAGATTCTTTTCTTTGAACTGCTTGTCTATTTTGAGCCAACAATGAATATGAGCCAGCAATGTGTGTTTCCAGCCCAGAAAGCCAACTGTATCCTGAGCTGCATCAAGAGCAGTGTGGCCAGCAGTCCAAGGGCAGGGATTCTCCCCCTCTACTCCACTCAAATGAACCCCCCCCTGCAGTGCTGTGTCCAGCTCTGGGGCCTCCAACATAAGAAGCACATGGACCTGTTTGAGCAGGTCCAGCGGAGGCAACAAAGATGATCAGGGGCTGGAGAACATCCCCGGTGAGGACAGGCTGAGAGTTGGCGTTGTTCAGCCTGGAGAAGAGAAGGCTCCAGGGAGAACTTACAGCAGCCTTCCAGTACTTAAAGGGGCTACAGGAAAAGCTGGGGAGGGACTCTTTATCAGGGAGTGTAGGGAGAGGATGAGGGGTAATGAAAAAAAACTGAAAGAGGGTAGATTTAGATTAGATATAAGGATATAAGGGAGAAATTCTTTACTATGAGGGTGGTGAGGCCCTGGCACAGGTTGCCCAGAGAAGCTGTGGCTGCCCCCTCCCTGGAAGGGTTCAAGACCAGGCTGCACGGGGCTTTGGGCAACCTGGGCTAGTGGAAGGTGTCCCTGCCCATGGCAGGGGGTTGGACTAGATGGTCTTTAAGGTCCCTTCCAACTCAAGCCATTCTGTGATTCTATGATTTTTGCAGCCAAACGTCATCAGGCAAGCAAGATATACATGCAAAAAGACAGACATGCAAGAAATGTTTTCTGTGATGCATCATCTGAAAGTCTCCTTTAGATATGTCTCCTTCTCTTCCCCAGCTATCAAGAGAAACCAATTACTTGCCGCAGCTGGCAAGCTGATCTGCATACATATACTCGGAGGGACAGATTCTATCTTATGGTCAGGATTATTCACTGTATATAAAGGAGGTGTGGATGGTTACAGAAAGACCTAACTCTCCTTGTTTAGATTTAGCAAGAGGAAATGACCATGCTGGTCCTGCTGCTGTACGGGACTGGGGGAGAACTAAAGCAGAAGAGTGGCATTTTTGCACTCACTAGTCCTCCCCAATGCCAGTCATCACCGCTATTACAAAATACAACTGCCGAGAGTGCACATAATCCCAGACCTTTCAATTCACACCTAGACAAACCAAAGAGTTGTTGGGTTACCTGAAAGATTCATGATATGTATAATGACTCCATTTGTTGACAGGCTCCTGAGACCTTGCCGGTTACGGATATCCAAGTGCCTGAACAGCTTGGCTGCGTATATTTCCAAGGTCACATTGGGATGTAGCCTCAGGAACTCCAGAATTCTTCTGGAGCATTTCCCACAGGGTGTAGTAGATAGGACCCAGGTGATGGAGCAAGAAGCTGATGGCATGGCCTTGAAACAGTTTTCCAAGAAGTTGACTTCAGCATGTTGGGTAGAATTGTTTGAGCACCAGTTCCTCCAGGTGGTACCTTTGCGCCACCTGATTTCATACAGCAGGTACACCACCTTTGGATGTTTGTCAGGCAAATAATTTCTTTTGAATTCATTTGGCTGTATCTTCCACCTGCGACAAAAGTACCAGCAGTACTGTGATCCCAACATTTCAATGACGTTTGGTCCCATTGTGCATTGCCTGCTCTCAACATCAGCCAAGCCTCCCACTCTCAGCCTTTCACATCACAAATGAGCAGCTTGAAGGAAGTTGCGATCTAATGATCTAAACCTGGAATTTGTTTAGGCTCCAGAATTATTCCCCTAGAGTGGCCCTGATGAAGCACAGAAAGCACCTCCTTGAGAGGTGCTGGGAGGGTAAGCAACAGCATCGCCACTCTGAGATCAGCAGGGTCAAAGCAGCAAGAGAGCTGGAAAGGAAAATAGGGGAAAAAGATGGTAAGAAAACAAGGCACAAAGCTTCTTAACTTTGCTCATCTCTGGAAATTGCCACAGGGCCCAGGTAGCACACAGTGATAGAACTCTTACCTTTGATTGCTCTGTCTGGGTGCAGAACCTATATAAAAAGGATTTGTGAGTCATTGGAGATAGGAGATCAGAAAACAAAATTTCCTCTACATTTACTGTCCTGGCTCCTTTCAGACTATACAATCCCTGCCAAATCTCTTTTACCTAAAAGGGCTTAATAAGTAGTCCGAGCACAGCAGGATAGCTACTCTGGGATGCCGAACTCATGGATTTCTACCCGGGAGTTAAACTTGATGGTTGTTTAAACTATGCTGTACATGAACCCTTGCTCACTTTAACACATTAGGGCTGGCTGTGATCTTGCTCAAGTTTAACTTGATTTCAGCAGTACTGCACCTGCTTTTCCCTGAGCAATTCAAGAGCGGAATCAAATCTCTTCTCCTTTTGTATTTTCTAAACCACTTCTACCAGGCAAAACTTGAGCTGTTTTCCTGTTGGTACTCATAATGTCAATCTAGATAAAAATATTTTCACACCCAGTGGTTCTTTCTTTTCTTAGTATGAAACCATTTCAAAAGCTAAAAAAATGTAAGCACCAAGGAAAAAAATATCAGTGCAGAAAGGAGGATAATTTCTGACTAACACATACCTATGGGGTGGCACCACAGACCTGCCTGATTTTGTCTCTCATGGTAGCAGAGAAGTTTGACCCTATTATCCCTTGATCCCTTTCTAGCTGACAGTCTAGATGAAAACAATTGCAGGTGAACAAGGCTAGTTATTTCTTTTGTAAAAGTCCATCCATAACAAACTTAAGGATTTAAGAGCCCTCATTTTATTGAAGAAAAGAATTAATTTATTTAGAATTAAGATTCTAAAGGCACAATTTTCCATATCTCTTAGCTCTTTAAGATGAAGAATTATTTGAGATCTCTTTCTACATTGAGAGGTTTTTCGGAATTAGAATTCTTCCTGCCTAATGCCGCATCAGGGTTAAGAAAACTATATTAATGTTTTGAAGCTGGACCTAATCCTGAAGGTACAGTAATGCATTCAAAGAGATGACACACACAAATCCACAAGTGTCTCCTGTGTATCTTCACATGCCAACATACACATTTGTCTGTACTCACCAGTTCCTTAGATACAACCACAGTAAACATCTACACTGAATCTGGAGAAACAGACCTACTTTTCACATACGTGTACTTACCTCTATCAGTGACAGCAGCCATGGATATTTCTGGATTTGTCTGTCTCCTCTTGGGTGATAGGTGTCCCTTTACTGATGGATGTTCCTTTATTAGTCTTACATTTGTTTCAGTTTCGATTCTTGAAGACTGCAATTTAGACGTTAGTAATATTACCCAGCTGAATATTTCTTCACGGTGACTCGCTCTTCCGCAAATAATCTACCTCACTGGGTGAAATTGAAAGCAAATTCCTGGCATCAAAAGACTGCAAAAGAGGGTCAGTCCCATGCATAAGTGGATCTAGGGGTGTAGACAAGGTTGCCTGCCGGAAGCTGGAATTAACAGATAAGCCATTTTTTGCAGTGCAAAATAGAAATTATATCTCTTTATTACCACAAGTCCCAGAATAGAAAAGCCACTCTTCTCTTGTCACCCCAATGCACCAAGAGAGAAAGAGCATCCACACAAATGGCATGAAGTCATAGCTGTGGCATGACAGGTAAATTTTCTGGCACCCAGATATCATCAGAAAATTGAGCAGAACTCAGTGGAGAGAGGAAAACAGATGTCATTTGCAAAAGCTTGTGATTTTATGGATCTCCAAGAGGTGGTAATGGCTACTGCCATTTTCCTTCATGGGACCATTCTGTGGAGTTCCAAGGACCACTCACACACCCTTGAACCTGGGTCCTCACATAAGCAAGGAACACCCTCAATGTGTGCGAGGACACATCTTTAGCTGTGGTCAGTGACCGGGCAGACGCTCTCAGGCAAACTCTAAGCAAGCTGCCCAGCATCCAGGAGAACTATGGCAATGAACAGTTTGTTGTGGGGGAACACCCAAATATTTCTGAAACTTTACGGCTGAGAAGAGCTCTGTGTTCACGTGGGCACCCTGAGAGCAAGACTTAGGCTAGCTGGTGAGCATCTGCAGAAGCTATTGGTCATGACAGATCAGTTCCCTGATGTAAAAAGAATAGATTTTTTCCAGTGCTCTGAGAAATCTGCTCAACATTATGAACTGGGCATCACCTTTCTGTGATCTGTTCTGTAACTCACACAAGATGCAGCAAAAAAATATTTCCCATTTAATCTGAAAAATGAGTGAAACAATGCTAGTTGCTAGTGAGGAGCTTTCCTCTGGCTGACACACCCAAAACCGGCTTGCAGAGCAAAGGCATTACAAAAGAATTCTACATATGGCTTAGAGATGACTGTGCTGGGTCAGTCTCTATGATCTACAATTTCCTCTGGGTTTGTTATACTGTTATTTCGGCTGCAGAAATGGATACACATTACTCCCTGAGGACAAAGCCATTCCTTCCTCAATGCCAAGTCTGACTTGGGATTGTAAAGCTCGGGGAGTCATTTATTTGTAATCTCCAAGGCCAGCCTTCAATATTCTATTGTCAAAAAAATTCTCAGTTTCCTGCAGGGGCAGAACAAACAGAAGTAAACATGAATGGTGGAGTAGAGAGGGAGGAGGGATTCAGGCACTGGCAAGGCCCTTGGTGAAGGAAAAGGCGGGTCATGGCAGGTTATCGGGCAGCAGAGTGACGACACAGCATCTGCCTTTGCTTTGCATCAGGGCCTTTGCTGCTGCAAGGTCACCACTCCACAGCACAGAATTGTTCCACAGCGGCTGCATTAGTTCATATCTTAGGAAGCATGAATGGGATCAACTCAGACACTCAGAGACTTCCTGAAGCAAGCAGAAAAGTGTTTGACTAATGTGGTTTTGAGTTCATGGACATGATGGACATGATAGTCAGTAAGGCCGGAAGTACATCAATAATCCAGTATTCTCTTCACTTCTCTCTGCAGTAGATATTTACAAATACGCAGTTGTAAACTAGGCTTTGAGATGCTTAGTCCGGTCTGCAAGAAATGGCTTGATTAGCAGCAGTCCTCAGTAACAGTAGTTCCTGGTATAAAACCAACTGGTGTGCCACCAGCAGAGAAGACAAAATGAGTCCAAGCAGAAGCAGGGAGTTTGCAATGCAACATTTCCAGGTGTGTCCAACAAGCTGAATGTGCTCTATGAGATGATGGAAAACCAAAAGAAAAAAAAAAGAAAAAAAAGAAAGAAGAAAGGAAATGTTATTCTGTTGTTCCTGTCAGCCCAATGTGAGGAGAAGAATCCCTTCCAAATCCGGCAGTTGGTTTAACCCTAACAAAATCAGAAAGACAAGGTCACCACACAAGTGAATTTTCATGCTTCAAGTGAATTTTCATGCTTCTAGAACTTGCACATTCTGTCTACAGGGACAAAACTTCAGTGCTTCAGAGTATGGTGACGACCTCTGGAAGGGTCATATATCTGGGTGGAAAAACTCTTTCTTGGCTTTTATGAGCAAACATCAGTAATCCAGTATGCCTTTAAGATGCTACCTGTCTGTACCAAGAGTCATGTATATGGGTGGGACCTCATATTACTGTGCTGCGACCAGATTTTTTTTTTCTATTCCTCATGCTGTCAGTTATCTCCCCTTACAGAAGCTGCTTAAGATAGTGTTAGAGATAAATATGAAGGTGGTTTGTAATGCTGAGCTATCAGTAACATCTGAATATATCTCACCCACTCCAGCAAATGGATTTTTTTAAAAACAAGCACCACCCTTATATGCACACCTCCTGAACATAAACGCATTTTGGAGGAACATACACTGCAAAGGGCACATAGAATGGTAGACATACACTCACTCATGACTCCTTTAGCCATCAGGTTCCTTAGTCCTTCACAAAAATATTCCCTTTGGTGGTAGTGGAGCCATGCTTGTATACATATGACCAGATTCACTGGTAATCATGTAGAAACTTCACAGTTTCTTCAGAACACTTTGCAGAGGGACTCACAGAATCATCTAGGTTGGAAAGGACCTTGAAGATTATCCAGTCCAACCGTTAACCTGGCACTGACAGCTCCCAACTACACCAGATCCCTCAGCGATACATTGACCTGACTCTTAAAGCCCTCCAGTGATGGGGACTCCATCACCTACCTGAGCAGCCCATTCCAACGTCTAACAACCCGTTCTGGAAAGAAATGCTTCCTGACACCTAGTCTAAACTTTCCCAGGGGCAACTTGAGGCCATTCCCTCTTGTCCTATCGCTTACTACTAGGTTAAAGAGGCTCATCCCCATCTCTCTGCACCCTCCTTTCAGGTAGCTGTAGAGGGCGATGAGGTCTCCCCTCAGCCTCCTCTTCTCCAGACTAAACCCCCCCAGTTCCCTCAGCCGCTCCCATCAGACCTGTGCTCCAGACCCTGCACCAGCTCCGTTGCCCTTCTCTGGACACGCTCGAGTCGTTCAATGTCCTTTTTGTAGTGAGGGGCCCAAAACTGAACACAGGAATCGAGGGGCGGCCTCACCAGTGCCGAGTACAGGGGTGAGATCCCTTCCCTGTCCTTGCTGGCCACAAGCCAGGATGCCATTGGCCTTCTTGGCCACCTGGGCACACTGCTGGCTCACGTTCAGCCGGCTGTCAATCAACACCCCCAGGTCCCTCTCTGACTTGCAGCTCTCCAGCCATACCTTCTCCAGGATATACGCTCAGAGGTGGACAGAGCAACAGGTAGCTAGGCTCCCTACAGGTGTCTCCCAGGAAACAGTTTTCAGAGTAACAGTCCTGCAGCATGACAGTATCACAGTAGTGGTGTCTACTAGATGGACCGCTCCACTAATTTATCTCATTGAGCCAGCTGTGTCTCAAGAGAGCAGGCACATAGTTTGCAATTCTTCTCAAACATCTTTTGGATTATCTGACACTTGAAACCCAAGAGGTACATCTGGTAACAGCAACTCCGGCATCACACCAAACAATTTTATCCAGCATAAAACACAAATAAGGACTGAGGTAGAAGTCATAGAAATGGAAACATATGGAAGAAATTAGGAAACAGGCAGGTTAGAGAGAAGAAAGAGGAGCACAGAAGAAGGAAATTGCGACCAGACATCATAGAAGACAAAAAGAGACAAGGTTTGAACCAGCCAAGATCCAATTTGCAATTCTCTGAGGATTTTACAGGTATAGATCTCTCTATTCTCTGTCTGAATGATCTATTGGAAAGAGGTAAGAATCACCCAGTGGGAATCTGGAAGCAGGGGGGAAAGCAGAACTTAAATGTGACTAAAAGCTTGGGGCTCATGCCACATAGGCTTAGGTCTCAATCTCCATTTACAAGCCTGGACTTAATTTGTAATGGTAAATTCTGTGTTAGTTCAAGTGCTCTGCTGCTGGCACATTTGACAGCAAAAGGAAAATCCAGTGCATGTTTGTTTGGATTTAAGAGAGTACTCTTAGTAGATATCTCCATTTTTATGGAAAGAAAAAACTCATAGCTTTTTGAGATTTACTCTGTGAACTTCAAACTTTTAAAAGGGCTAAAACATGTCTCTGTGTGCATTTGAATATCTATGCATGACTACACATTCACACAGATATTTACATATACATGTATGCATAATAATGCAATAATGCCTGTAAAAACGAAGCTTGTAGATATACAAATGCACATCCTTAGAGGCATATGAGTTTGCAGCTCTGACCAATAAGCACACCTACCCATGGCCTTTTTATCTCTCCCCTCCCCTCCCCTCCCCTCCCCTCCCCTCCCCTCCCCTCCCCTCCCCTCCCCTCCTCTCCTCTCCTCTCCCCTCCTCTCCCCTCCCCTCCTCTCCTCTCCCCTCCCCTCCCCTCCCCTCCCCTCCCCTCCCCTCCCCTCCCCTCCCCTCCCCTCCCCTCCCCTCCCCTCCCCTCCCCTCCCCTCCCCTCCCCTCCTCTCCTCTCCTCTCCTCTCCTCTCCTCTCCTCTCCTCTCCTCTCCTCTCCTCTCCTCTCCTCTCCTCTCCTCTCCTCTCCTCTCCTCTCCTCTCCTCTCCTCTCCTCTCCTCTCCTCTCCTGAATGACAACCAGCCCTAAGGGTCTATGGACAGAGCCCTGACCCAGGCAAGATGGCAAACAGGCGGTTAGGGGGAAGGACTTACCTGTGTGCCTACTTCAGTATTGATTTCTCTTAGGTAAACAAAACATCTCAATATCCTTGTAATATAATTCCCATTAACTGGTCAGACTATAGAAATCAGAGTAGTGGATTGAATACATTTCATGGGAGTTAGTGTGAAAAAAAGAAAAGCTTTAAGTGAACATTTTGGACTACGATTTCCTACTCTAAGCAGTTGTTCTACAGCCCTCTCACACTACTTTGCATCACAGAAGTTCTATATATTTACCTTTATGATTTTGCCTCGTTTCTACCTCTCTGTTTCATGCATGTGCTGTGTGAAAGCACTTGGCAGAACAATAAGTACTCCAGTGGACATCAGTGTGTCCGTATTCCCTTTGAGAGGCTGAGTCTGGCATACAGTCATCACACAACTGGCAGGGTTTTAAATAGCGAGGGGGACAACAAAACCAGGTGGACTTCACTGGAGAGAAAGTAATGATTCATCTGTTCCTTTCCTATCATACCAGAGACAGTGTTCAGAGCAGCTCTAGGAACTTTCCACGCTGAGCTTTTTCTTCTCCAAGCACTCACAGATTGCTCAATGGTGACCATATGGTTAAACCCTCCCCAAAATTCACCTGTAAGCTGGAGCTCCCATGGGAGGTAAAACCTCCATCAGAAGCAGAAAATATCTGCCAGAACCAGGCATTACAACCGTTTGGCACCATCAAAGATGGAGTTCATTTTCTTTATAGCAGCCTGTATAGTGCTGTGGTTTAGCCTGGTGACAAAAACAGCTTTGATAACACCCCAACATTTTAGCTATTGCTGAGCAATGCTTGCACAGCGTCAAGGCCCTCTCTGTTTCTGACTTTGCCCCCAAATGAGTAGGCTGCAGGTGGGCAAGATGCTGCGAGGGAACACAGCTGGGACAACTGACCTGAACTGACCACAGGGGTCTTTCTGATGCTCAACACTAAAACTTGGGGGGGGGGGTGTTTCTGAAGCTGTTGCTTGGGGACTGGCCGGTCATCAGTCTGCTGGCAGTGCGTGATTGCCTCTGAATCATTTGGGGTATCTTTTTTTTTTTCCCCCTTCACTTTTTAAACTATCTTTATCTTGATGCATGAGTTTTCTTGCTTTTGCCCTTCTGATTCTCTCCCCCATCCCATGCGGTGGGGAGAAGGGAGGGCAAACAGCCATGTGGTGCTTAGCTGCCTGCCAGGGTTAACCCATTTTACCATCTCATGTCCACAGGCAGGCTAGAAATCCACCCTACTTGGGTATCCACAGGTAAGCTGCTAAAAAGATCTTGTAAGAAATCTTCAGAAGATTCCAGAGACAGGGGGTTGCTCTGCCAGGATCTCATCATTCAGGCCCTGTGTTACTATATAAACATCACAGCTAACACTCCTCCTGTCACTGGCATGGAGTGGGACTGTGAGACAGGAACCTGTCTGTTTAAGCAACAGTAAGTGCTTTATGATATTCCTCATAGCAGAGGCAGGACAATCTTCAGGGGACCATCTATCAGTAGTGTTGATAGCTTTGAACTTGAACAGTCATGGCATGTGGTGCAGGTCCAGGGAACACCTGGTACAGCTGTGAGATAACCCTTCAATTGAAGAGATTCAGAGAATGCAGATGAAAAGGTGGGTCCCTGCTACCTTTTCCCAGGTTGAAGCCGTGTTGCTTAGGCCAGTCAGCAGTACAAGGAGGAGCCACACCTGCCACAGTGATGGATATGGATTCTGTTCATTGCATCTGAGTAGGTGTTAAGAGAAGTGAGGTATTAAAAGGTGGATATGGGGCTAAGCGGTGTTTGTGAGCAGCAGATGGCAGAAGTGGAAAACAAATGAGATGGAAACCAAGATGTAGCAGGGAACTGTGAGGGTGGAAGGACAGACCATATATCCAAAAATCCAGCTGAGCTGTCACAGTTCACTCAGATGAGTACACCCATTGAGGTCAACATAGTTCATCTGATCCAACTATGGAAGCAGCCTGAAAATCGTCTTCAACTACCCAAATAGTCTTGGCCCTGGTGCTATTGATTAGACATTTGCTGATCAGGATGCTGCTATGGAAAGACCTCACTATGGGCTAGACCAATAATCCAGATGGTAACTGGAAGCAGCAGGAACTATGATAACATGTCTCAGCAATCTGCCTTGTCACAGTTTCCCTGTCTTAGAGAAGTCATGCATGATGCTGACAGGGAGGCCCTGCCAGATCTCACTACCACAGTTAACACAGATTGCAGATTTGGAGGATAACAGAGTTACTGCATTTCTTGTAAGACCAGCAGGGCTGCAGGATGGGGAACATATCCATTTGCACCTCCTTTGCCACAGCCTACTGCCCATTCCGCTATCCACTGTCATCAGAGACACTGAAACTGAGACACTCTGCCTCCCACCACCATGGCTAAGCTTCAGGGCTGAACAGAGACTTCATCTGGCAGGAAAACTGCTCTTGGTTTAACCAGATCCATGGTAGCAATGGATGCAGTGCAAACAAGGCAATGCCAGTGCAAAGCACTGTGGCTCTGCATCACATCTCTGGTGCCACAGAGCAGGAAGCAGAGCTGAGCCAGGGTCTCAAAGCTACTTTGGGGAGATAAAACTCTGGCTGCTCTCTGGGGCTGTTCAGAGCTCTGGGATGCCAGCAAGTGACCATCCACCTCAGGTAGGGTGACACAAACAGAGCATGCTGGCACAGGGGCTTTGATCTGCTGAAGGAAAAGTCCAAGAAAAAACAGTGACGGAGATCCAAGCCCTTCAATGCCTGAGAGATCTGAGCCTCAGCAGGGATGCTGCAGGGAGATAACAGCTAGCAGCACCTTTATCCCATCAGGAAACAGACTGAGCGGGGGGGAGAGCAGTCATGACACTGTGTGGCAGGACACAGTCTTGGGCCAGAGGTGGAGGAGATGTGAACAGACCACATAGCCAGAATTGAGTTCTGGAGGAGATCTTCCTCCACATATCATCCATAACCTCTAAATGACTGAGTTTAAGCACAAATCTCAGTCCACAGGAGACTAAAATATCGCATGCCTCAAGCAGGGAACAGAAAGGTCACAGTACGTGAGGGACTAGCAGTGACCATAGAGGTACCACTTGGGACTGGATTGAGGCCCTTCTCTTTCTCTGTACATGAGAACTACAAGACATCCAAGTACATAACATCACCCCTCAGCGCCCAGATCTTTTTCCCAGCCCCATATGCATGTGCCACATTGTTAATGGCAGCACTTCAACCAGATATGGCAGCAGCAAGAGTATTCTCCTGTTTCATGACTTGGCTTTTGACTCTGCCAGTTCAAGAAAGGTGGCTTCTGATTTCTAAGTTACTACTGAGAAATATTGCTCAGCTGCATCATTGCTATTTGGCCTATCAGGTCTCATTCAGTATATTTATTTTTACTATTATATTAGATACAGCATTCTGTATTTCATTTCCTTTTTCTCCCCTCCACACACCCCGGGGAGAACTGAGCTGAATGTGAGGTCTCTTCTTGCTTACTGTTTGACCACAGATTGATTTGCTAGGCAAATGTGACCCAGAATGAATGGCTTGGAACAAAAATTTCATCATAGTGTTATAAATAAGCTGAATCTAGACAACTGACCAGGTGTCCAGAGCCACTGTTATCTGTGATGAAGTCACAGCAGCTCTTGCCAGACACTGCCAGGGCACAGCAAGGGCCAGCTGCTCCCTAAGGGATGAGTAGAGTCAAGCAAGATAAAGCAGACAGCAAGGAAGGAGCCTTGCTAGCCAGGGCCTATCTCAGTGTACCCAGAAAAGGAGAGCAGGTCAGGCCCAGGGCTAGCAGCCAGGATCAACCAAGAGTCCAGATTTTCAGGTGGGTTCATGCTGATGAGGCAGGTTGTAGGTCCTAGGTCAAGCTGGGTAGCCAATCCTCAGGTCAGGATCAGGTCCTGTGATGGCAGCCAAGGTCACATACAGACACACTGATCACCAGGCTGGTCCACAGAGACGAGACAGGTCTGGGGCCAACTCAGAAAATCCGTTAACAGGTCAGGAAACAGATCGACAGGATTCATGCCTGTCCATGGGCATGGACATAGGCATGGGTGTGAGAGATGGAGACAAGCACAGCTACGCCATAGCTCAGTCTGGGACTAATAGCACAGGCCTGAGCTTAAATGGAGCTCCTGGGCTATCTATGGCCAGTGTGTCAGTGGAAACCCCAGGTGAGCGTGGTCAAGGCAACTAAGTTGGTTTTTTTACTGCTCTCAGAGCCCTGAGAGACACAGACCATAAGAATTTCCTTCAGTTTTCATTGTGAAAACAATTTGGAGATCTCACTTGCTTGTGACATAGGAATGCCACAGCCTTGCTTTGGCCAAGAGCTGGTTACAATGCAAACAGGGGCTCAGTGTGGTAAGCCATGGCCAACACTACAGTGTAAAGAAGAACAAAGCATAATGAGCCTTGGCATGGATGGTGGATCAACAGGCGTCAGAACCATCCCCAGAGCTGCTGGGAAGGTACGCTATAATATCATTTGATCGGCAGCCTGTGCCAACAACTAGCTACAAAGACCTTCAGCAGTAGAGAATGAGGGAGAACACTTGGTTTGCTTCATAAATTGAGCTTAGCGGTTTCACCTTGTCCATGTTTCTCTTCCTCTCAAAAACTTGTGTGATCAGTTTTCTCAGCCTCTTTTAAGACCAGCTTGAAAGCATCAGCTCCTGAACTGTTAGGATGTAAAGACTCATATCTAAACAAGAGGACACATCTACCAAAGTGGACATTACTTAATTAGGAGTGCTGCCATTTTGTGAGTTACTGGTTGTCATCTCTTATCCACAAGCCAGGTTCTCTTTAGGCTAGACTGGCCCAAAACTCTGAGCAATTCTACTGTGTTAAAACATTAGCAATACATATGAGAGAAGAATCGGTCCGAGTCATAGCTTTAGAGTTTAAGGACTAAAATGTGTATAAATCAATGAATATTTATCCTAGTCTTGCAAAAATAATCTAGCGTCAAGAATAGGGGATGGAGAGAGGTTCTATTCCCAAGCAGTAGGTATCAACAGCTGGGCTTGTACCTTTGCACAGTACAGGACAGAGGAGCAAACAACTCACCTTGACTACTGCAAAGGATACAGCTGCATTCCTACAGTTCTTTGTGCAGTCTAATGTGCCTTGTTTTTCAAGGAGTTTCCAGTGAATACATCTAGTGGTTCAGTCCCAGGACAGATTTGCGGATAAAAATACTTTCTTACTTCTTTTAGCCAGCTGAGTGGAGCTGCTGAAATGCAATGACCATGGGTACCGCAATTATCATTCCACAGTCACACCATTTGGTTGGATGGAGGATTTGCTTCTGTTCCATGGAGCATCTGTGGATTTTTTTAAGTTGCTCTTTTAAGATCAAGTGCTGCTGTCAGATACATGTTATAGCTCCCACTGAGCCAGCGGAAAATTCTCTAGGATAGCGCAGTCTTTCAAATGCAGACAAGTGTTTCGGTGATTAATGATGAGGCATTAGTATAACAAGAATGGCATTTATTGTGATTAGTTGATCAATTTAAAGCAGAGACAAGTACTTATTTACATGGCAAGCTGTGAACTTCTGGAATCTGCTGCCCTAGTAAACTGTGGACACAAATGGCAAGAGAGGGTCAAAAGAGATCTGAAAAATTCATAGTAACAAGTCCATAAACAGACACTAAAGAGAAGATGCAGTGTTCCCAACCACAGCCATTGTGGGTATTGAGGTAGTGTGACTTGATCATAATGAACCACAGCAGCCAGGCTTGTCTGCTCTCACTAAAAAGCATCTCCTCCTGCCACTACTAGATACGGTGCCTGGACTGTGCTCTCTGCCCTGATGGGGAATTTTCTGTGGTTTTTAGGTTCACTTTTGTTCCTCTTGCAGCATGAGGTAGGAGACAAGGCTAGCTGAGAGGACAGCAAGTCTCTAGAGACGTTCCTTTTGGCACCCTGACCTTCTCTTGCCAGAGATTCATTTTTCAAGAGTCTAGGAAATAGCCTGTTTTCATCAAAATGCCTCAGTTGAAGCAAGTTACAGCAAATTAATCAACTGTTTGGGTGCTAATTTAGCAGTCCTCTTTAAGTACCCTTTTCCCATCAGCCTGTGCACCACCGGGCCACATCAGAGGAAGAACAACGTGAGCGGTGTATTGGGCCTGGGGGGCACTGTTCCCCATTCTGGCTGCTACCTGACTTCATTTCCACATCCAGAAGTTTCTCATCGGGAATATTTAGCACTGTCCAGTATACTCAGGACTCCCAGTGACAAGCTGTCCATCCAAGATATTGGTAGCTTTTAGAAACTGGGGAATGTTAGCAACATTTTATGATCGTTATCTTCTATATACAAACAGTAAGGCAACTGGCCATCTTCTCTGGGTGAAATTTCTTAGTAGAGGATCAGAGATAATATCAGTTTGTTACTTGATGAGGTTGGTCACCTCACAAATAGGGATGTAAACAAAACAGAGATATTTAATACCTTCTTCACCTGTCTTTAACACCAATGATGGACCCTGGGACCCCTGGAGCCCTGTGTTGGAAGACCATTACTGGGGATGTTAAACTCCGAGACAACCCTGAACTTGTTCAAGACTTGCTGCTCCAGCTGGATAAATCTATGGAGCCTGATGGGATTTGCTCTAGAACACAGAAAGAGCTGGCTGATGTTATCGTGGGACCTCTCTCCATTATTTTTCAATGGTCTTGGGAGTCTGGAGAGGTCCCAGTTGACTGGAATCTGGCAAATGTTGTCCCAGTTTTCAAGAAAAGTAAAAAGGAAGACCCTGGTATTTACAGAGCTGTCAGTCTCACTTCAATGCCTGGTAAAACTATAGAGAAGGTTATTCTAAGAGTTATTGAAAAACACTTGAGAGACAACGCAGTCATTGGTCATAGCCAGCATGGATTCACAAGGGGAAAGTCCTGCTTAACCAACTTGATTTCATTTTATGACAAGGTCAACCATCGAGTTGATCAAGGGAAAGCAGCAGATGTGGTGGGTTTGGATTTTAGCAAAGCTTTTGATACTGTCTCTCACAGTGTCCTGGTTACACTGTCCAGCACACACCTAGACAAGTCCAGTAGACACTGGGTGAGCAATGGGCTGATGGGTTGGGCTCAAAGGGTTACAGTACATGGGGTTACGTCAGGCTGGTGGCCAGTCACCAGTGGGGTTCCCCAGGGAACGCTGCTCTTTAATGTTGTTATAACTGATCTGGACACAAGAATCAAAGGTACATTAAGTAAGTTTGCCAATGATACTAAACTAGGAGGAGCTGTGGACTCCCTCAAGGGTAGAGAGGCCTTACATAGAGATGTGGATAGACAAGAGAGCTGGGCAGTCACCAATGGTATGAAATTTAACAAGAGCAAGTGCCAGATTCTGCACCTGGGATGGGGTAATCCTGGTGCTGATCTCCGCTTTCTGGTGACCAGCAGTAGGACAGAAGTGTTATGGAAATTATATATGTCAGCCACCATAACAGGGTTTGATTTCAAGTTTCTGCTGAATGGGTAAGCCAAAAGATAGATTCGTCTATAAAAGTATTTTTTATTAGTAGCACTACAGCTTGAGCTTGATGTCTCTGAAGAGGGACCTAGAACAAAGAAATCCCTTACAATCTAAATTCCCCACCCCTCATGACAGTTTGGTCCAGTAGTAATATTAGGGTCTGGGGTCTTCTGGTTCTTCACTGGGTCCCTTCATTGTCTCTAGGCAAGTCATTTCTTATCTCTAAGGTTGCAGGTTCTGTTAATGAATGTAGCTTCCTTATCTTCTGTCTTGAAATGGCTCTGGGGCCTTCTTTTACTTGTCTAGTTAAAAGTTCAACAAGTCTAGGTGAAAGTTCACAGCTTGTGCCCTAATGCTTCAGCAAATTTGACTCCTACTGTTAATCAAGATATGCTAAAAGAGTTCTATATAAGTAAGTAGGATACCAAATACCACAACAGGAGGAAATGGAATGAAGCTGCATCAAGGAAAGTTCAACTCAGACATTAAGAAAAGGTTCTTCACTGAGAGGGTGACTGTCACTGGAACAGGCTCCCCAGGGAAGTAGTCATGGCACCGAGCCTGTCAGAGTTCAAGAAGCATCTGGAAAATGCTTTTAGTCATATGGTTCAGTTTTAAGTAGTCCTGCAAGGAGCAGGGAGTTGGACTCGATGATCCTTATGGGTTCCTTCCAACGTGAGATATTCTATACTTCCATGATTCTATAAATCCTGAAATAAAAATAAAAATATGACATTTAGATCTTTTAACAATCGCACTTCGGGCTTGCTGTGATTTGAAATGAACATAGCAGGAGAAGTCTATTACTTGTAATAGCCTAGAATATTTCTTTTCCACAGATGCCATATGAAATGGATTTCCCAGATGTTCGATGACCTACTTAGCCATAGATTTCTTTCACTCCGTTTCACTAAAAATAGCATTTGTCAGAAAACTCTAATACACCGAAATCAAAATGCTGCTGAACTTAGATTAGTGTTGCTAGGGGTTTTTTTGTACACAGTCCTTCCACGCCAAGGATGTGGACCTACTCATTCAAATAGAGTCTCTTGTCTCCAGGGGCATAAACTTTCAGCACCACTGGTGAACACATTCTCTCTTCTCTCTCCTGCCTTCCAGGAGGTCTGGCACAAAACAAAAACAAAGGTTGGATTTTCCCAGGGGACAGATACTCTCTTTTGAACAGCCTTTCTCACCTTGCAGATACTGTACCCTTCAGACCAGCTGGGGAAGCTGCTGAATCAAATCTGGAAGGGACTTTAGGGAAGTGTATAGGGGCCCAGTGACTGGGAGGGCATGTCGGACCACTGCAGGTATTGACAGAAAGCAGCTGAGCAGCATCACTTGGTGAACAGAAACCCATGCTCAGATCCAGATTAGAAAGGAATCTGGTGGAGGGTTTCTGGGATGAGAATGGAGTTTCAGCTGATAATCAAGGGTTTTCCCACTCAAAGGAGAAAAGCTGCACTCAGCCTTTGCTTCGTAATACGTTGGAAGAAAATCCACAGTGCTTCTCTCCCAATGGGACAGGATATTTCCTATGATTTTACTGTATTACTTTTTCCAAAAGCATGCTGCAGCACTCTTTAAAATCCAGATAGATATGAACAGCTTCTTTCCTGCTCTTTACAGCTCAGTGAACCCAGACTGCAAAGCATTTAGTGTGGTTCCCCCTATTCCTCAGAGTCTACTAACCTTGAAGATGTTCTTGAACTTCGAACAAATCCTAGTAATCTGTGACTGAAAGTCCATAGTCCAGGAACCATCATCAGCATCTCCTTGGATAAAGGTTTTCCAACAGTCATTATAGTCTGGAGAAATGGAAGTAAAATGACTAACCTGAGTTTATTCAGATACCAGACAAGTTCAGGCAACAAGACTTTTTAACCTCTTCTTTGTGCCCATGACACAGAGACAGCTTTGCTGTGGACAGGCCAGCTGACGGATGTTGTTCACTCCATTTTTGGAATAAATACCATTCTCTCTGGGCATTTTTTTTCCCTCTCTATCATCAGAGGGCTCCTTCAGTCTGCCTTATCCTGGCAGCTCCATTTAGTCCCCTAGGACTAGGGAGAAGCACCCTATCTCCCATTCCCTCAGAAGCAACAGAAAGAGTCTCTAAACAAGGGAGAATTTTCATACAGTTCTGGTTGCTAAGAGTCCTGTCCCCCTTCTCCTGCAATATCTGAACACCAGTTTTTGGATGTGACAGTCACTGAATGGTGATGGATGTGTCCCCAGAGAAGCTGGGCAAGACACTGGGCAGAGAAGCCAGCCCATACCAGATTCACCCATGCACAAAGTTCACCAGCTCACCCTTTCCCACTCCCACAAAGCACGGGAAACCTTGCCTTCAATTTTCATGACAGCAACAGTTACTCCCGCCAAGGTCATAAGGTTCTTCAGACCTTGCCAGTTTCTCTCATCTTCCATGTAATAAAGCCGTGCTACATATATCTTTATGTTCACATTTGAGTGCTTCTTTAAGAAATACAGTATTTTACGGCAGCAGTTCACACAGGGGCTCCAGGACAAGTACCAGGTGATGGAACAGGTGACATCATAATTATTGTATCCTTTCATCTTAAAGATCTTCTCCAGGAAGTAGACTTCAGCATGGTAACGGTCATTTCTGACCCAGTGTATCCAAGGCCTGCCGGTCTTACCCCACTGCAGTCTGCATAGTAGGTATGTGTCATGTGGAGCCTTACGGGGGTCAAAATGATACTTTAACACCTTCTTAGATATATACATGCTGAAACAGAAGAGAAAGTTCAAGGAATCATTGGTTACAACTTTGTTTTCAGTAGTTCTCCAGTACACAAAAAAGGCAGAGGTTGGAGGAAATGGGAGAAGAACTGAGAAGGGCAAAACATGAGAGCAATGCAGGGAAAATGGAGAGGTAGGCACCACGGCAGGATAAAGGAACCAGTCCTGAGCCACCTAATCCTCCCTTTGTCTGCAACTGCATGCAGAGCTTTCACCTCCTCATCCCTCCCTATGGCCAGCCTCTTCCTCACCAGTGTGAGTATTTCTAAAAGCATTCTATATCTTTTCATGTGTCAAACATTTTTCCAGGGCTCCTATGTAGCCCTTTTCAATGTAAGGAGCCATTGCAAATTTTGTAAAAACTAAAAAAAAAAAAAAATGAAAGAAAATAAAAACCACTGATAAATTAGGAAGCTGGGTATATGTCTTTATTGGATTCTCTTGCTGTTTGTATTTTCATAAGGATTAGCACAGTCAGCACAATCCCACATGAGGGAAGGAAAAAGAAGTGCTCTATACAGAAAGATGCAGCTCCCAAGAACCACATTTTCTGACAGATAGGCCATCTCTTAGATCCAGATTCTATTCAGAACAGACTGCTAAATGTTGTCAGTGAAGTAACCCTGCAAAGACTGCCAGTGTTGGTTGTGAAAGTATCCTTTAAATCAGTAATTATCCATGATACATAAATAATATATGAAGTCACCATTGGCGCTTTGTAGCCTTTGTACAATTGCTTTATAGAGAGATTTATGAGAGAATGCACTTCTGATATATATTTTTCCACATTAGAGTAATTCAGAATATATCTAGTAGACAACTGGACAGACTCTTAACAGAGGAGCAATAAGCCTGCAGCTTGTTTTATAGATTAGCACACACAAGTTACAAAAAACCCACACCACTATCTGAACTAAGAACAAATGAAATCTTGCACATCAAGCAACTGTCACATATTCTCTAGCTGCAGGACTCATCACCTATGTAAAAGAGCATCTCATTTATCTGAGTCAGTCAGAAGTCTTTGTCTTCTTACCCTGACTCCTTTCTCATCCCAGCCTCCCACACATTAAAATACATATGTAGATAAATCAGTTTATAAACCACAAAGTGTTTATGTTCTCCACGTAAACTCTGTGTATATAAACCACACAAACTATGCATGCAAGATTTCTTTATCAGAATTCATATTCAATTTATGTAAATGTAGCAAAAGTAAATGTCACCAAATGTTTAATTCTGGTACAGGAATAACTTTTTTTTTTTTTAATTATACTTAATTCCTTTAGTATATCTTTTAAAAAAAAACCTACAGAGAGAGATTCAAAAGTGAAGAACAGGCTTAAATTTTTTCTCATTTGAGGTAGTAAAAGAGATGCAACTTTTCTATTTCTATCATGTTATTTGGAAATTAGTGCCTATGAGCTTAAACTTACTCAAAAGTTGATGATTAGGGAACATATATATCTAAAATAAGTATATAATATGTATATAATATATATATATTCTCTGTGTGTGTCTGTATACATATATATAGGGAATATAGTGACAATGGTTTAAGTTCACCATAGAAAACACTTTGAACTCCCAGTGCTCAAGCTCAATCAGTTCATCTTACAGAAGGTATCGTTAAGGTTTTGGAAAGCAGCATTACAATAGATTACAGAGATCTGATTTGTTCAAAGGTATCTGTAGTTGCTGCCATCTGATTATAACATACAGGCAAGTTAAAATTTCCAGGTCTTACTTGAACTGGTCTTTAGCACTCTCTTGCCTGTGTCCTGACCATAAAATATTGCACTTTGGATAAGCTACTGCAGTGGGTGTCCAGTGTACATTCTCAGGGACATAAAGCCACTTCTTTAAAACAATCTTGCAACACACTAATCATCAAGATATAGCCACTTTAAAGACATGTTAAGCCAAATGAAATACATTGTGTAATCAACTTAATGCAATATAAACAAACATCTGCATTCTTATAAATATCAGCTACAGATATAACTTGCTATTTTAAAAATAATTAATGAAAATTTAAACAGCTCTAACAGAAGGGCAGGCAAAAAATTTAAAAAACATCGTAAAACATTCTCACACTATAGAATATATAGAGAATCCCAGCACTCATTCCCGTTTCTCCCCAAACCAGATAAGGAAACACTTTAAGTTGTGAGTTTACAGATAAATTGCCTAAAGCCATGCAATCACTTTAATTTTTTTATTTTTATAGCTACCACAAGAGTCCTTGCTGTTCAGCATTGTTATGTCTGGTACACATATACACATGGAGCCTAACTCAAAAAAATCAAGCACTTAATAGCTGTTCCTTGATACAAATACGAGACAAAATTAAGAGTCAGCAAATAAAAAAAAAAAAAAAAAAAACCAAAAATCCTAAAACATTCTCAGTTTTCTTTCTAAATTTGGTTCATCAGTCTTATGAAGGTGAATTTGTAAACCTTTCAGAATTTAAGAGCTGGAAAGACTGACTGAGTATTTGAAAGGTGAGTTGCACCCAAAAATATTTAGAGGAGTTAGAGGAAAAAATGGCAGAGAGATGACAGCCAACATAACTGTCTCCTAGGCTTTTTTCCTTTTTCATTAATATGCAGTTGCTCTGTAAATGTGCATTAAACCTTGAAAATGTATTGGCTGATTACAAATATCTTTTAAAATGTGTTATTTAGACCTTTTCTATTGTCCCATCATCCATAACTTGAACAGAAATGCAATGAGTTACTAAGTAATTTTATGAAACCAGCTCCTAAAACTAATATCTCGTATTAAAACTTTGTGTAATAAACTGCACCATTACAGATATTTAATAATTTTCCTTCCTCCCTCTAACACTTTTTATTAGAAACTATTTAAAATTCTGAATAATTGCAAGATAATAATAGTGATAATGATAATATCTAGAAATGTATGAGTATAGATGTATCAAAACTTCTTTAATCCACATTTTTCCTCCATTCTTAATGCTCTGCACAACCAATGCACTTCTTTGCTAAACTTCGCATTAAAACTTTTTGTTACCCCCTCCATTGGTCAGAAAATGTCTGTTCTGACACTTCCTGTTTATTTTGTGGCACAACAGCCGTTTCAAGACCTCAAAACAATCGAGTCGGGAAGAGGCACGTTTGGCTTCTCTTGCTGCCCAGCATCGGGGTGAGCCAGCTCCTGCTTTAGCCCTTCCCCAACCCACCCCCGTCTTTCATTCCTTTTTCTCGGCACCTTTTGTTCCCCGCTGGTTTATGGCTCCCGTGACAGTTTTATGCTGGCGGGAACTTCCCCGGGAGGCTCAGACCTGGGAGCAGCCCCTTGCCCGCTGCGGTTACAGCGGGGACCAGGGCTCCCACTCAGGTACGTGGGTACCAGTTCTCACGCTCGCCCTTCCCCAAGCAAGGCAGAGACTTTGCGCAGACAGAAAGCACACCCCTGGGGCGACGAAGCGAGGGGTCGCTTTGGGTTGGAGCAACGACAACACAGAGCTGAAGCTGGGGTGGGGGTTTTTTTCCGCTCAGGAATTTTTTTTTTTTTACCCTCTCAGCTTTGGCTTGAACATAGCTTCTCCTTTCCCCGTGAACCTTCCTTTGGTGCTGTCCTCCTTTCTGTTTCTGTTCCTGAAGACCGGGCTGATGAGAGAGCACACCCCCAGGCTCCGCTGGCACAGGGTGATGTAAGAGGAAAGGGAAAAAAAATGGTTTGACCGCAGTTCCTACCACATAATGACACGTCTTCACAAGCCTGCCCTTAGCAGTGTTCTTTCCGCATGCCTTAGCTGGGGAACGACGGCTGATACATGTTCCCGGTTAAAAAAGTGATAATTGAACAATCTTTTTGAAGCCTGCTTCTAAGTTTGAAAGGGATGATAATTCTTCATTGGCAGAAAAATTAGATTTATTCTTCTGTGCAGGAAACTTCTCCCAGTAGTGCAGCTGTTCTGGTGGCGCGCAGGCCTTTCCTCCAAAGCACCTGAAGCTTGGTTCTGGGGAAAACACGGTGGTTCGGCTTCACCCATCATGAGATCTTTCCATGCTGTCAGAGCTTTGTCAAGGACAAAGTGCTCACAAATACCTCTGATGAGACACTTCACTCACAAGGTATCAGCAAAGCTTACTTGCCTTCCCTGCCAAACACAGAAGCTTGAGAGGTCCCCCTATGGAGGAATAGAGGGGGCTGTATATTGGGGAGTTTTGCAGAAGATGTGGCATTTGAGGAGCTGGTGATCTCACACACTGGAGCTGGTGATCTCCTGGACCTTGTGCTTAGAGACTGAGAAGCCCGTACAATACGAATGCAGTCTGTAATTTATCCACACAGGTCTGCGCTGTGCTGTGCTGCGCAACCCCCCTGGCCGCAGGACACACTTCGCTGGTGGATTGTATCAGAGGGGCTGCAGGCAGCTCCCTCCCCGCACCAGCGGTCACACCACCCGCCTGGCCCTGCCCTCCCGTGCAGCAGGGAGTTTGAACATCCTTTGGGAACAGAACTGTGTTTTGTTCATACAATATTCTGTTCATATAATAAAAACATGTAATAGCTCAGATGACCAAAAAGGGGGTGCTTCCCTTCATGGACAGAATCTGCAGTGTGCTGCGGGGAAACCCATCTGGGGTCTGCCCAACACTGCACAAACACGGGGTGCCCAGCGTCTGAAGGGATGCTAGATTTGCTTGCTGTCTGTATTCCTCTTCTTATTCTCTCTTTTTAAAACAGCTGTTTTATTAAGCCATTTGTTGCCAGGCCTTTCTTACTGAGATCCAGTAAGCACCATCTCTCTTGTACATAAGTGATCCTGGCCAGGCCACTGCGCTGCACACACACATCTTGGTGCTCATGAGTATATGGATAAGAGTGCAAGGAGGAGAATCCATTTATTTTGAGATTTGTAAAATAAAATCACATTCCCCTTCCTTAAGGTCTTTTTGTTATACTAACTTCCCATGGAGACATTTAGGAAAGACAGTAGCTCCCAAGTCCCACAGAGTTCCTACCATTCACCGAACCACTAAGCTAGAAGAACACTGTGCAGCTCAGCAGCTTTGCCAGCCCCCTTCTGAAAACACAGCCAAGGCAAAACTAGTGAGACTGTCAATCCTAGGGTGACACTGAGGAGCAGCTACAATTACCAGTCACTCGGGAGCTCGTATTCTGCTTGCAGGTGGTTGCACTGTGGAGGCAGGGAGCTTAGCTGGCTCCACGCAGAGTCTGGCTGGGTTCATCAGCTGAGACACAGCGCTGCCTGCTCAGGTCTGGAAACATTACAAATACTTTCCCAGGACACCAAGCCTAGCCTAACAAGGACCAGATGTGTCTAGAGAGTGCTGCAGAGACTCTGCAGACATATTCCTGAGACGAGGAGCCCAGGGGAGCAGGGGACAATGACACCCAAGTGACTGCTCACAGACCCATGAAGGGACCAGCTCTGCCTCACGGTGAGCCGTGCCACACTCTGCGTGCTGGCAGCACCCTGTGGTCCAGGAGGGCAGGTTACCTCCGGATCAACACTGTTTGGGTGCACAGAGCCATCTTTGGCCTCCTACAGTGCCAGAGCTATTTGGCACTTCAGGAACGGGCCTGGGATTTTTTCCATTACCTGGAATATCCCAAAACTGCATGAGTTGACAATATGAGGATTTTGGCATCCATTTCTCTTTTTATGGGGTACCTGAAAAAAATTGCTAAGCCCTGAGGAACAAGGAGATTCAGTGATTTCAGGGCTGATGCTGGAGCCAGTGCCTCTCTCCACAAGGGACAAAGCGAGCACTGTGGGCTGTTGCCTACCCAGTGTATGCCACGCTAACCTGATGGTCAAACTCTCTGTGTGGCTTGGAAGGGGATGTAAAGACATGCATGACCAATGTGTTCATTTTGACATGGTTGCTTGTGCATGCGCTGTAAGTATCTGTGGCAACAGTGCAACTTTCTGAAAGCTGAAAAAGATCACAGATACTACCAGGAAAGGCCTGCTATGAATGTGTACATGCGAGTATTAAATGTGCTACATCTGTCATAAAAAAGCACAAATGGATGTTTGTGGTGGAAATTCATGAAGCTCAAGGTTGTGATAAACTCACCTACCTTTGACTGAAAAACTTACGTCACTAAGGAATGGGCCTCTGGAGGTTTCAGACTGAGACACAGAACATTTTTAAGATAAGATGGTGACACTCCGCCTGTAATGGATTGAGTGGAGTTTTGATGAGAAAGTTTCCTGCAGGATAATGTGCAATATGCATTTGTTTACATGATCCATTCCAGTGACCCTGCTCTGACGGTAACAAACATCACATGGGATGAAGTCAAGAGCTGGGATGGTGGTTTCCTAAACTGCAGCAGCTCTGTTCACTAGAATGTGCCTGTCAACAGCTTCCTCCAAAGATGTAAGCAGCATGTGACAGGCTGACACTAAGCAATGCCTCTATCTCTTCTCCAGAAGCCATTTCCCATTTTACATATTATTTCTCCTCTAGCTCCACAAACCATATTGCTTGTCTCTGTGACCCCTGAAAGCCCTTAGTGGATGGGCACACACTCATTGCAACAGCTATAATTTCTTAGGATTAGTAAATTTACCTGTGATTCTCACTCGCATACTCCCCATCATGTAACCAACATTAGTGAATGACACAGGAGTATAAAACTAACACAGTTTGTGTTATGAGGAGACTTCCTAGGTCAGGTTCTCTTCCAGTCTTCTGGGCTTCATCATCTCCTGTGTACTGCAACAGCAACATTGTGTGCTGATTTGGGTTGGCATCTGATCCCCACAGCTTGGGGACAGAGACGGTTTTGCTGTGCTGTAACAGCTTCATATGATATTGTCAAGTCACAGGTTAACCTTCTCTGAGTGACCTGGCAACAAAAGGCTGGATGTTGAGGGCTTCCAGTTTCCAAACACCCAGGGCTTGACCTGCCTTCTCCTGCTGCTGCAGTGTCCTAGAACGGGATGAAAATGTCATGCTGCACTGCTGACATAACACGTTAGCCCTCCCACCACAGCATGGGATGTCTTTACTTAAGGTCATGTCACGGGACGGTGGTTGCCCTCGGAAACAGCCAGTCCCTTCCTGGGAAGCTGCCCAAATCAAACCTCCGCTCTGTGCAACGGGAGCGCATCCTTGCAATGCACAGCACAAGCCATGCTCAATACCACCTGAGGCACCAGTTTCACAGATGCAGGGCACATACTGGCACAAAATCACAGCTGGGGGAAGTCAGCAGAGTCCTGTCAGAATGTGGCTGTGGGCCCACACCTGAGCTAGAACAAAGCTGTGGCACCTACCAATGACCAACAGCACTGCCTGGGTCTGGCATTAATGGTCAGGATCCACCAGGTAATTAATAAGTATTATTAACTACAGGGGCCTGAGAATTATAGAGAAAGCAGGTTAGGTAACTAGATTGGTAGACACCCAGTGAAGAGAAGAAGAAAACCAATGACTTTGATGTGTTGACAGTCATTTTGACTTTTGAGCACTCTGGCTGTATTTGTTATTTCAGTGAAAGATTGGATACCACGATGAAAAACATGATGTGAGATCATCAGCAGGTATGTAACTCAACCATGAATGCAGAACATCTTGCTCTGACAGCTCAGTCATGGAACATATGAGTCATAATGTTTTAGTTCAATTTATCTCATTCAATATGCTGTTCTTTATTACTCAATGAAATAGAAACCGTAACATAACTGCACTTTTGTGGTTAATTTTCCTCTTTCAAAAGTTTGCAGGGTATCAGGGAATATTTTCCATGCACATATCGGATGTTGGACCCCCAACAATGAACAGTTAAGCCTTTCTGTCCCCCACCTCTATTTGGGATCTTGTTAAGGAGCCTTTATCCCAGAGTTGAATATGACAGGAGAATCTGTACAAACCAGGAGCTTTATAGAAAGCAATTGTCACCAAATCCAGTGTGTCACAAAACTACAGCACTCCCCAGCACATCTCTCTGTAGCCTCTTGGATGTTGTTGACCTTTGCTGTCAGACTCTGAAGTCTTTCCTTCCACTTCAGTCCCTCCAGCCTCAGATCTGCATCACAGCCACGCATTTGATGTTATATATTTGTCCAGGCCCCTGGGACAAAGAACAGGAGGGACAGTTCAGAACTCAAAAAATGAGGCAAATAAATACCCCAGAAAAATTACTGATCCCTGCTATTAAGCTTGGTTTTTTGTTTTATAAGGCACATGCTATCCTAATGATTTTCAAAGAGTTTGAATTGGATGATAATGGGGGCAGACAGTGAAATAGCTTCTGGTTTGAAAGCTGGTGTTTGAAGAAATAAAAAAGGAATGGGAAAGGTCTGTCTGAGCAGTGCAATAGCATAAAGGATCCCACTCACTCTTTAAAGGAGATTTCTCTTTTCTGCATCATCCACGTGCCACCTGGATGCTTCTCTCCTTATTGCCAAGAGACTGTGCTGAACGGTGACACTGTCCTCTGGTTACTCCATCTCAATTAGCTGGTCAAGGAAACTCTTCCCATAAAGTGAGAAGATGAGTCAGACAGAGGCAAAGAAAGCCAGGCTGGGGTACAACACATCTCTGTTCAGCTCCAGTTGTCCATTTGCAAGGCCCTTCCATTACCAGAGGAAGTTCTCGGAGGTATTTTTGGTAACAGAAGCCAGTCCACTCCTCAGCACTACACAGCCTCCTCCCTGCCACCCCAGAGGCAACAAGCCTCTACCTAGACATCTGTGGCGTGAGGGATGGCCCAGCAAAGCTGAGTGGACACGAGCAGGATTGGCCCCTGTTATTGCCTGTAGGATAGCCTGCACCAGGCATGGCCAGTGGGGAATCTGTCTCCATGTGCTGGGGACATCACTGCTCCTGTCCCCAGCCTGAAAATGCCCCATCTCACACGTACAGCCCTTTGCTGCACCAGCACAAATAGCTCTGGGGAAACCCTGACTGCCCTGCGGTTCAACCCCAATGTCTGCAGGCTTCTTTTCAGACACAAACACACCCACATCGCAGAGGCAGTGTAGCTAAGGCAGTGGAATTTGTCTCTGATCTCTGTCCCCACGTCAGCCCCTGTGTTCACCTCCTCTCTTGAATCTGTGTATCTTCAGAAGAAAACTTCAAGCTGCAGCAGTGGGTAGTGAATGAGTAAAAGGAGAAATGAGGATCGAGGTTCTCTAAGGTCATGGTAGCTGTGCCCTTAGGGGGTAGTAGGGCCAAGGGTTTTGGCAAAAGCAGGGGAAAATATACCAATTCAGGTAAAATCAAGACAGGGAATGAGGAAAACTTCATTTTCTTCTCTCTGCCCTCAGCTTGTCCCATGTCTTTAGCCTTAGAAAGATACAACGTGAGCCAGGACAGCTTTATCTTGACTTCAAGTAACAGACTGTGTCTATACTAGGATTTTGTAGTCATGCCTAAAGGAGAAGGAGCAGGGTGAGCTGTGAAACGGGCTCAAGTCCAAATCCCAAAACAACAAGGTTGCTTTATTGGGCTTGCATCATATCTTTGCAGATGGTTTCAAGCAGGATAGCTCCACTTACTACAGCACAAATTGTTCATAGGGCTGCAGCAGAACTATCCCTGGCTGTTTGTTATTGCTTTCTGCTGTCAGTTACCACCCTTGCAGTCCTGTTATTGGGAAGGCCGGGATGAATGGTCTCCTCCGTAGATTTTTTAATGTTTAGTTCTAATCCGATCAGATCTGCAAGAGGTAGTAAGAGAGCTTGGAAAGGAGCTCTGCAAAGGAACAGACGTATTTTGGCCGAATATAACCAGGCAGGCAAGCAAGCCAAAATAGAAAGCCACAGTGCGATATGAAACAAGGTAGCACAAACTTGGGAAATTCCATTTTCCCAGAAATACCTTTCCTGACTGACTTCAGCCAAGCTTGAAGACAGCTGGCCAGGAGTCAGCAGTTCTGTTTCCTGAAAAGCATCACCCTGATGAGATGTTTTTATTCTGACTCACACACAAACAGGGTCCCTCCTTCCCTTCCCTCCCAGTCTCACTGGCTTCTCACTCCCATTCTGTGTTGTCCTCTGAAGCAGCTGATAGCCTGTGGCATGCAGCTGGGATGCCACAGAGCCAGGTTTAAAAAGGGGTATGGACCTGAGTCTCACCCAGAAGTGGCTACCCAATTAATCTCCTTCTTTTCAGCCTAGAGAACACTTACCCCCACCAAAAAAAAACACAAACCAACAAACAAACAAACAAACAAACAAACAAATTGAAACCAAAACTTTCCACAGAATACTTTTGGTTCTGTCCAAGCGACCTTCCCCTGTGAAAACCAAACCAATCCCAGCCAGCTCAGCTCTATTCCTGCATGTGTCCCAAGATAGAAACCAACTCAAAGGGCTGCAGAAACAGACTGTCCTTAATGAATGAGAATAAAAGCTACGACTAAGCACATATGGACAGGATTTATGTATTGACAGCTTCATCCTCGGAAGGCTGTGGCTTCTCTTAAACATAGTATCGGACTCTGCTGCTGTAGCAAGTACAGCTCCCACTCTTTCTTCTCCTGCTGTTCCCCACCCTTACTGTCTGATGCTGCTACTGGGGCAGGAAGGCACAGCTCCCTGAAGTGAGTCTCAGTTTTAAAGGAGGGGTGAGCACCGTCAAAGCCAAAGGGCCTGCCCAGCTGGCTAGTGTCCATGCCACACTGAAAATAGTATGGATATTCAACATGATAGCGTGGGAAAGTCATCCTGCCCTCAACAGTGAATGGCCACGAACTCTTAAACCTCACTGTGCTACAGCCACAGAATCTTTGCCTTGTTGGTGCTAATAGATTCTCTTATCTCCTCCAGCCTGGGACCCTGTCATGCTCGCCGTCAGGCAGGAAAGGAGTGCCTGTGAGGCTGTGCAGCAGCACACTCGGTAAGTGGATAGGGCTTTCTTCTAAGAGACAACATATTTTGAACAAAAAAAGACCATCTGCACACATGCAAACATTAAAACAGCTGGAAGTTGGAGATTAAAAAAAACTATTGTTACTTTGGCTCCTCTGAGCATGAAAAGAAGCCTGATGCAATCTGACTGTGATTTAGGAGGCAGTTGAAAAACAGATGGAGCTGCCAGGTTGATATCATCCCCTGGTTTGCTTGGAGAGACTGTCATCATGCCAGAGAGGCTGTCACGGCAGCATGGTTGGTGGACAGTTCTCAGCACTGATGTACTTGACACTGCCCTCAGTGATGCCAATACTATGAATGCTGAGAGCACCTAACTATCCCCACAATAGAAATGGACAATAATGAAGGAGGATCACAAAACAACAAGAGAATTCTCCCTCTCTGTAAAAAGAATTTTATTTTTTTTAAAACAAGCATTAGTTAAAAGAAAACAGGGGCAAAGCAAAGGTCTGGTCTACACTGGTATGGTGACTGCATTGTTGTAGCTGATGGCAGCTACTGTTGCGGTCATATTGGTACAAGCAACAGGTGCATCAAAATCAACTCTACCAGCAGCTATGTTTGTCTTCAAATGAAGTTTGCTTTGGTCACTGGCCAGAGACTGCTGCGTGTCACACAGAAGTAAGGAATCAGAACTAGGAGATACAGAGTCATGAAGGAAAAAAATATAGGGAAATGAGAATTTAAAATGGCAGGCCATCTGGAGAACAAAATGAACAGGGAGAAAAATGCATCAGAGAAATAAAGGCAAGTAAGAGAGAGAACAATAAGCAGAAAAACCTGAGGGGAGAGCAGAGGTGGGCCAGGCACAGGAGGGTCCCCTGGAATGCCACGTTCCCATCCTGTCTGTGCAAGGGGAAGAAAATTCTGGATACCCCATGCAATGAGGCTCACTCATCCCATGCACAGAGAATACAGACCAGAAGAGCATGACAGGTGGTGGAGGGGAAGGAAATCCTTCTCCTACCTCAGCTGAAGCCTTTAATCTTTGCCAGCCTGGCTTCTGACATATGCCCCAGCCTGCCAGGAACTGCTAGCAATAACATCATCCTAAAGCAGGGGCAGTTCAGCCTCATTACATAGAGCCTGACATACATACCCTTGCAGTTTATACCCTACAGATTAAGATCTCCAGAACCCATTTTAGCTGAATGGCTTATTTGCACAGGAAACTTCCCCCAGGTGTGGATTTTATCATACAGGTATCTGTCGAGTGGGAACTCCAGTGCATGAGTCACTTACCTGAAGCACAGGTAGCAAAAACAGCACCCACGGAAAATTTGAATGGCCTGCAGCAAAGCCAGGAGCTGGCAACCGTGTCATGCTGAAAGAAATATAAGAGTAGTGAGTCTCAACTGCCACTGAGAACAGAACAGCTGAGTCAGCACCTCTGCAAGAATTCTAGTGGCACGTTCAGTCTTTGCTTTGCAAAAGGACAGTTACAGTCTGGCATGTCACTTAGAGAGGATGCTAGTCCCTCTCTCTGTGCAAACAGGCAAAGATGTGCATTTTGCACCAATTAAGCAAGGCCCAGCTGTTGCAGCCAGTTAAGTTGATGCCAATGCAAATACTGTCTTATAGAGGTTGTGTCTGAGACTTGCTGCCAGCAACAGAAATCATGTCCAAAACACAGGTGCAGGTGAGTGCTGTGAGCCCAGAGAAGTCAAGCAGGGGAAAAGCAGAAAGGCACAAGAGCTGTTGTTGTACACAGGGGGAAGCTATGTTTTCAAGCTTTTATTTTGGATGCAAAATGAGTAAATAGAATTTCATGGATTTATGTGCTGTCACAGCTGATATCACTCCATATCTTATTCAGGTTCACAACTCTCTCTGGATGTCTTGTGAAGGTACCTGAAATTGTCCTTTCAGGAACAGACTTCAGAAGCCAATCTTGTTAAAAATTAATAGGCAAAACAAGAGGAAAATAGAGGAAAAAAGCTCATGCCACCAAATTCCCCAAGATTTTCCTCATGTTATAGCAGTAGACAATGCTATGAGAGAAAATGCACAGCATTCCCCCTTCCAAGCAGAGGGACTTCTTCATCTGGGTGATGTTTCCCCGTTTGTTGGGTCCCTCAGCTGCAGCTCAGTTCTTGTTTGGAGGCCTGGAAACAGTTGTTTGTGTGGGGGAAGATAGGCCCGAGTTTGTAAAAGACCTCTGCTGTTCAAACCTGTCTCACCCTATGTATGGAGCAAGCGTTATGGAGATCTGCATCAGTGGTGCCTTGTTGAGGCGTCCATAGCAAGCTGGTGACCAGGAGGAATTTCTCAGTCTCTGAGTCAGGGAGTAGTTTTCCTTCATGAAGCTGCCAGCTGGAGATCTCCTGGAGGCTGTCACTGAGAGACGGGAAGAAGGGAGGCAGGACAAGTGTTCCTGGGGTATCTCAGCCCGATGTCTCCAAGACACCCGGGGTGAACCCACTGTTGCACTGAGCTCTCTGCACCCACACCCACTCAGTACCACCCTGACCTGCCCAGGAGGGGCAGTAGTTTGGGGTAACCTCCCCCATTCCAGCTCACTGCCTCTGTCTTACCCCATCCTGCTCCCCCCACGGGAGACCTCCAGCTCTCAGCCCACCCCACTTGCCATCTATTCAGCAAGGACAAGGGTGACAGCGATAGAGCTGAGGAGGCCCTCACCACCTTGGAGGCTCTGGGGGTGGCAGGGCAGCCCAGCAGGTCAACATGTCCCCCCCCATTATCCAAAAAGTGGATTTGTGCCCAGCGTGCAATAAACCAATCTCAACATGCTCAGGAGACATACTGTGTTTATTCAGGCCTGGGTGTTCCGTGGACTTTTCCACAAATCAAACACACCAACAGCAGGTTTTCCTGCTTCTTTTATACACAAGAATCAGAGGTTAGTACTTTTCCAAACACTCCTATTAGATACTGATTGGCTAGTGTTTAACATACAATTCTAATATGGTTTACATAATGTTTCTACTACTACGCATGCTCAGGGGAAGGGTCTTAACCTGGGCAGGGATCTCTGACCTGTGGGTGTGGTTTTTAGTAGTTCACTTTCGGGACACTCAGAAGTTAGTTTCCTTGCCAAGTTAATTGAATAGTCGGTTTGCCAGGTTGTCAGATAACTCATCCTCAACACGACCCCGGACATTCTCTTGATGGTCCAGGATGTTCTGCTTATTTTCTAGGGTTTGGAGATCAAAGTCTATCCTTTATGAATTTCTTATCGCTAATCAAGGTCGTCTTGACCACGCTTCAAAGTCTCACTCGACCCAGCTTCAAAATTGTTCCCATATGTGGAGGAACTAGAGCTACTAGCGCAAGTATTAACCAGGGGTACTAGCAAAGGCAAAGCCTACCACATCACACCCCGCTGCCCGCAGGGTCTCCGCCTTGGGGGGGCAGAAGAAGGGGGCCGAGACGCGGAGCTCCCCCCTCCGCTCCCGCGGCTGGCTGCTGCCCCTCGGTGGCCGCGGAGGGTGAAGCAGGGGAGAGAGAACCGGGGGGACCCCCCACCATGTCCCGGCCCCCCGACTTCAGCCTCTCCGTGACCTGCCCCAGAAATCTGCTGTCCCAGGCTGGAGGATGCGTTGGCTTCCCAGAAGTGACCTGTCTGCAAAGCGCTGGCTTCGGGGGGACCCTCCTGAAAGGACATTGCAGAGAGGTTGGTGCTGGGCTCTTCTCACAGGTAATTGGCGTTAGAACAAGAGGGAATGGCTCTAAACTGCAACAGGGGAGGTTCAGACTGGACATTAGGGAAAAATTTTTCACAGAAAGAGTGGTCAGAGAGTGGAATAGGCTGCCCAGGGAGGGGGTGGAGTCCCCATCCCTGGGTGTGTTTAAGGGTCGTTTGGATGAGATGTTGGGGGATGTGGTGTAGGGGAGAACTTTGTAGAGTCGGGCTGAGGGTTGGACTCGATGGTCCCAAGGGTCTTTTCCAACCTGATGATTCTGTGATTCTCCACCTGTTCTCTATCCCTGTGTCCCAGAACCTTCTCTCCCTCACTTTAGGGCCACAGTCACCAAGTTGGGGTGGGCTCCCAGTCACGAGGCTGGTCGGTGGGCAGAGTTGCACCTTCATCTTTTCAGGTGTGAGATGGAGCTGACTGCATACAGCAGAACCCCCTAAGGAGCTGCTTACTTGGGTCACAGAATCCCAGAATCGTCTAGGTTGGAAAAGACCTTGAAGATCATCCAGTCCAACCATTGACCTAACACTGACAGTTCCCAGTTACACCAGATCCCTCAGCCTGTGTCAACTCTACTCTTAACACACGTCCAGGGATGGGGACTCCATCACCTCCCTGGGCAGCCCATTCCAATGTCCAACAGCCCGTTCTGTAAACAAATGCTTCCTAATTCTAGTCTAAACCTTCCCTGGTGCAATTTGAGGCCATTCCCTCTTGTCTTAATGAGGGTCAGTGCAGTTATTTAGACTAACATTAAGAGACTCACTCTTTGCCTCCCTTGGAGGTTTGAAGGGATTCAGGTGCCATAGTGCCCCTCTCCCAGGGGAGGTCAGGCTGCCCCTCTGCCTGGGTTGCAGCAGCACAAGGCAGGGGCACCCAAGGGAAGTGCCACAGCTCCCTGCAGCTCTGTTTCAGGATAGAGAGCAGCCAGCTTCCACACTGCCCTCCTGGCAAGGGACATCCATCCCATCAACCAAGCTGAGGGCTATGGGAGAAGCTGTCTTAAGAGGTATGTGACAAACCCAAACAGCCTCCTGCCCCACTCTGTGTGGTGCCTATGGCTGGGGCACAGAAAGTAGCAGTGTCACAGCCTGTATACTCTTTCCCTAATTACAAACAGCAATCTGGGCAGGAGGTGTAGCCAACACGCGATCTGCAGGCCAGATCTCAGCCCAAGAATACAAGGTGTCAAAGGTACGTGAATCACCTGGTGCTTGCTCCAAGCTTAGCAGGACAGCAGGTCCCCACAAAGCCTTGTGCCTCAGTTTCCTGGCATGTGGGGAAAACAAACTCCGTCACTATCCATAACCAAGCCACAGAGCGAAGTGCTGGCTTGGAGATGTACCCTAGAACAGCAGTCCCTGTGGTAAGGTCAGGTCTTCCCCGGGTACGAAAAGCTGCTTGGAGCTGAGTCTGCTGATGAACATGGCTTTGTGATGGACCTAGCTCAGCGGGGTGGTGGAGATCCTTCAGTCATTTACTGTATTCTAAGTAGACCACTTCCTAAAACACTGGGTCAGACCAGCTGGCCAGTTATCCCTCTGACAGCTCATACAAAGAGGAACTCTCCTCCCCTCCCAACATCAGTTAGCAAACAGTGTTGGCAGCCTCCAAACCCAATTGACTATAGCACAAGAACAGGGCTGGGGAGTGTTGCCCCCACCCCCATTGACCTGCTTTTCTCTGTACCTGACCCGTGATTTCTAACTGAAGCTGCCCTCTACTCATCAAACTGCCCAGCTCACGGTCTCCTCGATGTACCCCGCGGCCTCAGACCAGCATATGGAGATTCCTTTAAGACTCTGAAGTCAACAGCTGGCATCTACTGGTGTCAGCAGTTCCACTTTACTGGTACAGGGGAGCTCTTTAACCCTCTGAAAATCTAGTATAAGCAGGAGGCAGAGTTGTCTCCGGGGTCACAACAAGGCTGTGCTACAACATACCCCGATCTCACTGCTTTGCTTTCCAAGTAAAAGGTGCACTTCTCCAACATAACACCTCAAACACAAACAGCTGCGAGCACATTATGAACAAGCCCTAAACCAAGCCAGCTAACCCAAAGTGAAATCCTCCACAACACGTGCATCCTGCGGAGAGGATGAGAAAGAGACAAAGAACCACATGTGGCAGATCTGAGTCAGGGCACCAAATACTCCGCCGGAAAATGCTCAGACACCATAACGATGAAGGCAATCTAGGAACCTAGACGGAATAGGCTGGTTTTCTGTTCTCTTTTTCTCTTTCCTCCCCTCTACTTAACGTGGCCCACCTTTTTCTCACTGTGTTTAACTTTATTTCTTTGTCCAGGAACACACGTATCACCACGTTTAAAGAAAGGGTTGGACTATGCACTCAGGTACACTCTTACAAGCACAGAAAAATTTCAAACCTCAGTGCTGCCCAGGCTGAAATGAAACTGTCTTTGACTGTCATAGGACCAGAATCCATCCCTGCTGAGGAATTCTCCCAGTTACACAGAGGAAACAGAAATCAGCACCTGGCCCACTGGACTAATTCCCTCTCTTTTGGCCTTAACTTCAGGAGATTGAAACCAGATGTGCATGTGTTTCACCACAGGGTAGGTTTTAAAGCTAGGAAGAGGATGTTACGTAGAACAGCCTGATTCTAAGCATTTTCTTTTCCTCCTGTTCCCTGGTGCTATAGCGGATTGCTGTTAAGCAGGCTGCCAGCCGCCCTTCCATGACTGCATCATTCAGCGCTGCAGGGGGCAGGTCCAGGTGCCCCAAGTGGCTCTCTGAAGCCCCTGAAATGTCAGTACACAAAGGACACAGGCAGGGAACAGGCAGTGAATCCCACAACAGTGTACATCTATTCTCTGAGGGTCAAATCACAGAAGTGGAACAGGTGCTGGCCCTCACCGCCGAGCTGCGCTGGGGAACACGCTCTGGCTGCAGGGCCATGCTGCTGCCTTGTCCCCGTACTGGGTGCAGCTGGTGGACAGATCAGAGATCAGACCTCCAGCTGGGGCCAGCACATGGCTTTGCAGAGCAGATGGGTACTGACAGAAACCGAAATCCTCCGTGGTTTGTGTCAACGTGCTGTCTGTGACCTGCAGTGGCTGAGGAGAGATGAACTACGTCCGGCTTGACCATTTCTGCTGCAGAGGTGGGGAAGTCTGGTGGGTGCAGTAAGTGAAGACAGATAGCAGGGGGGTTACCATGTCAGAAGGCCCTGCTCGATCACGAGTCAACACCTGCATCTTTGCACCAAAGCCATGCAACACTGCAAGGTTACTTTGCATCTGCAGGCACTTTGACACTATTATTAGGCTGTTTACAACTAGAGTAAAGCAACTTAGTCGTGAGTGGTGTTAAGAGAAGGTGTTCTCAGGCCTATCTTAGCCCCAGAGTTTGCATGGAGGACACAACTAGGGTCAGACCAGGGATTTTTACCAAGATGTTGTTCACAACACAGGCGGTCATGACTGCTCCTCCTCCTTCATGACTAAGCTGTGTTGGGGAAGAATTTTTATTTTGACACAGCAGAGTCTTTTTCTAACTTTGCAGACTGGGAAGAAATGCAGTTAATACAGCCTCTTTTATTTTTTAATTTGCTGTCCCAAAAGATGTGCTTTCACAGACTAATATGAGCTGGTTCTCCATAGAAAATCTAAAGAAGATGAAGTACAGATAATTTTTACCTTCATGCCGCTAGCTGATACCAAGACTGTATTCCCTTCCCCAGTTTACCACCCTTCACTGGGTTCAACTCCTATACAATGACACCCAGTTAAAAAAAGCTACAGCCTCTCACTGTTTTTCTTTGTCTCTTTTTCTTTCTGTCTCAACCAAGTCGGCCATCTAAATATTGTAGACAAAAGCAGGTAAATCTTTTGCTTCCGTCAGTCCCAGACAACATCCACTTGCAGATCCCATTCCACAGCCCTGGGCTTCACTGGCCCCGCCATTCAGATGTAGAGCAGGTGCCAGCCAGGGAGCCTCAAACTCTAACACTTGCTAATGGCTCACGAATGCATGTGCAAGAGTCGCTCTTGGAGAATAGGAGAAGGCGTATAGGTGGGGGTAAGGGCCAGGCAGCGTGGGGATCCCTGTCTCAACCCCTGACAGAGTTGAAAAATAAGCACCCTTTTCCTTAATCCCAGCCTTCCCCGTAATTAGACACTCTCCTCACAGGTTCTGCTTTCATGGGGGACTTGCTGCACCTTAAAAAAATCCAGATGGCACTGAATGGGCACGGTGACCTGCCTGAGAACTATGTGCTAATTTGGAAGATCTTCGTTAGTGGGATGTATTAGCAGCATTTACAGACTGTGTGCCCACTTGTGACCTGCACAAATGTCATTACAGCCATCCGTTTGGCACATAATCCTCATTAGTTCTGTATTTCAGGTTAACCATCGTGAAATACATGGGATCAGCCTCAGATAAGAAACGTGGAAGAAAGCAGGTGCCACAACACACAGTGAACTGGAGAAAGCCTTCAACACACACATGGAATCGAGCTACAAACCGAAGGCTCTGGCAGCGATGGATTTTGCAGTGACTTTTCCCGCTGGGTGAGCTGTAGGAAGCTGTCCCCATCAGAATGGGGAAGACGAGCAAAGAAGCCTCAGGGGAAAAAAGAAAAAAAAAAAAAGTTTCTGTTTCTTTTCAAAGTTCATAAGCGCTGTGCGTTTGGGGAACAAAAGGCAAACTGCCTGATACAAAGCAAACTTACGGAGGAGAGTGTGGGAGGTACAGAGAGAAACACAGGACTTGCTAATTCCCCCCTAGTGATGGACACGTCAGAAAACATCTGAACACGGCTACCTCTGTGCCGTTTGCTTTTAATAAGGGGACGGCTAACGGAGCCTGTAGGAACAACCACAATATGGCTAAAGGGAATAAGGAAGAATTCGAGCGGAGAGGATGCTTGGAAGGTTTTAGCCCAATATGCACCATCTCTCCGGGCTCCCCCGGATTTTGCACAACCCTGGCTCCAAGCTGTGCCGTTCGCAAGTCCTCCCTTGGGGAGACTATTCCATATTCCACCTGATGGGCACTGGTAGGGAACGCTTCCTGGGAAGAGTGCTTACAGACAGCACTCCAGCATCATGTGAGTGGCAGGCGTGGATGAAAGGTTGGTAAAGAAAGAATAGACCCATCAAACCCGAGAAATATGGGCTGGGTCACTCCCACCTGTGTTGTTTTGCCACAGCTTTCCTGTCTTTCCAGGGAGTCGCTTGGTTTTGTGCCGTGGCTCTTCTGTCCCAGTCTGCCTCTCCTCTTCTAACAAAGGGCCACATCATCCAGTAATTCTCAGGTGATTGAGAGACTGGGCTGTTAATGGGAGGGAGGAGCTCTGTCCTTTCCTCGACCTGCTCCCCTAAAGAGTCAAGAGAAGGAAAACTGTATTTTAATATGAATGAGGGTCTAATTTTTGTTATTCTTTCTTGACCCTCTTCCTTCCACAAACATGACATCTTGGGTCCAGACTGTGAGCTGTGATGGCGCTACAGGGGACAGGCTGTCTGGAGCCAAGTGCTGGGCGAAAAAAAATTATTATTTTTTTTTAATTTCTACCCGCTTTCCCTGACAGAGGTTGATGGCTCCCAGGGAAACCTCTGATGGTCGGTGGGGCTCAGTCCATGGTTCTCTGTTCGCTAATACCAAGCCTGTACCCTGCCGCCTTGCTGAGCCCCGTGCACATCAGCAGAGTGACACAGCGACACTCAGTGACACTTCACAGTATTCACCAAAACACAGACGACCCAGGTTTGAGCTGGCTACAGGAGGGCAGGAGAGCACTTCAATCTGCATGAAAATTGAGACAACCTCAAGCGGTGTAACTTTAACTTGCTGATTAAAGGGTTTAGCAGTGCTCTTACTGTCCCTCAAACAGGGCTCGTTACCTGGTGTGCAAAAGCCAATCGCACCCACAGAGCCGAGATACCAGTTTATTCCATATTCGCACAAAGATGGGTGCTAGGTAGTAATTCCACCACACAAAAGAGCTTCAAAATATTTATACACTCCAAACTACATGATTACGTATTTACTACGATGATTATTGGTTAGTTATGTATCACATCTATCCCTCACTGGTTAGTAACATGCTCACTTCGATCTAAAGTTACAATGAGTTTTTAATTTTCTGTGCACACTTAAAGGGTGAGGGTCTGTGTTCGAGTAGGGGTCTTCGAAACAGCGGGTGTGATTTTTACTATTATAATGAGGGTAGTTATTCCAAAGGACACTCTAATCTCCAGTTAAACTAATTTACATTCAACTATTTTTACCAAGCTTCCATGCACCAGGATGTTTGTCAAGGACAGTAGCTCCTGATTAAAAGTTCCTTACCGATTATTGTTGACAGTATGACGAACACTCTGAGGTAGGAACCCATAGCATTTCTGACCCAGTGCTATGGGTTGCAGAGCTGGATTTACAGTATGAGCCAGCTGCTGCTTCCCCAGCTCCAGTCTGTCTAAACTGGTGTGTTCACATCACTTCAGCACAAGGCTGGGCCCTCTGAAGGTAGTGACCCTCCTGACACTACTGCTGGATCCCTTGCAGGGGGAACTTGCAGAATGAAAATATCTTCCAGGCATGGCCCTGTCTTAACTGTGCTTATGCCAAGACTGCTTTTAGACCTGAGTTCTATCTCTGCTGTTGAAGCACTGCAGAAAAGGCTTTAAGGCATGCTTCAGCCCAGCAAGTGGTGACGTTCACTTCCATACACTTAATGAGACAGTTTATGCTTACTCACCTGACTAATGCTCCACAGTATTAGGCATATAATGAATTGAGAACTGCAAAAGTGAGGGTGGCCACAGCATGAAGGGAGAGTGGAACACAAGCTTGGGCCAAAAAACCCGAATTGTTGCTGCTGTTTGGCCCTGTTGTGAAGAACAGGACTAGACTAGATCCGAACTGCGTTGCTGTTCCAGCTGAAAATGGCTTCAAAAGAAACACGGGTGGATACTTGCATCTGCTCCATGAGTCATTCCCAACAGGTATTTTTTAAAAATAACATCAGCTCTAAACATTCACAGTTTCCAGTTTTCAGTCTGATGGTGCCACAGGGCAGATGTCCCAGACCTAGCACCCTGGGGAGCTTCTCAAACATCTACATCTTCCTTCCCATAGCATTCTCTATGTCTATATGACTTCTGGATTTACCTTCCCAAGATATTTTTATATGTATCATTATTTTTGGGGGAAATAACTGGATTTATTTTCCTAAATCCATTCCGGCTTTAGATGGTATGGTTTTATACACTCACACAAGTCTTGTTTCTCTCACAGAAGCATTAAAAATATATATGTTTGGTCACCTAATTAGAGGTATGGTTGGGGAGAGGGAGCAAAGTATCCTCACTGGAAGGGGATATACGGAAAAGAAGAGATTTGGTGGTTAAAGCATAAAAACAAAAGGAATGGAAGATGACTGGGATGAGAAAAAAAAAAAAAACAAAATTTTTTTTTAAAAAAGAGAGGGGAAATGAAATCAAGTTACATGCACACTACAAAGGAGGTCTGTCTCTGAGAGGCAATCTGATCTATATGTGAAAACTGATCCATATATGAGAATTGCAAACTATGAGCAGTTCTGCTGCGTTTCCACACACACAAAATTCCCGGAGGGAAGATTTGCCGGCGGAGGCGGTGTTACTCCGGCTGTAAAATGCAAATCCCTCTGCCGCGGGTGTCCCGCGACGTCGTGTCCCCCCTGATGACGGCAGTTCTGCAGGCTCGAGGGGGCCAGCAGAACCCCCCGGAGCCCCCCAGCACCAGGCAGGGCTTCCAGCTGGGTGCCCTTGCCCATGGTATGGTATGAGTACAGAAAATTATTTTGCCAGCTGCACGCTGCAGCGGCAGGCACAGGTCACCCCTTAAGCTGTCATTGCCGAGAGACGACCAAACGCAAGGACTTTGGTTTGTAGACACAGCACCCCCCCTGCCCCCAAACCCTGCAACCCTGCTTTTTCATCTGTCTTTGCAACAAGCTGGTCTTTCCAACTTTTCTTCTGTCTTTGCAACTTCGAAGTCTTTGGTGACCTTGAAGAGTCCCCGCGGGGAGCAGCTCTGTCCGCAGGGGACCAGCAGCTCTCACGCCCAAAACAGAGGGCACAATGGCTTTGCATCCGAGGGGCAACCACTTTCTACGTGTGCATCAGCAGGGCTGATGGCAACAAGCAAGCCACCCCCCTGAAACCCACAGCCTGGGTCTCTGAGGGCAGGGGGAGCACCCCAGGGTGGCACCACATGCTTTGGGGTGAGAAGTGGGCTCTAGCTCTGTATTTCATCCCTCTCACACGGCTATAATCACTTTCCCAATGTGTTCCAAACCACCTCTCCATCTGGATCCTGCCCGAATTCTGAGAAATTAAATCACCGTTAATTAGGAGGTGATCAAAGGTGGGTCCTCCAAGGAGCCCTCCGGGGGAGCAGCACCCTAGTGTTACCCTGCAGCGATAGGCCCGGGACACCAGCTGGGGCTCGTTTCTCATCATGACTCAACAGGGGAGGAGGGGATATATGGAAGTCAGGGGAGGACCCTCTCCATCATTTCCAAGAGTCTTACAGTGCACCGGGTTAGTAGCTATTCCTCTGCCTTTGCACACAGGTAGGTGCCTATATCCTGTTTCCTTGCACTGGGGGAGATGAGGAATTTTGCTTGATGTGTCACATGCCCTCATTTCTACTTCCAGGTGGTTTTCCAGATTTTGTAACTCCCGGGCTGTGAGATCCTCTCAGTAAGTTTTTAATTTCCTTAAAGGAAGTGGCAATAGATGGGAGGTGGAGGAGGGGTTTATCTTCCCCAAGCAGATTGTAGGCCCTGGCTTAAAATCCTTAAGACTTATAAGGCTCTTCTAGAGCTGCACTGCTCTCATTCCCTTTGGAATCTGACTGGGTGACTCCCACCTCCCCCTGGCATATCGCAAAAATAAACTTTTTTTGAAGCTATCAAAGAAAAAAAAAGTGTCAGATGGCCGAGGAAAGACGCTTCAAAAAGCTGAAATGCCATGTCTCTGTGTGCCTGCAGAACAGGGATGCCTGTCCCAGCCTTGGTGTCGCCCCTGGAGAAGCATCTTGTCGTTCTTTGAGCCCCTGCCCTGCAATACAGGCACCGCTCTGCAGCGCGGCCCCCCCTACCTTCCCCCCCCCCCCCCCCCCCGTCTGTGCTCACTTTCGGGGAGCTTATCTGTTTGTCGTGGCGGTTGCGATCTGCAATGCAGACGCGCAGCGGCCCCGCATGCCCCGGGGCAGGCTCCGGGTTCACCCCCCCGCTCCATTCTTTGCATTTGGGTGGGGACCGGTGAGGAGGAGGAGGAGGGGGAGAAAGAGTGTTAAACGTGGGGGTGGGGGGTGTCTGCCAAGCCCCGGCAGGCTCACCAGGCGGCTCTGCTCCGGCCCTCTGGCCCCGAGGGGGAGTCAAGGCTCTTTTCCCCCCTCCCACCGGGGAAGGGGGAGCTGGCAGCGACGACCCGACGCCCGCCGCGGCGCTGAGGAGCCAAGAAGCGAGGCCTGGTGTCCCAGCCCTCCCCCACTCCCTGAATCCCCCCCCCAAAGCCCCTCCCCTCCAATCAACTGACTTTTAACATGACAATGGCCATGCCAATCCCTTCTAGCCAAGGCCAGGCTGGGGAGGACATAAAGCATCCCCCCACCTCCGCTTAATGGGGTACCTGCCCGCCGCCAGCGCGCCGCCTGCTCGGGGCTGGGGGGCCCGGCCATGAGCGCCCACCTGGCCATGCCGCCCTACCTGCCCTACTCCGGCGCGGTTCGGTTTGGGGACTACTACTGGCTCTCTCCAGGGAGCATGGACGGCGTGCCCGCCGAGGAGGCCCCGGCGGCGGACGGCCTCGCCTTCCCCGCGGCGGAGAAGACGCCCGGCCACCCAGGTACGCGCCCTCGGGGGAGCCACGGGGCTGCCCTCGGCTTGGGGTGGTGGTGCCTGTGTCCCTTGTGTCCCTCCTTGCCCCGGGGGTGCGGGGGGCGCGGTGCCGCCGGCACGGAGGGGTCCGGGTTCCGCTGCCCCCGGGCTGCCTGCGCCCACTTCTCCGCGCCGCGGAGCCCCTGCAAGCCCCCAGGGGCTTAAATTCTCCCGAGAGGCCGGACTTCGAGGTCTTCGGGTCTTCTCCACCTGACCCCGCTCACCCCAGTTCTCCCCCCTTTTTCTCCTCAGATGTCTCTCCGGCTTCCTCCAGCTCTGGGACACTCATCCAGTACACCCCCGACTCTGCCACTAGCCCCACCGCCGAGTGCCCATCTCCCCATCCCTCTTTACAGAAGGTCAAGGAAGAAGTCGAGGGTGTGGTGAGGAAGGCCAAGAGCCGCACGGCCTTCTCCCAGGAGCAGCTGCAAATCCTGCACCAGCGGTTCCAGAGCCAGAAGTACCTCAGCCCCCAGCAGATCCGGGAGCTGGCTGCTGTCCTGGGGCTCACCTACAAGCAGGTGAACATCTTGCTCTGAGCAGCCGAATCGCATCCCTGGGGTGAAGCCATCTGGCGAGCAGGGTTTTTGTGTTTTTTCTTTTTTTTTCTTAGACCCCAGAACTGAGTTTCTTTCGTGGTCTTGTTAATGTCATTGCTTATGTGAGAGAGCAGAGGGTGTGAAAACTTATGAGTCAGTCTTCCTCTTACTTTTGGTTCCAGCATTACCCACCCACTCCGTGCAGGTGTTTGAAAGCACGTACATGAAGAGCAGGGTTGTGCAGAGTCAGGTTACTGTTCTGTGTGGACACGTGTTGTCTCTGAACGTGAAAAGTCAGATACTTGCACCGCTCTGCAAGTTGGATTTCTTAGTCAGAGTGGCACCTGGGTCTGTCCCTAGAGAGAAGGTCCTTGCCCCACCAGCTGCTGGGGTCTGACCGAAGGAGTGACTCGCTCCTGAGCCAAGCACTGGTCTTGGCACAGCAGTGAGATGATGCTGCTGGACAAGCTGTGTAGCTGCAGTTGTCTTGGCCTGCCTTTCAGGTAGGGTATTTGATGCCGTGAGAGATCCCACGGTGATCTGAGGAGTGAGAGTGTTTTCATGTCTCAGCTCTGTGATTTTGTGGCTACCCGGGTCTGCTGCATATAGTTAAACTGCTGAAATTATGTACTATATTAGAAGCCAAGCAGAAACTGGATAACACCCTGTGTCTTTTCCCCATCGCTTCTAGGTGAAAACATGGTTTCAGAATCAACGGATGAAATTTAAACGTTGCCAGAAGGAGAGCCAGTGGGTGGAAAAAGGAGTGTATCTACCGCAGGTGAGAGAATTCCCCCTTGCCCCATCACCACCAGCCACTGTTCCTCCAGTCTGTGGGCAGAAGTACATCATGTCTAACCTGCTAATTCGAATCATGCACAATTATGAAGCCAGTTGTATTTCTTGTAATAAGGCCTACAGAGGCATCTATTTTAAGCCTGCCCTTGCACCGAAAGAGCTTTGTTTCCAGTCCACTTAACTCCAACTTGAGACTGGATAGAAAACAAAATAGCCAAAGAGGGCCAGCAAAGATACTCATGCTGTTTCCCTCCCCAGCATGGTGCTCCTAGACATGGAGATAATGGTTGAGGATGACTAACTTAATCATCTCGACTATTATTAGTCTACAGTCAGTATGAAAAATATGCTATTGTTTGGCTTGGGGGAGGGGGTGGGGAGAAAGGAGGGCCCATCCAAAAGAACAGGCACAGTGCCTGTGGCCCCCCCACGTTACCGAACAGCCTCCTCTGTCTCTCCTAGAATGGGTTTCATCAGGCTGCGTACCTGGATATAACCCCCACGTTTCACCAGAGCTTCCCTGCCGGTGCCAGCAGAAACCTCCCGGCTGTGACCAACGTGCACCAGGCTTACACCAGTGGGCAGACTTATGGGAATGGGCAGAGCCTGTACTCGATCATGGCTGTGGAGGATGAGGGGTTCTTTGGAAAAGGTGGGACAAGCTGCAATACCCAGCAAGCCATGGATTTATTAAACCAGCAGATGAACTTCTATCACAGCTACTCTGGTGATGTGGATTACATCAGCCTGGAGTCGGAAGACGCCTACAGCTTTCAGAGCCCCTCTGACAGTGCTTCACTGTTCTCAAGCTCTTCTGTACGGCATCAATGCCAGGCCCCTTGGCATCACCTGGGGACCCAGAGTGATTATGAGTCTTAGGTCTAAGTATTTTTTTTTCCTCCCTTCTGTTGTCTCTACTGAGGTTTCTAGGGTCTTGACTCAGGGATGCAGTTTCTATTCCTTTCTCTTGCCCTTCCTCCCCATCTCCTGTTTTTAACCATTGGTGGGGCTCAGCACCCTGCTGCCTTGGGCTAGTTTTCTGTTTAAAGGCACCTGTCAGTTCATAGCTAACCCTTGGCAAGGGTGTTTTGTGTGCAGATAGATGAAACTTCATGGAGGGGAATGTGCAATGCCATAGCCAGAAGCAGCAGAGGTGGTAAAGGTCTATGTTTGCTGTCCAAGTCTCGCCTTCCTCTGCTGCCTCTATAGGAGGTGATCTCTAATTCTTGCCCTGTGTGTCTTGCAGCAGAGCTTTGCTGGAGGAAACCCTGTACTTCAGCATATTTCTGCTATAGCTACCCTGTTGTAGCCCAGAATCTTTCCTGCTGTCTTGCCTATTTCTCTTGCTACCTCAGTCAGCTAACTGCTAATAGATTCTCCATCTGCATCCTCTCCTCCCTCACCAAAAAGCTACATGCGATCATCTGATTTCAGATTACTTGATCCAGTTACTTTCAGCAGCTCCTCCTGGAGGGGTCAGCATCTGCCTACCCCATTTCTGCCCTCCTGTGTACATGGGGCAGTTGAGAGGAGAAGAGGAGCAGAGGAGACAAGGTGCAGTAGAATATTGTCCATATCTCACGTGGAAACTTTGGGTTTCAAAGCTGCTATAACCTACTTGTGCCTGTCAGCTTATTCAGGATGGTGTCTCTAGGACTGTCCCCACCCACTTCACATCTTGCCTTTCTGCATCTATCTGCTGAGAGACTGTTGGCTTTGTCCCAACCTGCAGATTGCAGCAGAGAGTAGCCCAAAGTGCCACTGATGGAAGTGTGAGGAGTGGCTGTGTGTAGCCATCTTTGGAGTGGTGAGAACAGTCTGCTTCTCTGTACATGATGGTCCCCTAGCACTTCACAAACACAGCACCACTACAGTGCAGCTTTCTCTGGGGTAGAAGCATGCAGCTATGTTTTAAAGGACTCTTGTTATTTTACAGGTGATGTTTTGATGTCACTTATCCTGGAACCTGGATGTTGGGGGAGGGGGATCCTGTTGGGTCCTGGTGGTCATCCAAGGGGCTAGAGCGAGATAGTTCCCCATGCTCTTGACTAATCCCTGTTTTAAGAGTGTAAACCAGTAGGATTTCTGTCCCTTCCCCAGGGCTTAGTTGGATCTCTTCTGTATTGTTCTGCTGAAAAGGGCACTGGCTGCCTCATCTGACTACAGTACCCAAGCTCTGGGGGAGGTGAAAAGTTTAGAGAAACCTAGTTTGCCAAAATGAGGAAAATGCGAATTGAAATTTCCAGTTCCTTCTTTCTGAAGTAACTTAATCATCCTTTCCAGTATGGAGAAACTGGAAGTCAGCTCTAACCTTTGCAAAACTTGACTTTTTCCAAGATGTGGAATTGCAGAGTCAGTGTCTGCCACTGCCCAAGAATACAAAATGGCATGAGCTGGCAAGAGGAAATGAAACGGTAAAAGCATAAATATTTCGATGGTAGAGTTTTTTGTGGTTAATGCACAGTTTTTACTGCAACCCTGTCTTCATATGCCTGCAGAAGGGTTGTGTGTTATAGTTAAACTTCCACTGCAGAGGAGGCAAATGTTTGTTGTTGTTCCAGAATAACAATGTTTTTCTTAAAGCATCTTTTCTTGCAGTGATCCCAAGCATGTGTTTTACTATGTGCATGTTGTCTTTTATTACTTTGTTTTGTTTAATGTTGTTACAGACTGTTTGATTTGAAATAAATTACTTTTATTTTAATGTTGAAACAGTGTCACCAGCTTGCATCCAAACGGCCTGCTACCAGAATGGTTACTGTGCACAGGTTAGACCAGCTGAGGAAAAAAAGTAACCCACCCCTATTACATTTCTCCCAGAGGTAGGATCAAGAAACTCTTTAAAAGGAGTAGGTCACAAAAGTCTCAGCCTTGTTTTTGACAAGCAGGTGTGTTGCTGAGCACATGGTGGGGCTCCAGGAGTAGGCAACTGGACTGCTAGCTGTTGGCTTGCAGTAATGTGCAGCCCCGTACCATGCTTGTATTAGCCCTTAAACTGCTGTGCTTCAGAATAACTATTCAAGTATGAGGGTAGGAGCAAAGAAAGTGTCTTTTGAGACTGTGTGGCCACCTGCTGTTGCTCCAGAAGGTCACAGTTAGAGGTCTGGGAGTCCTGCCTCACTGAGGCTGCAGCTCTCTTGGGGTTCTTGTGTTAACCTCAAATGGCAGCAGAAGTTTGTGTGCAGAATGAATCCTGCACTGAAACAAAAAGTTAGTAATTTCTCTACTTTGCCCCAAGGCTGCATTTATCTCCTCTTAGCAGCTGGGAGTGACATTTAAAAGGTACTGAGCCACACTGAGACTGAAGCAGTGCATTGGCATCCACCAACCTTTTTCTGCTCAGTGAGCTTTGGTTTCAGAGCCTTGCTTTCCTTACATACTTCATAGTTTGAAAACCTGTGCAGCCAAGGGCTGCAAGTGTCCATGGGCAGCAGCACTGACGGAATAAGGTAGTTGTCTGCATTCAACAGCTGATGCTACTGCTCTATCAACAGAATTAAGCTTCTATTAATAGCCATAGTTTAGCAAAAATTATCTGTTTGGGTTTAATCCCAGGTTCCATAAACTACAGTACACCACCAAAGCTTTTTGTCTGATGGAAAGGGGTAGTTCAATAGGTAATCCCACAGAGGACAATTAGCTAAACTGGCAGCTGAGTGCTATGGCTCAGTGTCATGGGTCCTTTGACCAGAATCTGCTTGTGTGGGTGCCAAAGCGTGTCTGCTTTCCTTTTGCAATACTGTACTGCTTTGCTTCCAAGGCAAGGTGGAATATGGGCAGGAAGGTAAAAGGGAGTGGAGGTTTGAGCCTGTAGGGGAGAAAGAAGGGCTGAGTTGTCCATGTGTGTGCTGCCTCTGAAAAGAGGTAAGTCTGGCCTGGAAGAGGAGGAAATTCCAGGTTCATGTGGTTTTTTTTGGTTTTTTTTTCCTATATTACAGAACAGAAATCCTTTCTCATCCTGACCTAAGACTCATGTCCCAACATCAGTTTGGATGAATTCTAGGTATGCTTTAGCAGTAGTGTTAATTTCAACAATTCTCTTTGGGGGGGAAAAAAAACCCCTGAACCATATACCTATAAAAGTCATAGAAACTAAAGCCTTGCCTTTCAGCTTTTAAATGAGCTTCCATTAAAATTTTTTTTTAAGATGCAAACTTAAGCTCTAAAGAAATACACAAGGTGCACAGGTCTTTGCAGAATGATTGCAGAGGATGCTTGCTACAGATTACCTGTGTTGCTTGGGCATGTTTCCCTTCCATGTTTCTGCTACAAAGGTAAGGAGGTAGCCAGGGCTCTGTTGGTCTATCTCCTCCTGCAGAAACAGATATTGTAGCTAAAATAGCCCTGGGGCTGGGCTCTGCGTGCTCAGGTTTTGTTCCTGCATTTACCATGGGAGCTTTCTGTGAAAATGGAGTGTTCCTTTATGGGTGTGTTATTCCCCTGGTTGCTCAGGTTGGTTGCATGCAGATTTGACAAGTACACCTAGTTGTAGGGCTGGAGGGAGCATGTAGAGTGGCTGTTGGAATTTTGGCAGGTGGGCTGGAAAGGACTGCTAGTAGCCCAGGAAGTTTCTACAAGATGTGGTATTAAGTGGGACTCTTGACTTTCCACGTTGCTGGAGATCTGTTACCTTGACATGCCCGAGTCACATCACCATGTGAAACAGATGCACAGGTAATTGCAGCGCTACTACCAAAACGGGTGCAACTAATCTCTCCAGGCTCATACTTCCAAAAGGGCTTATATCAGCTCTTCAGAGGAAGTAAGTGCATGTCAGTAAAAGTCCTTTCTTTTGGGGTATGTTACATCTCCGTCGGGACTGATGCTTCTTGTGACTGTGCTGTGTAACAGTGATTGCTGCACACTGCAAACATGATTTGCCTTGCTAGCAAATCTTTTTAGGATCAAGCTGTAAGCCCATATGGAGCTCTTTATATGGATTATAGCTTGTGGCAATACACTGCACTTTCACAGTATCTCTGCAGCGTCAACACACCAGTCTGTCAACACTGCAGATATAGCTCCAGTGATGCAGAGAATCCCACCCAAACAGGAGAAATCAGGTGTAGTACAGACTTGTAGACCATGTTTTATTCTCTAGCTAACTGGATCCCAGCCTTTGCTGTCCCATAGGCAAAATACCAAGTGCAAGAAACCTCATTCTTTGCTCTCTGTGTCAACACGGCCCATGATGATGTTTTACAAGCTACATGTTTCTTCAGAGTGGCCCATGAGCAAGGGCTCACAGCTCCAGTTGTCTCACCAGTGCAAATAAAAGGCATGATCTTTGCTTTAATAGGCTCTTCCCTACAGGCATGTGTAAACACTGTATTTAGTTATCTAGCTACACTGTGTGACTCAAATGCTGAGCTAACAGGGTTTTGGAAATTTTCAGTAAAGCATTACCACATATCTCTTGCTCGGCCTGTCATCAGAGGCCAACAGCACCTTGGCTGATACTGAGCAGTCAAGAGGTATGAAGGATCCAAATTCATGGAACTGATTTTAGACCAAAAAAAGTTTTTCCTTTCCTGTGAGGGCCATCCTCACTGTGCTGTTCAAAGTGAATCTCTTCATAACCAGGCTAGAATTAATTTCTCCCATTTAATGGAAGTCTATCTGCTCACAGACAGGGTGTGCCTGTAGCAGCTGGGTTGTGTCTGAATCACTAAATCTTTTACAAATTACAACATCAGGACTGCTGCCTTGGGTGAGCCCCAAGTTCCATCCAAGTCATTGCTTAAATACAAGGGAAAGACCAGGAGAGCAAGCAAGTCCCTAGTGTGTGTGTCTGTGGTGGTGGCTGAGGGACTGCCTGTAACAGGAGCTGCATTCCTGCTGTTGTTACTCAGGGCATTGGGAATGCAGCTCCTGATATACAGATGACATCAATGAACTCCCTTCCTGGAAGTTGCTTACTTGCCTGTTGCAATTGCTGCAGGCTTTCTGTTTTCAGAACCACCTGTGGCAATAAGCTTTGTCTTTGAATGATGGCTTCTGAATAATTTTATGGGTGTCCTGAGGAAACTGCAAGATTTGGTAGTGTTTGTTAGTCCAGTTTTGCTGGGAAGGTCAGTGGTGGGGAGATCACTACTGACAACTGTTGCTCTTCTAGCTAGCATCCTTCTGCAAGTCAGTCCCAAGGGCTTCACAGCAAGATCCTGCTTGTCCTAAAACATTCCTGAAGGAACAGGGCATGACAGGCAACTCCTGTTCCAGAGAACTATTTGTCACAAGCTCAACATTTTCACCTACCAGCAGCCTTTGATGGGGTGGTATGGAAAGGTTTCAGAGGATATTCAGCTTAGTATCAGCACTGTTGGTTCCAAAGGGGCTGAAAAAACTCCTGACACATGAGAGCCCTGATAATTGCTGCTATTGGAGTCCACCTTCAGATGGTACCCAGCACCTTTTCAGCTAAGCTAACTCAACCGATGCCCACCCCTCTGATGGTGCAGTGGTTGCAAGAACATGTCTTTTCCCAGCTTAGGCACTGCTGGCTGTAGAATGGGTGTGTGGGGGGCTGTGCTTTTAAAATGGATATCCAAAATTATATGACTTAGAAATTTGCTCTCCAGAAGGCCTTATTTTTCCCCAAATCATGCTGGCCATACCATTTACAGTACATCTTTATAAAGTGTAGCTGAACAACCAAAAGGTCAAAGAGTGGCTGCATGAAGGAACGGGGGTGGGACCAAAGAGCTGTGAGGCACAGGGATATAAACCAGCTTTGCCAATGGAAGACCATGCCTCTTATTTCTCCAGTCACAGACATAAATTGCCTTCGTTTTGTGCGTTTTATGCTTTCTATTTTTTTTTTAACCATGACAATTACTTTGTTGCATTAAGATAAAATCACTGCCATCATCAAAGAGTGATAGAAAACCTGTGACACAGGAAACTGGGACTCCGGTATTAAATATACCTTGATACACACATGTGGTTTTAGGTACTTAGACACTTATATAGTATTAAGTTTAGAAAAGATGGTCCCTCTATGTTTTAGCCAGTCCCAGTATTAATATCGCTGGGTAGGGGAAATTCTTAAGGTGGGTGTGAGTTATCTTGTCTTTTGACTCTAGATATCTGGCATTGCCAAGAGTCATGAAGCTCATCCACTAACAACACAGAAAATTCTCTGTTTATAGTTTCAGAGTCAAATCAGTAATAACAATGGCATAGAGTTGCTATGACTATTTATGCTCCATCTGGATTTTATACTGCAGTGCTCTATTACAGTGGAAAAAAGCTATAGAAAAAATACATAATCCGTCTTAAAAAATATTTTATTATTTGCCAAATCGAATGCACTGTTTGGTTTTCTTGAGGGGAGGCACAGAAAGATACAGATTAGAACAAAGGGCTTGTTTATAATTTTGATGGTTATAAAATCACGTTGCCAGCCTTTCTGCAAGCCACTTGTCACATCTCTCTTCACGAGACACTTCATCAATTCTGTACTTGTGGCTGATGTACCGAACTGGTGGTCTAACCATCAGATAGATGCCTGGCATGTGACAGTAACTTCTCCAACTTCAGTGGAAGGTATGTGACCAGCAGCTCTCCATACAGCTCATGACTTCATGTGTTATTTACATGCAACTGTAAAGTGATATGTGTAAATGAAAGCCCCAAAGGAATCTGTGCCTCCTCCGAGATGAGTTACAAGATCCATAATTTAGAAGATCCAGGGGATAATCTAGGTAATCAGATCTTGGGTCTTGCTATAAGGAAGCTTGGTTGCCTGTGCCAACAAAGAAGGGGGGAGGTGTGCGTGTGTAAGGGCATACGTATGAAGGACTGTATGTAGATATGTGAGCAGACGGGTATCTGTGTGTCTGTGCCTGTTTGCGGGCCCATATTTGGATGACAAAACAGTTTCTAGCTACATGATGCCCCTAAGTTGAAGAGCACATGAACAACAAAGGGAGAGATGAGAATAAGATTTGATTCCTGGGTGCCCCAGTACCCCACATCCACAGTGCTTAGGAGTGATAGAGATGGTGACCACCAGTGGTGGGGAAAGGAGTTCCCATGGTGGTCGAGTGGTGAAAGTTACAGCCATCACCTGTCTTTGTGCCTGGATAATCCACACTGCCAGGACAGCTGTGGTAAAAGTCTACTTTGTGCTGGGCAATGAAGCCCACTGTCTGCTGGACGCTGCAGGTGCCCCCACCTTTGCCAAAGACTCCTCCATCCTCGCTGGTCACGATTGTGTAGGCGTTCTGCCCGGTTCCGTAGTGCTGACGGGGAGGAGGCATAGCTTGGATGTTGCTGGCTGCAGTGATGGGGTAACCCTGGTGGAATTTGGGGTGCACATCCAGGTAAGTACTTGGCTGGAAGCCACTCTGAAAGGGAAAGACAAGAGAGTCAGAAAACATAAGCTTCTCCATGGGTGTCCAGAGGCCTGACATGTAGTGGGGCTCTGTGCCTTCACAGTTCATGTCTCTTGATCAGCAGCAGTGGCATGGGAGGACAAGAACAACCATATCCATCCCCATAGCTCAGGGATGGAGACACAGTCGTGTGTGTGTATATAGATATATAGATATATATATATATATATATATGTACGAGGAAAACAGCTTTTCCCTGGAAGCATTTCCAGGAGAGGAAAACAAGCATTGCAGAGGAGGGCAATGAAGCTGGTGAAGAACCTAGAGAATAAATCCTGTGGGGAGTGATTGAAGGAGCTGGGACTGTTCAGTGTGAGGAAGAGAAGGCTGAGGGGAGACCTCATCACTCTGTGCAGCTCCCTGAAAGGACATTGCAGAGAGGTTGGTGCTGGGCTCTTCTCACAGGTAATTGGCGTTAGAACAAGAGGGAATGGCTCTAAACTGCAACAGGGGAGGTTCAGACTGGACATTAGGAAAAAAATTTTCACAGAAAGAGTGGTCAGAGAGTGGAATAGGCTGCCCAGGGAGGGGGTGGAGTCCCCATCCCTGGGTGTGTTTAAGGGTCGTTTGGATGAGATGTTGGGGGATGTGGTGTAGGGGAGAGCTTTGTAGAGTCGGGCTGAGGGTTGGACTCGATGATCCCAAGGGTCTTTTCCAACCCGATGATTCTGTGATTTCAGTGGTATCACCAGCACATTGCCAGGCTACCTACAGAACATGGAGAGTCTTACCAAGTCTGCGCCTCTGTGCTGAACAAATCAGAAGGCAGGGCACTCTGATACCTGTATGCTTAAGTTGTACCCATGGAGGAAATACATCACAGGACTTATCTGCCCAGACAGAAGGCCCATGCTAAGCCATGTGCTGTGTTCTTACTTGCGTGAGGCACTGAGCCCGTTCAGTCCATAGGCTATGCTTCTGGCACCTTTTCAGCTTCATCCTCCGGTTCTGGAACCAAGTCTTCACCTGGTTGGGGAAGGGAGAGCAGAGAAAACATCAGCAAAGGAGAGCAAGTGTTATCAGAATTGCAAGCAGGAAGAAGCAGAGGGAGAGTCACCAGATGGCATAGATATATCGGGCAGCAGCAGATAAAGGCCCTTAAGAGCTCCCTGGGGTTGTTGCCAAGGGATGTCTGTCTAGCAGCCTCAGCAGGTGGCTAGTGCATCTGCATGGTAGGGGGAGGGGGCGGCATTATGTCCACGGGACAGTTATAGCTGTGACAAATTGACTCATTTCAATCATGGAGATGGATAACTGGTGCAAATCAGTCCCACTCGGGTCTCTACAAGCCCCCTGCGCTACAGGTAAACCTCTAAGACACTGCTTCTGCACGCTCGTGAGTGGGGAAGGGAGAGGCTTGCTCTTTGAACCCAGCAGTTCCCAAATTCAAAGCTCCTTGCTAGGATGAATTCCAGAGCTGTTTGCCCCCAGGGCTGTGTCTGCCCTATGACAGCAGCCTTTGCAGGGATGTGGACTGAAGGAACGGGCAGATTGTCCCACCTGCTTTGTTCCTGACACAACCAGTTCAGTGTGTGCAAGCATATGTGTGTACCTAAAATGCATTTATAACTTATTTTAGTCCAGGGGCATCCAGCCCACTGTGCCCAGCTCTGAGATCCAAATTCCAGGCAGGTTTTGGACTTGCCCCCTCTGCTTTTGGAAGGCATCATTTGGCCATCACCAGTTCACTACTCACAACCTGCCTGGAGATCAGCAGAGGCCCTGAGGGGCTGCAATGGATGGACCCCCCCAGCACCCAGATGAAGGGGGGAGCACATGTCAGGCAGTCGGGCAGTGCTCAATGGGGGACGTTATTAGATGTTGGACAAGATCAGGCCTAGGAAACATGAGCAATAGCTTTCAGCATGTTGCAGCCCTGGGATTCAGGGAACTGAAGCATGCCAGGTTTTCTGTGAAGTTCACCAGCACAGAGGTAGAGGCTGTCTGAGGTAAACAACATATTCATCACTGTGTTTCTGCTACAAAGTGTTGGCATTCTACTGCATTCTACTAAGAGTGTTGGCAACAGTACCCTTAACTGATCCCTCACTGGGGAGGCCCCAGTGAGGTGCCACTGACCCTCCTCTCCCTGAGAAGTGCCTCTGATCTCCGGGTGTGAATAGGCAGGGTAGCCACTGCTAGCTGGCACCTTTGCCTCTACTCTCTGCTGGGGACTCATCCTTCCATCCTGTCACTGCCTTATGTGACCATTCAGCTGCTGTGTGACATATACACCATGGGTCAAAGTCTCCATGTTTACCTGCTTGTAGGTGAGCCCCAGGAAAACAGACATCTCCCGGATCTGCTGGGGGCTGAGGTACTTCTGGCTCTGGAACCGCTGGTGCAGGATTTGCAGCTGGTCCTTGGAGAAAGCTGTGCGGCTCTTGGCCTTCTTCACCGCCTCCGTGACATCTTCTCCACCCTTCTGAGACTTAGCTTCCCGCTGTGGCGACGAGGATGCTGAATGTGGACTGGTGGCTGAATCTGGCGTGAATTGGCTGAAATTCCCAGAACTGGATGAAGCTGGGGATACTTCTAGAAATAATGAGACAGTGGGAAAAGGTATACGAGACATCACGCACAGCTATAGGGGTATGAGCATGCTCCTTGCCTGTTGCAGAGCTCCTTGCCCATCAGACAGGAGCTCTCTTGAAGCAAAGGCCTGTGTCACCATTCTTCCTTCATGGATCTGTTAGCACAGACAAGCCCACTGACAGCAAGCAGCATCCCAGCTCAGCCCTCTGGGATTGCCTGTGGCTCCCTTTCACCAGGTGGAAAAGTCAGGGCAGAGAGGGGAGGATGGTGCATGCCGGCTCACAGGGTCACTATCCTCCTCAAAAAGACCTCAGTAATATTTTAGTCTCAGTGTGGTGTAAAAAGGCCTAGTCATGACTTGCAAGCATAGCTTTGGGTTGGTGACGGAGCTGTGCAAAAATGCCTGCCAAGCCATCTCAAGACATTTGATAGACAATGGCAAAGCAACCTCTGACCAGGGTGTATGGTGAGGCAGAGCAGTCAGTGCTTACAAGGATGGGGCAGCAAGTGGAGAGCATCAGCCAGGCCTTGGATATTGGCTCACTCCTGTTTGCCTGTGGCTCCCACCACAGACCATCCCACTGCTGGAAACACTGGTATAGATGGAGGGACCTATTTGGCTGAGGGGTGTTCTGGTGAGAGAAGAATGAAGAGAAATTTGACATGGAAATGAGGAGGAATAGAGGAAATGTGTGTGGGACAGATGAGAAGAAACAGTAACCCTGTACCAGGGACATGGGGGACAAAATTCAAAAGTGCAGAAGAAGGTGTCCAAGCCCCTTCTCATGTGTCCTGGTACATGTCTTAAGGGATTTCTGTTGAGGACAAAGCTCTAAATGAAAAGCTTCCTAAACAATCTGGGCTGCTAGTCCAGACAAAAGCCGACAAGATGCAAAGTCATTCAGGCTGCCTGAATAGGAAAATGCTAACAAGAGAGATTACCCCAGCACCTTTTTGTCAGGTGCCTGGTTGCTGGGGTCTGTGAAAGTCTGAGATCTTCTCGGGCCAGCCCTGACTTAAGGGCTGTGATGCCAGTTTGCCCCCTTCCCCATAACTGCAATGATAAATCTGTTCATCCCTCCTTCCTCCAACTACTCCTCTGCAAATCTTTCTGCATGGGCCGTCCCCTCTTCTCCTCTGGACATTTCAGGGGAGAGGGTGTGCAGTGAATGGGGCAGTGCCATTTTCAGTACATACTTTCTGAGTACTGACCTCAACCAATAGCTCCTGATCTCCTTCCTAGTCACCCTGAGAGCTGTGACTCTGCAGCCCACTGAGTCACCCAATACAAAGTACTGATGCCCTCCTGAGGAATGGGCTCCCCGTCCACTCTGCCAAACCCCTCCTTCTTCTGTCCTATGCTGAGAGGCTACTAAGCATTACTCAAAACGTTGAGGTGTTTCTGGGCGTCAGAAAGGTGGCCGTTTCTGCAGTACCTTCTCCCTTGTTACCCTCCTGAGAGAGGCATACCTGTCTTTGTGGTGCCCACCACTCTAGGGTTGCCTGCTCTTACAGTCCTGCTCGTGGCAATTTCCTATCCCTAGGCCTGTGTGAAGAGGGAAGAGCGGTACTGGGGCAGGTTTTGGTGCTGGGAAGCAGGGCCATGGGGATTTCAAAGGGATTCTGCCTACAAGGAGAAAGGGGCTATCAACAGAAGAGGTGCAAGGGCCCAAGGTGTTATGTGCATGGAGGTAGACTGAAAAGCCTGAGAGGAAGCTGAACATCTGTGACCTGGATCCACAGGAAGATAAAATTTCATGTGGAACCACAGGATGCTTGGCTCCTGCAGGCTGTGCAGTAAAAACCTTATAGGTAGGAAATGAGCGTGCTGAGAATGTGGGCTTGGAAAACAGGAAAAGTCTTCTGTTAGACAGGAACCACAGCACGGCACCGTAGAGCTAAAGCTCCTCCACCTTCCTCCTCGGCCTGTCATCCCAAACCCTCATGTAATTTACCACCTGCAGCTCGAGCTCAAGACAAAGGCAGTCCCTCTTCCATGAGAGGAGAGTGAAGAGGAAGCAAGAAACACAAACAGCAGTGCAACAGACATAAATACGAAAACCTAAGACAGACCTGCTCCCACAAACCCTTGACACCTGTAGGCCTTTGCTTCCACAACTGGGCTCTCTTGTAGAGAGATGCACCAGAGGAGAGCGTTTGAAGGCGGGGTTTAAGTCTATATACCAGGCCTACTGGGGGCATGAATGAGTCAATCTGCCCGCTGCCTGTGTGGAGCAAGCAGCATGCAGAGAACTTAAGACTTTCTCCAGACTACAGCCACTCGTCACTCTGCCCAAGCCTGTAGCTCTCTACAGCATCTGACAGCTTGGAACCTGCACTCCAAAAGCTCAAGGGCATTTACCCTGCTGACCATACAATGGGGCTGGGCGAAAACCTGCTTTCATCAGCTATTCTATTGCCACTCACTGGAGTGGGAGAGGAATGGCAGGGACAGAAAATGCCACCACGGTGGGACCCTTTTTTGTAAAGAGGAAAAGGCAAGGCACCAGAGCACGGAAAGGAGAGGGAAGTAGAGAGAGGAAAATGGCAAACTAAAAGAAGCAGAGATTTAAAGGGAGCAGATTTCCCAGCACAGTGATTCACAGCATGCCTCGGCTCAAGTTCAATGAGCACATGAAAGGCACAACGGGTTTGTAAGGGGGTAAGGGATGCCATGAGCAGAATTACCTTCAGGATTTGTTTCTCTCCATAGCACACATGGCAGCGTTTGACTAAAAGGAGGCGCAGACATTTCTGCCCCGAGAGCTATGAACTTCCACGAGACCATGTTGTCACACTGCCCTTCAGTCTGGATCACAGACTTGCCAGTGCCTGGACTCTCGCAGGCTCTGTTGAGGTGTAGGAAACCAGTTCACAGTCACCAAAGAGAAGCAGCATGGAAGGGTGGTGTGACTGACTGCCCAAGGTCACCCATCCTCCTTGCCTACCACATCACACTTTACCCAGCTCACACACATTAGGAAACCAAGGCAGGGAGAGAGAAAAAACTGCTCAAGGTCATTAAGCCGAGTGGCTGACCTGGGACCACAGGTATCCTGGGGACTAGCTCTAGGACTGAACTGAAATGCCTTACCTGCCATCCGCCTCTTCCCTCCTGCCTCCGGAGACTGAGCGGCTCCCACTGGCCCAGCCGAAGCGGGGGGATGTCCTGCTTCCCCCGCTGAGTTCCAGTAAAACTCCAGGTACCCCATGCCAGCCCCGTTGGGGTAAGCCTGGTAGGGGGGAAGAGCCAAGTGTGCACACATGGCGGGCTGATGAAGGGAGGGGGGGGTGTCCCCCACCTTCTAATAGATGCTACCTGCACGTGGGGGACAGGTCTCCCCAGCAAGCTGAGGTAGAGTAGACAGGCAGTTACCTTTATAGCTGGCTATCCCCTGCCTGGGACTGCAATATTCACCATCCTCGAGGCTCTTTGTCATGTTAAAGAGGCTGATTGGTGGGGTGGGGACAGAGCAGGGGCGGGGGGGAGTGGTGGGGTGGTGGGGTGGGGGTAGAAAGCCACACATGGCATCAGGGCTAAAATATGTCCTCTCTGAATTCTTCCCATTCTGCAGGTTCCTCATTCACACCTGAGCAGGGTCTCATCCAGAGCCCCAGGAAACCTCCTCCCGCTTGTTTCTTTGGGCTCAGCTCAAAATGTCCTGTCACGAAATAATCCCATGAGCGCAGATGTCCTGTAGAAGACAGCTGTATATGCATTGGGAGAGCAAATCCCAACCAATGTCCACCACATGGAAGTGGCAGGAGGTAGATCCGGTGCTGAGCTGCTCAGCACCAGGCTGGGCTAACCCGAGCCCTGGCTCCAGGTTATGCGGAGTGTTCTGAGACCTTTGCTTTGTAGTTTGTATTACATTTACATCCCCACAACACCAACTCACACATGCACACACCCTTCCGACCTGGCAGCACTTCCCACACTTGGTGAGATGGAGCAAGACCTGGGGGCTAGAACCTACTTTTTTTTTTTTTTTTTTTTAACTGAGAAGGAATTTCCTTTACACAGTCATTTGAGAGAGCCAACTGAGAATGTGCCTGGCCCATCTTCCACACAACTGTTCCAGAGCAAAGTTAGAAACACCGGACAAGTCACATCCAACACCAGATCTCATTTTGCAGAGCAGGCTCAGAAATCTCAGCTGTCTGGTCTACAGAGGGACAACCAGCAGAGACATTTTCACTATGGAAGTAGGAAAGATTTAGTGCAGGTAAGGTCCACAGCTAACAGACTTGCTCCCCCATGGCCTTTCAAAGGCACATGCTTTCATTTGCATAGTCTTGTCTGCAGCCTTTGCCAGGCCTTCACAGGCTGGTTGGAATAAAGATGAAGAGTTTCCTTTAATGCAGGGTTAGCTGATGTTTGCTGACATATGGCCCACCCAAGGGGGACTGGCACCTGCAGAGCTGCTCATTAAATAACTAGAGGTAAGTGAGTGAGCCACAGCATTCAGCTATGGGCCTGCAGGTTGGTCTCCTCTATGGGCTTGCTTACTTCCCCTCAGGATGTTTTGCTCTGCTTGTATTTAGGAAGATTTTATTATCTTAATCTCAAAAGACATTGTGAGTTTCTAGCTAATGCCTGTATTTCTCAATGCAGACAGAAGTCCCAGAGTTAGTTCAAATATTTCTTGCTAGAACCAGCCCTGCTTTGGCACCAGGACATGAGCGTGCCTCATGTCAGCAGCTCAGAGCTGAGGGTGCAGATCCACAGAAGTGTAAAATTATTTAACCTGGACTGACCCTGCATCCCTCTGCGCCTCATTGCTCCAAGGTGCTTGTCACCAACTTCTTCCCAAGCCTGCGCTAGCACCCAGTACCTTCTCAACAGGCCAGAAAGGGGAACCTGCTTGCTGTGAGAGCATTCTAATATCAACACGGAGAAGAAACAGACAGGTGGGGGTGAGCAAACCCATAGGAAATGGGATTTAGGTCAGTTTAATAGGATGTAGAACACCACTGCTACCAGCACTTTTGCTGCTCTGTGTGCCATGGCATGTTACTAGTCCCAGCTTCCCTGTCTGTAGAGCAGGGGCAAGTTGGAGCCTTCTGAGATCCCTGCATGGGAAAACACAAGGAACTGCAGGACTGGCCCTTAAGTGAACCTGAAAATCAGCGCAGCTGCTCTTGAGCCATCGTGGGCAAACCATTCATCTCACTTGCCACATCACAGCATGATTCTGCTGCCTTGGGACCATCCACTTTCCCATAGGTGCAGACCGGAGGGAACTGAGGGCCTGGTTAGGGTCTCCTTGACACTCAGTATTACTTTTTCTGTTTGCATGAAACTCGTTTCTATGCCTACAAACTTCAGGGACTGACATCTTTCTGCACAAGAAATGCAGTTTTAAATATGAAAACTTGAAAAAGTTACAGCAAAAAAGGGTTTTTGAGCATATCTGTCCTGATAGAATCACAAGAACATCCAGAATATGGCAATTACTCTGCAACAGGCTCTACATGGTGGTTTTGGCTCATGCCTCATTTCTAAATCATTCCACATTTCAGAGCTAGAGTGCTGCAAGAGCTCAGGTCACTGTCCCTCCTATCTGCCCTCAGGCTTTAGCTGATCAAGCAAAGGGAGAGACACCAATGACGTGAGCTGCACAGAGCTCAGGACACTGCGGGGCAGCTCCAGTGCCACCGGTCAAGGAGAATGCCATGCGGTCCTTCTTATTCGTGTCTGGCCTGTTACTGCATGTTGATGCTCAAGTTTTCATGACCTGAGGTGCAGTTAGAAAATGAAAAAACAAGGAAGCAGACCTGGAGGATATCAATGCATCTTCTAAAACTGTTTAATCTGAAGACCTGGCAGAAAACATGGCATGGGGTGCTGGCATGGGTGGCAGTGGGTATCTTGGGTATCTATGTACTTACTGGGACTATCACTGGTTGAGCACTTCGCACTTGATCTCCTTGATTTCAGCTACTTCTGAAGGTGTCTGGGATCTTTCTTGCAAAGTGCCCAGAGGCATAATAAACTAGCATAGTCACCTGCACTACAAATTCCTGCTGGGCAGAAGCCAGGGGGGAGGATGTTGCTGCCCCTGGGAGCAGAGCCACCTGCCTGACTGGACCAGTGAGTGGGGCAGCACAGAGGGAGTCACCTCCCCAGGGGTGGGAGGGGGACCCAGAGGCGGAGAAGCTGAAAGAACCTTAGGGCCTCACACACACCCACACTCCCCCACACCTCCATGGTTTCAGAGCAGCACCACCTCTCAGGACACAGCTTATCTCCCCTGCACAGCATGTGACACAGCCTGTGGCGCAGACAGCAGCTCCCTCAAACCTGCACTGCAGGCAGCTGAGATGTGGCCTGGCATCAGAGCCAGACCCTGGTACTGTGTCATTCCATGCTGGGCCCAGATACTGACTGTTTCTCTCAATGATCTCCACAGAAGCCTTCCCAGGCTCATGCTCTTGGCTCAGAGGGTTTTCTAGTATCTTAAACAACCTTTATCTGCTCTTCTGTACCATGAAGCTGAAAGCACACTCCCATAAAAAGCGGGTAAATTCTTCACAGGCATGTTAGTAACATGATCTTTCACCAACAGCTAAGTCCTTTGCTTTCCCTAGGTGGCATTGAACTCTGCAACAGTCACAGCATTGAAACAGTAGCCTGTAAATGACCGGGTTTCTTCCATAAAAGCAGTGAGGTAGAAAGACTAGTAATTAGAAAGACCAGGAGGAAAGAGGAAAGCTCCTCATTCTCCATCCCTGTGCCCTCCACAGTGTGGTTGCAGCTCATGCTGACTTGGCCAAGATAGCCACAAAGTAGTGAACGCAGGATCTACTGACAGGGTAACTCCAGGGACATGGAAGGCAGAAGAGGCTGAAAAAACAACCTTGAAAACTGGTCTGGGATTATGGACATCATTCAGAAGATGCTCAAGCAGATCAGAAGGTGGAGAACATGCTCATGGAGATGTTTTCTGTAACTAGGTCCTTTCACTAGCACAGGCTGTATGGTTGTACAACCTGATTTTCTTATAACAATCCCTGCCTAGCCGTGTTTGGTTGCTGTGCCAGTGCCTTCTACACCTTTCATAGGTGACCTCAGCAAAATGATCCTTACAGAATCCCAGAATCGTCTAGGTTGGAAAAGACCTTGAAGATCATCCAGTCCAACCATTAACCTCACACTGACAGTTCCCAACTACACCATATCCCTAAGCACTGTGTCAACCCGACTCTTAAACACCTCCAGGGATTTGTTTGAATGGGTTTTTTTTCTTCTGCTTTTCACTGGAGCTTTAAGTAATAAATTACCTTTCAGACCTCTTAATTTATCAGCTGTTGCTCTTTTATCCTAAGAGGAATCAGACGGTCAAATGGGAAAGATTATATGTGGATAAAGACACTGGATGGACCTGACTCTGAGATGTCTGTGTTCTGGCAAAGCGTCCCATGACAGCTAACAAGCAAATGAGGCTTGATGTGTACAGCGTGGACATAACAGAGCAAGAACTGAAAGTTAAAGCTGACAGCATCCTGAATAGATGTTCCATCACAGCTCAAGCCCTTGTGGCTCAGCTCTTCTTGTGTAGCTCTGCCCAGCAGTGAAGGTATAGCTGATGCTATCAACAGGAATATCACTGCATCTGCATTCCTGCTTGGCTGGCAAAGCTCTGGGAGTTTGGGCTGCAACAGTCTAGAATTCCTTATTGGTACCACTATAGCAGGAAAACACCAAGTTTCTCGGAGGCTTGGCCTCAGCAGACCCCTCGCTGGAGGTGTGTGGGGAGCCGCACAGGCTCACGTGCTGCTAGCAGCTTTCCTGCACCCGGCAACCCTCCGGAGGCTTTCTGGGACATACAGTCTCCTGAGATTACAAATATTGGCAAACAAGCATTTATTTTGTCCAAGCTGGCTTTTAAAAAAAAGTATGCTTTTCAGTCCTTGAACCTGCTGAGTGTAGTTTTGGTTACGTATTCAAAGATAGTAAACGCAGCTGTTTTTAAAAAAAGGCTTTGTCAGTATTGTCTCCTTTCTTTAAAGCCTTAAACAAATGCCATGCTTTGTTTAAACATTTGCAGGGGGTTTGTGATTGACATTGATAGCAATGGCTTAATCTAAAGACATTTTAAAAAAGAAAAAGTAATACAGTTTGAATCACAGGAAGCAAGGTAGCTAAAACATTTCAACATTGCAACATTCCCACTCTGCTCCCCACTTAGTTCAGCATCTTAATTCTTCAATTGTAATTGTAATTTGAACTTATACTTACTTCTCTAATAGCACCATGTTTTTCTCCGAAGACTTTTCTTTTTTGGTGATTGATCACCTTCTACATTTTTTCTTTGCTTTGTGTGAGACTGCACTGTAATCTACTCAGATCCATTTGTTTGCCTGTTCTCATAATGGCCTTGTCCTCCTTGCAAATACTGTTAATGAGTCTATACCTGAAAGGGATGGTTTTTCCCTCTAACATATACAGTCTTGCTGTACTGAGGATAAGCAGTGGAAAGGAAAATTTATCCCCAAAAATCATAAACAGGCTGCTGCTTTTTTGTTTTTTTTAGGTGTGTCGTGATGGGCTGCAAAATTCTGAAAGGGCTAAAATATATTCCCAGTGAGGTAATACAGCCAAGTTTCAGTTGGATGATCAAAAAGAAAAAGGAAAAAAAGGATTTTCTTCTTCTTTTCAGGCTATTCTGGGCCTAAAGTTAAATAAAATCAGAGCTGGTACTTCACTGTACATAGCAGCCATCCAGAGCCACAAAAAAAAGTAAATTGAGACCTCTCAGGGCTGGAAGATGTAAGGAGAGCTATGGTAACACCCACCTAAAAAAGCCAGAGGGAGGGGCTAGGAAGTCTGCAAACTTCAAATAACATTCATCACTATTTCCTAACTGCCTTCCATTTCTCCTTCTGTAAATGTAATTTAGGAGTCAACTTCCCATATTCAGTGTTTTTGGTTCATGAAGGAAGGGAACAGTCTACAGAGGCCCCTTCTCTTAAATTATTGAGAGTAACAAAAGCCCAAGTTATTTTGCTGTGCAAAATTTCTGAGTAAAATCAGCAAAAAGTAAAAGTGAAAATCTGTGCCACACCCACAGATATTTAAATATATCTGATGTTTAAATATATCAGATATTTAAATATATACATATATATTTAAATCCTCTCCTTCTCTCTCCTGTTTTTATTTTTATCTGCCCAGTGTAAAAAATGTAAGGGCCAAGAAATGAATGGACTTAGTTTCCAACAAAGCACTTTAGGACAAGCTGTTGATCATTATCATGAGATGGATTTTTCTGCTCATAAATCCTTCCTGAAGTCCTTCACACAGTGAGGCCTCTAAGAGAAATGTAACCTGATCCTGATGCCAAGAAAATGAAACTGGAAGAAAAGACTCTGCCAGTGTTGCCAGTACTCCCAGTCTCCTGGGTCTCACCTTTAGGATTTTACTTCCCCGATCTGCTAAAAAAAATGCGATCAGAGTAGGCAGAAGAGAAGTCCCTGAACAGTGTCTCCACATCTACCACTTTTAGCTTTATTACAACATCTCTTGAAATGTAGTGGATGATACCTCTGCTCTCACCCATCCTTCACCAAGCTTTTTCAGCCCACCTTCTGTCTCCTGACCTCATGTTTAAAAGGCATCTGCGGTTACCGGCCAAAGCGATTTTTCTGGCTGTATGGATACAAGCTTATGGGCTGTGTGCAAATACATCAAGTTTTCGGCCAGCCTGATGCTGCTGTGTGTTTCCCACTTCCCAAAGTTTCTGTCCGTACCATGTGTATGCCACCAGCAGAAAGTAGCGTGAGAGTCCAGCATCAGAAAGGGAAGGTGCACTTTCCTCCTTCATTGGTCTTCCTTTCCTTATTCAACGCATGTTTTGTCTTTGAAAAAAGTTTGTATATAAAGTAACAAGGCTATGCTCCAGGTCTGTCATGACTAACTCCCTTAGAATAATGGATCTTAACTGTTGTTAATCTTATCTGTAGTATATTTTCTCCCTAAAAAGAAAGGGGATGAGGGATTTTCTAATGCTTACATTTTTTCAGTGCTTGAACATCTTCCCCCCTCTTTAACAAAAGCTATGAAGATTTTTAATGGTGGTTATTGCCATGGCACCAAGCTGTCTGAGATCTTGAAATCTCAAATCATGTTTAACTTTTTTGTGTGATACAGAACATTTTAATCAACATGTATACGTAGAGAAAACTCTCCTCCATCACTGGAAAACCCACTTGGTCCTACAGTGATGTGGTCCCTGTGTGAACCCACCCCAACTTGTTCCTAGGTAAATCTTCCAAAGAATTCATACTTAAGCCCAGTTTGCAGAACTATACTTGGGAATCCATCCCACTCATCCAGCAATTTGATATTAGGCTTTTGACCAAGACATTTGAGGTAGGCTAGGTTCAAGCTAGGCCTTCCATGCTTGGTTTTCATGCTTGCTTTTCATGGTTTTCACTCATCCTGCTTTATGACCACCCTGCTTCATGATCAGTGCACAGCCTCACAAGAGAACGGTGAAAGTGTCCTCAGTATCTTGTGAGCATGTGGCACACAAGGAGAGGATGAGCTGGTAGGGAAATCTGCGCACAGAACGAGGCAGGAGGAAGAGGAAGCTGTGTTGGGACACCTCTGTGGGGGTATAAGATACAGAGAGAGCAGGTGATGGAATCTGTCAGGTGGAAGAAAGTTAGAGGTTTCTCAGTTGCACTAAATGCAGACAAAGGCTGTCTTAAGGGGCTTATAGGCCCTGGAGCATCAAACCTTACAGACTCTTTGACATCTCAAACTGGGAGAAGAATGCAGTGTGCTCCTTTTCCAGTCACTGACTCTGGTATCTGGGATTCCACCAGCCCAAATGTGCCAGGAATTAAGTCTCCCCAGACAAACAGAGATAACATAGCAGAGCTCTGATCAAGGGACTGATATCAAAGGAGCAAATCTCTCAGCCCCGGGGATGAATCATCAGAGCAGTTTATTCCAACCTTTTCTCCTCCTTTCAAGTATCAGGTTCAATTGCAGCAACAGCAGCACAAAAGGCTTCGTCATTCTAGGTGCTGCAAAGACAGGGAAAAAACAACCAGGAGGAATGGAATTCACAGGTGATAGAAGGCTGGGAGGGTGCTGCAAATACCACAGAGAACAAAGAAGTAATGCAAAAGAAACCTATCTTGCTTGGGCAGGGAGGAAGAAGGAAAGATGGGGGCTAGTCATGCACCTGGGGAGAAAGTATCCCAAAGGTAAGTAATCAAAGGGAGATGTCTAGAAAGCACAGCATGAAAAAAAAAAAAAAAAAAAGGAAAAACAAAAGAGATGCACGCTTGTCATTTGAGGTGTATCAAATTCAAGCAACAGCAATACTATTTGTAGTCATGAAAGCGTTTGACAGAGATCCATATAATCTCATTTTCATGGATGGGGAAACTGAGGCACCACATGAGTTCAGTAAAGCACCTGTTATTGTGCAGCCACATCTTGGCTAGACAGAAACACCAGGTTGTCAATGCAGAAAACTTTTGTCTTGGAGCTAAAGGGCATTATTATGCACGGTTATGGTGAGATTATGCAAAGAAGGTTACATTCTGGTTTGTGTGCCCTGCAAAATGAGGGGGACAAGGAGGAGAGGAAGGCTCCAGGGAAGAGCAGCAGGCACAGAACTGTTATAAAACAGTTTCTCTCTGCCATCTGAGTATGAAACCAGAATTGCAGCATCTCATCCTCTGCTTCTCAGCAATCAGTGGATCTAATCTCTGTTTACACACAGGGGCATATCTGTCATGTCTGAAGGCTTTCCCACTGCCAGCTCCACTCAGGTTGCCCTTTCCACAGAGCAAGTGAGGACAGGTGTAAAAACCTGAACTGGCAGACACAATGCCAGAGACAGGGCTTGGATGAAAGAAAACAAGGTTGTGTGTCACTTCAGCTATGCTAGTTCTTCAAAGTCATCTCACCTGTGTACCAGCCCACTCTGGAACTAAGACGAGCCAGAGGGCCAAGCCAGTCTGGTACTCTGCCTCATCACCATCAGTAGCAGTTATGCTGGGTGATTCTCCTGCAGGCTTTATGTGGGCATCAGTCACATCATTGCTGGGTCTTAATGAACAACAGAAAAAAATCAAGGTTTTTGCTCAGCTCCAGCGATGACCTAGCCCTCCACACTGGGTGCGTGGTTGGATTGTGGTTTGGAGTTTATGTTGTGGTTTGGAGTTTGTGGGTTTGGGGGGGAAGGTGGGAGGGAAAGGATTGCATGTTTTCTGGGGTGGTGGCATGGCATTCATGTTTCAGAATAGGCCTGTGCTTTAGCATGTCAAGTTTTACCTCTATGAGCTGTCAGATGCTTTATGAAATTGTTACTGTTAATGACATTGCAGATGAATCTAAGCTTTGCAAGGTGAATTGGGGGGTGGGAGTGGGTGACAACCATCTTTATGGACTATTTGCTAAGGGTGAAGTGCCTGAAAACATGCTGCTAGCATGTTGCCACATGACCAGGCATGTCTCCACGCTACAGACAGGGTAACAGAGTCAGCACCCTCCAGTGAAACTGCGCTTGGTATTTTGTGTTTCCCTCTGGGCATTGGGCTCCTGAGGAATGGGATACCTCAGGAGCAAGGAAGCAGTTCATGGCTCAAAGGTAATAATTTCTGGGGAGGTAATGTTAACTCACTGACAACAGAGAGAGTGGGAGGCTGGTGGCCTGTGGAAATCCGAGCATGAAAAAAAGCAGGAGAGAGTTTTTAAAAGGTTTTGGGACCCAGGTGAAGAAATACCTTTTGCTCACAGTAGAGGAGGTGTGTAGTGAAAGTCCCCTGGGCTCACCACAGAAAGCAGAGCCCTCTGGTGTCTCCCAGCCTCAGGCGTGGGGGTTTCACTGGAGCGGTGGAGAGGAGCTGCGGGCTGCAGAGCCACTGGGGTGGCACAGCCACACAGTGAGCTGTGAGGCCACCACAGCACAAACCTCCACCTGCAGCCGCATCCCTGCTGGGAATTTCCCTCTCCAGCACAGCAGAAGCCATCATAAAGTGACCTTGCACTGGGGCAGGACTTGATGTATGCAGGGATGGCTGTAGGAGAATCCACTGGGCCACGGTCCCTGTGAGACAAGGTTTTGGCTTGAATTTAAACTCAGCAGGTCCCCTGTGTTATGCAGAGGATGGTATGGGATTAATGCAAGTTTAGTCACTGCCCAGGATAATGTGCCTCAAACCTCCACACCCTCCCCCAAAGTTTTGTCCACAGAGCTACAGGTCTTGAAGAAAACCCGAGGCAGGGGAAGGACAGCAGTATGAAGTGGGGCTTAAACGTTGGCTTTTTGTTGGGAGACAGGGAAAAGGAAAGGGGAAGCAGAGAAGTGGGGAAGAGCAGGAGGAATGCATTGAAACCTCAGGGAAAATGCAAAGAGAATCCCAAAAGTGTGAGGAACACGCCAGGTCACCTTGTATACCTGTCTGTATACAAGCAGACCCTGCAACACCCAACATGAGGCAGAAGGGGCTGCAGGAGAAATGTGGCCATCAGAAAGCAGTGGGAAAATGCCATATTGGAGAAGAAAGGACCCAGAGAAGTTTGGGGGCACAAGAAAGGCCTTGAGGTATGAGAGAGAGCCCAGAGTTGGCCAGATTAATGCAAACCTGTCTTCACCCACACTGTCAGTCTACCCATCTCTGCCCTTCCTAAGGCTGAGAGGAGATGTCAGCCTGGTGAAAGTGGACAGCGATCACCCCAAAGGTGTATTGGTCCTTAGTTCTGGCCATGCACAAGTAGGTTCAGAGACAGATATATTAGAGAGCCTGTGAGGAGCAAAGAGCAAAGGCTACTATGAGATGGAAAGAGGAAAGGAGTTCAATGGTTGGACTAGAAAATCTTCAACCTAGATGATTCTGTGAGTTTAGTGAAATTTTAGCTACCTCCAAGGCCCTGGAGAGAACGGAAAAGAGAGGAAGGTCTCTGTTGGTGCCAGGAAGAATGCATCATGCTCATCTTATAGTGACTCTGGTGGTGCTTGTGAGGTTGGAGAAAAGACCCTGCTCCACTGAATGGAAGGAGAGGTTCCACCATCCTCCCTTTGCCGTTTCACCCCTTTTTTTGCAGTAGCTGGGCCTCTGATGGAGAAAAATCACCTAAGACAGTGTTAGCAAGGAGCACATGGTCTTTTCAACTCTAGTAATAGAGGCTTCCACGTGGAAAGACACAATCTCAGGTCTCTGGCTGCAGCTGGAAGAGAGCTTGGCACTGCATTGCATTCTTCCTGCAAGCCACCATGTATGTCAGAGGTGAACTGCAGGCTCAGCAGCAATTTTGTGGCCCCCTTGCCACAAAGACCCCCCAAGGTGTGGTGTGGGGGCCTAGGTCATGACTGGAGCCGGGCAAAAACCTTGATTCTTTCTGCTGTAAAGCTGGGCATATGTGTGTGGTTTATGATTACAGTGATTGAGGCTTTGCCTTACTTTCCTCTGCAGGAACAAGGACAATGCAGATCTGCAAGCTGTTTTCAAGGCTCGCAGAAGGCCTCCCTAGAGCTGGCTGGTGTGTGGACACTTTGTACCTTTTCAATGTGCTGCTGGGGAGAATCAAGCATACTGTGTCTGTGTAACCGAAGTGTTCACACCCACAGACCACACATCAGTTACACGGTCATCATGGCTACACTCCAAAATCTGCCTGTAGGCACCCAGTTCTGAGAGCCTGGGAGCAGGGGACACATTACCTTTGGTTCCCAGATCTTCCCAGTCACCCAGCAGCACCCGCAGCCCTTTGCACTGGCACCTGGGACAGTACAACCCCCTTCCTCAGTGCCCCTCTTTCATCACCTTGCCCTTCCATGCCAGAAGGGGATAATGAACCAGAAGCCGTGCTGTGCCTCCACAGTGTCCTTCATGTCGGGGCACTGCACAAGCAAATATAGCCAGTGTCTGCGCATCTGGTGCACATCACTCCAAGACTTCCCACGAGCTTTATATTTTCTCAGTCTCTCCTTCTAAAGTGTTACTAACTCGTCCGGATCCTTCCATCAGCAGGAGAAAACGTGCTCTCTCAGCTCAGTTTAGTTAACAAAAGGTTAAGTCCCAGCCAGGGAAAAAAAACAAAACTATCTTTTAATGAGCCACCACTATGCACTAAATCTTTGCTGGAGCTTTATTTCTAACCAGCCCTAGTGCCTGTGCTTTGGCTGCTCTGTCCTCAGACACACAGCCAGCCAGGAGGTAGACTTCCCATACCCAAGGAAAAATGTATCTCTCTCTTTACTTCTACTTTTTTTTTTTCATTTTTTTGTTGTTGTGATTTTTTGTTTCAATCACACTTGGAAAAAGAAATTAGATCTGCTCACACAGCAAAATTGCCCTAGACAATGTGTTTGGAAATACTGAAGCTTTCCACTAATACAATGCTTTTAATGTTTTTGTGCGTGTGGGCAAAACATTACAACATCACAATCACCTGTGAGCTATGTATGATCAGTGTGAGTATTATTCTTGCATCAGCATGAGAAAGGAGTCAGACAGTAAAGGCAGTGTGATGCTGCTCCATCACTCACAAAATGTTTTGTCTGTGGCATGAAATAAGGAAGCTGGAAAGCATTTCTTCCAACGCTTCTGCACTGGCAGTTTCTCTGAGATGGATGAGCCACTGCAGGTTTCAGTGCCATGGTGGTATCTGTCCAAACTGGGCTTTGCTAACCTTGGTCTTGACCAGTTCTGTTTGTCAAGACCTTGTCTTGCATTACCTAACACAGGAATATACTCTTTCTTCATGGAAAGGCTGCTTCTGATATGCTAGTCTGTTAACTTTAGTCTAGCTGAGCCTGCTGTATTTTGCATGCCCATCAGTTCTTCCTGGCTGTGGCACTCAGCATTTATCAGTTTGCCCCGAGCCCTTTATGCAGGTAGCTCTGAATGGCAGCTGACAATAAATTCCAGCAGTTGATGCTGAAAAGTGGGTGTTTTGGTGATATTTTTCTTTGGGTTCATGTGAAAAATCTCATTCTGCAGATAACAGGGCATCCTGATTTCTAGTCTGCAGGATGTGAGTAACGTTCTGCAGAGGCTGATTGCTCATATCCTGTGGGGCAGTTGTAATCTAGCTTCTATGGATGGTAAAATACAGTCCTGAAGGTGTTGTTTTCATAACCCAGTGAAAATATAGCTATCGTGTGCTTAGTGGAAATTTTCAAAGGCCACCCATCAGCTCCTTTATTGGTGGTGGCTGTTAAAACTTGACAGCGCTGAATTTATCAAATCAAGTACAATTTCTGTGGGAACATGATGCAACTACATGGCTGAAAAACTGCTGTGGTGTAGCTGGAGCTAGGACCAGGACAGGTCCTTTAGGAAGCATCCAGTTAAAAAGAACCACAGTCAAGAAGTATGTCATGCCTGTGTGCAGATACTCAGTGAGAAAGACGTGGAAAGACCCAGAGAGTATCTGTCCTCCTCCCTCTCCCTCCAGCAGCGACTGTCAACCCAAGTGTAGCTCTGCCCTTTTATTTGACGATGTCAAGAGTTCATTTAGATGAGCATGAACTTTGCTCACTGGCTTCCCTAGGGCCATCACTTTGTTCATGAAAATATCCAAGGAAGGGAAGTGGTTTGCTCAAGATCACTCAGCCGGTCAACAGGAGGATAAAATTGAGCTTCTCGACCCAAAGCCCCTGCTCTGACCAGGAGATGGCACTGCCAGCTTTTCTGCCTGAAGCTGGCGAGGTTTTTGCGCAACCACACAGCCTGGCCAGCAGTTCCAGTTCGACCCCTGCATGCCAAGCACCACCCCATGATAAGACCTGGTTGATCTGCCTTGTTCTCTTTGCTAAACTTTCACCCTGATTGTCCCTTCTTCCAATGAAGTTGCTCAGGCTGAAAGCCCAGAGAAGAAATCGCACATTGGCACAAGGGTTTGCTGCACCCAAATTACCGAGCCAGCCCTCCTCTCTCTATCTACATCAGCCCCCTCCCTGTCCCTGTTTTCCCTGCTTCTCATCTCAGACCTGTCAGACGTGTGTAGACACTCCAAACAAGTGCTGTGTCATGCAGTATTGCTGTCTGCTTGTAACCAGCTGGCTCAGCACTGCACTTGCATATCCAATATATTTACAAGCACACTGGTGTTTTCCCTACCCTCTCATCAAATGCTGTCAAGCTTTGCTTTAGCAACAGGATAAAGAGGCCCAGAGCACCCCAAAGTCCTGTTTCTAGCTGCTGAAACAAGATTCGCCTTCAGTATACCCCTCACTCCAAAGCTGTCTGCATTTTTTTGTTCATTCCCATGACCCCAGTATGCCTGGCAGCCATCTCTTTGTACCCACAAAGCACTGTTGGATGGGCATGAAAGAACTGGTTTGGATGGAGCATGGTCACAAAAAGACAAAGACTGCTGAGCGACAGCGAGTGCTGAGCTACACGTTCTTGGAGGATATAAGCTAGAGTTTATTTTTATTCTTCTCCTCTGCCTCGCAGCTGCCTGCTCCCACCACCTTGCAGTCATGATGCCATGACTAAAAATTGGGGTCTCCTACCGAGACACCTAGCAGCTAACTAACACCAACTGGTAGCCACTCCACCGCACTTCAGCTTCCCTCACAGCCATGCTGCTTTCAAGGTTTGTCCCATACGAGGTCTTTTTGATCATTTTTGCCTCCAGAGATGTGACCACTCTTCACTGCATACTTGTTCCATCCCCTTATCACACACAGCTTCCTCCTGCCTCCTGGTTTAACTGCTAGACATGTTACCAGCAAGTGACATGCTCTAGGTGTGTGATAATCCCCTTGGCTAGTTCACTACAGTGACCACCTCCTGCCTGCTCTAGGACACCCTTCTGGAGTCACTCACTGACTCTGCCAGGCCTCCTGCTGCATCATCTCTCAACTTTTCACTCCATTCCATCCTTCCTTGGCTTCCTCTTGTTCTGTTCCCTAAACATCACCTTCAACTTCAACTCAACCTTGCCCCTGCTCCACCCGCTCTGTGCTGCCTCTCTAAGTCTGACGTATTCTCTTGACTGCTTTGAGACAGTGGGAGGTGCTCACTGGACTTTGAGAATGCACTGTCCTTCAGCATGGACAGCCTCCCTTTTGTCTACATTCAAGTAATACTAGGGAAGGAAGGTAGGCAACAGTTTGCGTCCCAGAAATCTGTAGTTCCAGTTGTGCCATCATTGCACTGCTTTGCAACATCAGAGTTGTAAAAAGACAGTGACGTAACATCAGCAACTGTTTGCCCTGGCCTAACATCTTGGTGGGCACAAGATGAGGACTGAAAGAGCATCTTCAAACTATTTTGTTGTGCAGAGAGTCTGGGAATTTTGAACAAAAGCTATCCTGGCTAAGGAAGGATTTCACAATGAATTCGAATGCAAAAAGCGTGTATGCAAGAGGTGGAAAAGAAGAATAGGCTATGGAGAAGGAGGACAAAAGCACTGTTTGGATATACTGAAGGACAAAATCAGAAAGGCCTCTCAGAGCCCAGCTGGAACAAAACCTTGTATGGGATAGGAGGGATCCTGTAATTATCCTAGTAGCCAGTCCAGGGAAAACACAAGTCTGCTAAGGAATGGGGACAAACTAGGGATGGATGTGTCAGCCTTAGAAGAGGCTGAGGCTCAAAGCCTTCCTTGCAACAGTCTGTAGAAGCAAAGCCTGCTCTCAGATCTCCAGACGTATCATAATGGTTTGGAAAGTTGAGGGACAGCCAGGAGCGGGGCAGCAGTAGTCTTGATACCACTTAGAGAGGCTGGATATATCACAATGCATGGGATTGACACTTCAAGGATGCTGGGATACATCCAAAGCTGCTGAAAGAGTTACCTGATGTGATTATGAGCCTTCAGTCTTTCATCTGTCATTCCTGACAGCTGGAAAAAGGGTAACAGTGTGCTCAACTGTATGGAAAGCAAGCAGGATGACTCGGGAACTCCAGACCAGCCATCCTTGCCTCAGTAGTACACACTGCAGGCACCCAGTACCAAATGTGCAAAGGACAAGAATGTAACCAGGAAAGGTTGATACTGGTTTATTAAGGGCCAACTGACTGACTTTTAATATGAGAGGACTGACTGTATGGATTAGGGGAGAGTGGCTGATATAATATACTTCGACCTGAGTTACATGGTGGGTACTGTCTCGCACAGCATACTCCTTGGGAAGGAAGGGGAGAGATGACAACAAACTATTACACAGCATACTGGAAAATTGGAAGATGTAAAATATCCCAGTGGAGGTGAATGACACCACCAGTAGACTAGCTCTTCCTAATTCCATGCTGGTGCTCTTCCTAATTCCATGCTGGTGCTCTTCCTAATTCCATGCTGGTGTCCTGGCAATGTGACATTGCCCAGAGAGTGCCCTGGGAAACCCATCACACTCTTCAACACCCTGACACAGGGTAGAATATATCAGAAACACTAAGCATAGCACCTACACCGGCTGATTGTCCATTAAAATCTTATGTAGCACTGAAGATTGAACTGGAGGCAGAGGAAAAGCTAGATAGCTTGTACAAAGCCATAACCAACTGACCAAATATTAGCAGATATCCCCCAACCTTTTCATGAGCAATATCTGGAAATAGAAGAAGCGGCCACATCTATTGTCATCACACACTTGTGATGTTCTGCTGATGTACATTCACTAAATGTTGTTTTTCTTGAGCATGTAATTGGTAGAGATGCATTTGTCCACGAAACATTTGGCAGCTCCGTGAGGCCAGAGGATATGGCAGTGGAGAACTCATAACCAGCGAGACAGTGTGAAGAAGAAAGGCTTCACACTAGCTTCACCTCACGCATAATGATTATGGGCTATTCCTTAAGAAAAATCCAACAGACACAAGCTGCTGGGCCACTAACCTGTTCTGGTACAGTGATAGCCATGGTGGGACAGCCAGCAGGATGTTTTGATGTTTAAGGCAGGAACTAAGATATCAGGCCATGCAGGTTGACTGTCATTTTTCTGTGTACTGGGGTGTGAAACAGGCTAGAGCAATACTAGAAGAGGTGGGTCGGACACTGTGCCAAGGGAAAAGTGCAGCATGCCAGTATCTGCAGGTTGGTATGGATCTGGAATGGTTGGAGGTGGGACCCCATAGTAGCTACTGGTCCATTTTTTGACCCATGTGACAGGGTTCTTCAGAGAATAAGACATTCTCATCTCCTTACAGCAAAGCAGCTCCATGTTCAGTCCACTGAGAATGAGGAGCTGGCATTAAAGGCACAGACAGGAAATACGGAGAGGAGGAAGCTTAGGGTTCCCAGTTCTAGGGTGATCAAGGTAGAATGGAAAACCCCAGGTAGCAGGACTATTTTGGAAGAACACAATTTTAAAAGACAAATCAGGAGAAGGAGACAGAGCATGGTGATGAGAAAGTCTTCTCCAGTGTCAAGACCTCCCCACAATTTACCCATAAAAACGCACCACATGACCCTCTTAAGCTTCACTTTCAGAGATGTCATTTTCCTTCACAATCAGCACAGACCTAGCTGCTAAGAACTCATGTCCAGTCCCTCCTCACCCCCTGAGACACTGCTCCCGCTCTGCCCATGAACACCTGGTCACACCACAGCCACGTACAGCATCGAACCCTAACAGTGCAGTGTTGGCACTAAGGCTGAGAGGGATGGTAACGGGCTACGTACAGCTTGTCTTTATGTCCTTCAGTGTGATTGATTCTTCTGTTGTCGCATTTACCTCCTCCAAGAGGACATTGGCACCTCTCAGTCTCCGGAGTTCTGTAAGAAAAGAGATAAAAACTGTTCTGAGGGTTTCATACCTGTCTGTCAAGGTTTCAATGTGAATCAAGGGGGCAGACAGGGGGACATCACTTCAGATGATGCTATTTCAAAAACTGGGAGAGAAGTCTGCTTTAAACACAGAAACATCTTCTATCTCAACTCCATTGACCTGCACTTTTAATGCCCTGCCTTGATCAAGTAATCAGGCACACTGTATGTGTGCAACCAAAGTGTTCACACCCACAAACCACACATCAGATATTTTTTTATCTCAGAAGAACTGGCCTCTAATATGGGTCATAGCTGGGTTTTGCAGTGTTGGTGCAAAGCCACTTCAAACATAGTTTTCATGGCTGTGCTCCAAAACCTGCCTGGGAGCACCCAGTTCTGAGAGCCTGGGAGCAGCTTTAGCTCCCAGATCTTCAGAGTTACCCAGCACCTCCCGCAGCCCTTTGTACTGGCACCTGGGACAGTACAACCCCCTTCCTTTGTGTCCCTCTTTCATCACCTTGCCCTTCCATGCCAGGCAACATGGAGAGGATGTCAAACCACATGCCACACTATGCCTCCACATCTCCTTAGTGGCGGGGCGCTGCACAAGCAAATACACCCCGTGTCTGCGCACCGGCGGGTGCATTTGGGTGTGACCATTCCTGTGTCCCTTTTGGCCTCCAGTCCAACAAGGGCTTCCAGGAAACTGAGGTGTGTCCTGCCTGCTCTCCTGGCCCAGCTGAGGTTGCAGTGACTGGTTCTGGATCCCAAAGCTATCAGCATTTTCAGGCATGAATTCCGCCTTTCCCTCCCTCCCACTCCTCTCAGCACAGTTCACTCCTTTAAGGCTTCCCACAGATTTATATTTTCTCAGTCTCTACTTTTAAAGTGTTACTAACTCATCCAGACCCTTCCATCAGGAGAAAACGTGCTCTCTCAGCTCAGTTTAGTTAACAAAAGATTAAGTCCCAGCCAAGGAAAAAAACCCAAAACAATCTTTTAATGAGCCACCACTGTGCACTAAATCTTTGCTGGAGCTTTATTTCTAACCAGCCCTAGTGCCTGTGCTTTGGCTGCTCTGTCCTCAGACACACAGCCAGTCAGGAGGTAGACTTCCCATACCCAAGGAAAAATGTATCTCTCTCTTTACTTCTACTTTTTTTTTTTCATTTTTTTGTTGTTGTGATTTTTTGTTTCAATCACACTTGGAAAAAGAAATTAGATCTGCTCACACAGCAAAATTGCCCTAGACAATGTGTTTGGAAATACTGAAGCTTTCCACTAATACAATGCTTTTAATGTTTTTGTGCGTGTGAGCAAAACATTACAACATCACAATCACCTGTGAGCTATGTATGATCAGTGTGAGTATTATTCTTGCATCAGCATGAGAAAGGAGTCAGACAGTAAAGGCAGTGTGATGCTGCTCCATCACTCACAAAATGTTTTGTCTGTGGCATGAAATAAGGAAGCTGGAAAGCATTTCTTCCAACGCTTCTGCACTGGCAGTTTCTCTGAGATGGATGAGCCACTGCAGGTTTCAGTGCCGTGGTGGTATCTGTCCAAACTGGGCTTTGCTGACATTAGCAAAGTGAGTCATAAGTACCAGAATCCTATGAGGCTTCAGGTTATTTTGCACGCAGCTCAAGGGTCTGTACTTTGGTGCTGTGGCTGTTGGCTTTCTACTGCACATCCCCTTCTGTCTTTCTCTTCCTCACTTGCTCACCTGCTGCTGTCAGAGTTCATACTCCTCTCTCACTGGCCCTCTTCCACCTTCTCACACTAATGAATGCCTTGCCTTCCTTCCAGATCTCAGGGATTTTTAGTTTGCATCTGCTTCCTCCTTTCCTCGGAGGTCAGCAACCCACCATTCTCTTTTTACTGATCACTTCAGTACATATTCATAATCTTCACTGTTTCCCTTCTGTGTTCGGCCTCCTACGGGCTCTTCCATGCATTGCAAACCTCACCAGCCACACTGCTGCAGCCATACTCCTCCACACCTTCACCACTGCTCCCAGCCTTCATCCTCTCCTGGTTGCGCATCCCTATGCCTTCCTCAGTGGAAGATTATTCTGGTGACTCTGTCCTAAACCTTGTGGACTCTTTAGGTCATAGGCTTGTGTCATAGTCTAGACTCAAAGCAGAGCTATGAGGTTAAGACATGTGACTGAGAGCTTTGATCCGTATCAGAGAGAACACTTCCAAAGAAATAAACAAAGGGAAACAAAAATAGTCCAGATCCCAAAGTATTTAATGTATGAATATAAGTTTCAAACAAGATAATGTGCAGTCTAGGTGACAATAGCAGTTGGTGACAAGAATATAAAGGAAGAAATAAGCATCTGAGTTTGTTCATGATGGAGAAGCAAACTTGTTGATGGAAGGCAAATTTGTTCATGATGGAGAAAAGAATAAAACAGGATGAAACAGAGACCAGAGCAGAGATGAAAGATTCTGTGATGTTTGATCAGGCTGATCGTTGCATGGGTGACCTTGTTCAGTACATGATCTGCAACAGTCCCACACTTCATGCCACAGTGACTGGTGTGCCAATGTGACTGCCTCACACAAATCCATGTGACCGTTTGCTAAGCAGAAAATGGTTGTGCAATGCAAGCAGTAAACAGACTTTCCAGGTCAGTCATGTGTCTATCAGGCATGCTGAAGCTGTATCTTACAGAGAAGGAAAAGACAGTTCTTGTAAACACTGTGTATTTTAGTGGAGTATAGCATAGAAACAAGGTTTAGCACAGCAAGTGAATTGTTTTAAAAGTTATACAACCTGCCTCCACTAGATATTGCATACTTTCAAGGAGCACCAATTAAATTGTGTTAGCAATATATATATTAGGACACAAAACTGTTTTCTTTCCTCATCTAAGAAGCCTAATTTCTCTGAGTGCTGTCTCTTCCCAGCAGCATACTATGAAGACAACTGTCTCTTGCCTGGTAACTCATATTGTAAAGACAGAGCCAGGTTGAAGTGTAAACATGACGGACCAGAGCCACCAGAGTTTACTTGAAAACCTCAGGTTTTCCAGTATCTCACACATCTTCGGAGAGTCCTTCTCAAAGTGAAGAAAACCTTGCAACTGTGTCCTTAGTCTAGTCTGCAGAAAGCCTGAAAAAAACCACTGAGGTGTGTAAATTTTCTGTGCAACTCAGCCTGTGTTTGATCTACCTGCTGGCAGGACCTTTCTCATTATGTGTAGAGCAGGAGAAAAGGTTGTAGTGAGTCACCTCCTGCGGCTGCTCCATGGTGGCCCCACCACAATGGCATTAGCAGAGTGTCCACACCTTCCTTCCTCTCAGATGAAACCGATGATGACACAGTCCCCCACCAAAACAGCAAATGTCCTTTTTTTGCGTAGCCCTCAAAGAAGGGCTTAGCAGCTCTACTGGGAGGTAAGACTGCAGCACTGTTTGGGCTCTTCCCAAAGGAGAAGCATCCCCATGGTCTCCCTAGCTACTGAGATGTCTGGAACTTTAAAAAAAATCAGATACAAATATTTGTGCACAGGGCATGCAGCAGCAAAATCTACCTTCAATAAAAAGTTTTTTCACATTTCTTCTCATAGGAATTAACTGCTTTTCTTGTCTGGTACACAAACATGTTCATTAGAAATAACACATGAAAAATCAACAAATGTTGGCAGTGATGCTGTGACACTCTTTATCACGCTTCAGCCTGTAAAATGGCACTGAAACCTTTGATGGGGCTTATGTCACTTGTGACCCTTGGGGATCCTCTTGCCCACTCAGCAGTGGTTCCTCTCCTAGAAGGATTCTCTAGTGATCCAGTTACTCATACACATCCTAGGGCCTTCTGATTCCACAGACATGTCAAAATTTTCCATGCCATTTGAGATTTTTCCAGTCATAACACCTCTATCAACCACTGCTCAGACAGGGAATGTACTGGAACAGAGCAAGAATTCAGAATGGTCCTGATCTGGCATGAACTCCATCTCTGCCAACAGCGTGGCATCTGAGAATCTCACAGGTTTTGTAATGTGGGCTGTTGAGCAAAGAGAAGGGAAGTGACAAAGGGAGGAGGTTTCCTCCAAGACTTATTCTCTGATTACATTATCACATTCTTTTGTTGCTTCCTTCCTCCCTTCCATGGCAGGTCCAGTTAGGGAGTGGGGTGCAGAGACTTGGAGTATTCTGCTTCCTATCAGGGGTGATACTTCACCATCTCTGGGTACACCCAAGAGGTAATGTGGGGATATTAGCGTGAAAAAAGCCTGCTGCAGCTAAACCTTGATCTCACACACTGCTCTGGGGTCTGGCTTGATTTTCAGAAGCCTATGCAATGATTTGAATTTTTCTGCAGCCGCACTTACACCCAACAACCCAGAACGAAGTTCTGTGGATAGACTCAAAGACAGACCTGTCCAAGGTAACTCTGCCACCCCTGTCAGAGTTGAATGACATTTTTGTGGGGGATCGCAGTGGCTGTGAGAAGTGCCTCCACACTCACTTGAATGTGAACTGTTTCAACGGAAAACAAGCCATCTTCGAGCATTCAAATCATGTAATTGCAAACAGCTTTTCATTTTGAAGCCTCCTTACAACTTTCAGAAATAACCACATCTAAAACAAAGACTCATTCCCCAACCAAAAATTTATCACAAAACTGACATAAAGCATTAATTTAGGGCTCAGCAAATCATGTGTTTTGGCCCTGAGTGAGTTTGCTCTCTTTCCCCTTTTGACAAGAAAAGGAAGATGTTAAGAGTTAAGTTTGACCTAGATATATATGCTTATAAGTTTGGATGAGTGGTTTGGGGTTTTTTTTTTTCAGCTCAGCCACAGAGCTGAAAAAGACAATCATGCACAGCTTAGCCCAGGGCAGGCCCCAGCAATGAGGCTGTTGCATAGCAAACCCTGCAAAATGCAGGCATGAGCTAGGAGCTAGAAACACACAGTAACCTCAGGTTTCCAAAAGGTTTCTGTACGGGCTCTGTCAAGCTGAGCTTTTTCAGACTTTACATTGTACCCTACTGTTTTCCTGGTTGCTTTGTGCAGTCTGCTGACTCTGGAGGGGTATCAGCCTGAATCTTCCTCTAGGATACTTTGGGTTCTGTCATCTTTTCCTTCCTCTCACTTCCAGCCATCCTCTTCCTCTGAAGGGTATTTTGTCTCCTTTTTGATGAACTGTTCTCATAGTTTCTGCCTGTGAAACAGACTCCTTGAGCTTGCAAGATGGCTGTAGGACAGGGAAAAGAGTGCACTGGAACAAGAGCTTGTTGCCTCATGGCAGTAGGTGGGTGCTCAGCACTCCCTAGGCAGGAGATCCATGGGTGGGTGAGAGCAGCCCACAGCCCCTGGGTAATGGAGCAGCTCATAGGCACTGACCTCTCTCCAGGCAGAGGTGTTTCTTCTTCACCAACCTGGGCCTTTCAGGCAGCTAGTACTGAGAGGACACAGGCAAGATTTCCAGGGAGGACAGTAAGGTCACCTGCCAGACAAGAGGGAGCAAAGCATCATTTACAGGGGGAAGGGCTCCCTCTTCACCCCTGTGGCAGAGAAGTTGAAGACCACGCTCAGAAGGAGGCAGGGGCAGAAGTCTCAGGCATTTCAGCTCTGGGCAGAACTCCTAACCTCCAGCCGCTTCCCTTCTGTTACTGAGAGATACTAGAAAAGGATTTGGGCAAACAAGAACCAGAGAAGCACATTTTTAGTTTAAAAACTGCTAAGGTAGAGTAGTAAGGGTATTTATTAAGGTGTTATGCATGGAGGCTGAGAGAAATGGTAATTTCCACTATAATAAAAACAGCATATCTAGGGTGCTGGCCTAGTCAGAAAGGTTGAAGCACAGAAGTTGAGGACATTCCAGGATGTGATAAAGGAGTAAAAGACAACCTACAGGATAAAGGTTAAATCCAAACCAGATGCTTGGTTCTATAGTTTTTATTTTAAAAACGGGAAACAACCACATTAATAAGCATATAAAACCCATCCGAAATATTCACAATGCTGTTACAGAAAAAGAAAACAACAACGAGATACCATGTGAGAAAGACCTACACATTTCGGTCCAAGCCAACAGACATCTCTGATGCAAAGTATGGAATGCTCTTACGCACAGCTGTAGGGGGAATTTCCTAACATATAGGTGCCCATAGAGAAATATTACATCTGCAAGTGCCGGAGGGCCAAGGGGCAGGCACAGAAATGTGTAACTGAGCCAAAATATTAAAGTTGGAAAATAAATCATATATAGTATTTCTGAAAATACATTATTTGGCATGGAAGCCTGATAGAAAGCTAGGGAAAACTGGATGTAGTAGGACTGCATTGTGCAAAGCTGGAGTATTTCAAGTGAAGTCACAGGAAGTATTTCACAGCAGCAGATTTTACTAACCTTTGCAACTGTTTCTCATTAGGGAAGGTAGAAGAAATGTCATCACTAGTTACTCTAAGTACCAGATACATGCCCCCAGAACATACACCTCTGAGAACTTCTGACCTGCTCTAAAGCAGTATGTTGTCAAGAAAGCTTGAGCTATCCACACTGACAAATTTGCTGTCATTCCAACTTTTCCAAGCCTTTCTTCTTTTTACCCACCTTGGAATCCGAGGGCCTGCCTCTCCTCTAGGCTCTCCAGTGATGAACTCTAGCATGAGTTTACAGGTAGACCCAAGTTTGATTGAGTCCAAAAACACTGAAGATCTTAAAGACAGATTTTAGACTGGACCTACCTCTATGCTACCTTTAGACAGCTTGTGCGGATCTGGACAAACACAGGCCTGGAGTCTCTCAACAGGGTCAGCGAAGCAAAGCCCCCACCCCTTAATTGCAAGGATACCATACGTGCTACTTTTTTGCCTTCCTGAACTGAACTGTGCTAGCTTGGCAGCAAGGGTAGACGCATACATACTCCTGATTGACAAGCGGGGAGACCAATATTTACTGATGTACAATTGCTGTCTGCCATATCTTTAACGGCGGCACTATTACAGAGCTGTACACATCCACACAGCATGCTGCACACTGGTGAGCAACACAACATCATGCAGATCTTTCAGAGAGGACACACAGGGCAAAGACATCTGGCCTCCAACCAACCAGTGGACTGAGCACTACAGGCCTTTCACACTGCTAAGCCAGCAAGCTCCAGTAGCTCTGGTCTCTACTCCTGCATCTCTACCTTTATGAGCTTACAATGCCATAACCAACCATGCCTGTGTCCAGAAGGGTCATGCTACATGCCTCTGTTTAATATTTATAAGAACAGTTTCTAAGAAAATACAGCTTTGGAAAATAATTTTTATCCTTGCACACCCTTAAGTAACAATTGCAAATTTTAGACTTTCTGACCTCAGAGAAGCCAAAAAGTAGAAGAGAAGGCAGGAGAAGTTACCTTCTGGTTTGCAATCACCACACTCAATCATCCCATACAATACTTAACCATGACTGAAAATACAAACCAACAACACCCATTTGCTGAATACCACCTTCCAATCAACACTTGGGAACAATACTTAAAATTGCCACCCAAAAAATCCCCAAATAACAGAGATTTTGGTGGACAAACATACTTCTCACTAGTACACAATTCTTTGAATTTCTTTCCAGAGGGCACAAATAACTTAAAGGTGATGTGCATAATTGGCTCTGTTGTACATACCATCCAAAATGCCCAATCTCCTGCTTAATACCACATTTCTTCTTTACAGTCTTATTGCACCTCAAGTCTACAGCATCTTTTGTTAGAATAGCTATTTCTCTTAAACAACTTCAATTTCATTATCTGTACATTTTTGTACACCATTAAAAAAATAAATATTTACAAAGTGACATACAAATAAATAAACTCAAGTAAAATTATGCTTTCAGTCTGTCTATACAAAAAAATAAAAGAGCAGGAAAAAATATGCATGTAACTTGGTCCCCTTTTTCCTGAGGCTGAAAAAAAGTGTACACTGGATGGGAAAAAGCAAGGAGATGGCTTTTTGGTAGGCTTGTTAAATTCCAGTGTAACACTGCACACACACACACAGACTCGACTCAAAGGGCCGGGGACTTGTTTAGTGGGTCACTTCAACTCACTACAAAAATAGTAATTAGATTCAAATGTGTAATGGTCACTGTGTGCATAAGTATGTTAACCCCAAATAACAATTACAGGTGAGAAAAGCAAAAAATATTGCCAGCTCTTCTCTGTTCTCCTGATGTTTGTGACAGGGAAGATGAGACTATTTTTGCAAATGCCAGGTGCCTTCCAGTACTTGAAAATGGCATCACCCATATCAGATTTGCTTAACGCTGGTAAGCCTGGCAGAATGGTTGAGTATGTGGGTGCAAAGAAGAAAATAGCAGCAATTGAGGGGGGGGAAAAAATGTCCCAGTTCTCATGGTTTTCTTTGCTCATTCCTTTAATGACTCTTTAATCAGGTAAGAGTCGAAGAAGGGGTGTGTCACGAATGTTAGACAACTTCTTTGTCAGGTTGCATGCTGTTCAGCTCCACCATGGGGTTCTTCTCTACAGGTGATGTGGGGCTGGCTTCTGCTCGTCCTTCAAAGCCCCTGGAGATGTCTTCAAAAGTCCTGCCTTTGGTCTCTGGCACTTTGAAGAACGTGAAGACAAAGAAGATGACCAGGAAAACAAGGAATATGAGAAAGACATAGGAGCCACACAGTTTCTGCAGGGAGGAGAAAAAAAAGCAAGAGGTTTTAATTTGACAAGCTCATAAACCCAAATGCAAGGTAATTTTCAGTTGACAGGTCAAAATTCTAACACCTTTCTCCAACAATGCCCTTACTGACTTTCTCAACACAGCATTTTGAGACAAAATCAGGTTGCTGTGGGCTTCTGAAATGCTTTAATATTCCTAGAGATGACCAAAATTGGGGCTTTTAAATGGAAAGCCTTGATGTGCTAATTAAGATGGCTCTTTCAACTATCTGGAAGCTACAAGCACTTCAGACAGCAAAATATAAGCTGAGCCACAATACTTTTAACCTTCAGTAACAATCAGAACACAGAATCAGGGACCTCTGGGAGGCTGGCCAGCCCTCTGCTCAAAGCAGGGACAACTTCAAGGAGAGATCAGTTTGTGAAGGGTCATATAGTCATGTTTTGAAGTCTCAAAGATAGAGACACCCATTTCTATATTGAAGCACTCCCACAGTACCCTGCAAACTTGGTCCTTACCTCTGCATATGGGAACAGCATTCCAACCAAGAAATTTGAGGTCCAATTGGAACAGCCAGCCACTGCCATGGCTGCCGGCCGTGGGCCCTGGCTGAAAAGTTCTGCCACAATGAACCATGGAATAGGGCCGGGGCCAATCTCAAAAAGCGCCACAAAGCCAAAAGTGGCAACAATGCTGATGTATCTGATCCACTCCACAACATCCTGCAAGGAAAACAAAACATGATCAGCTGCAATTTGAGGCAAACATGGCACAGCACAAATGCTATCTCCAGTGTCACAACTTTCTCAGCTGCACTGTAAACACTGTGACACAGTTTTCGCGGTTTGGAAGCTGCACTCAGCTCTAGCCCCAGCTGTAAATGCCTGCAGGGCAGAATTGCAGGACAAGGCACATGCATAGTATTATAGGTCCCGTGCTGGGGTCAGCCTCGACAAGATGACTCACCTTCAGAGCTAAAGCAACTGTCATAAGAACAGCACACACAGCCATGCCACCCAAACCAACTAAATGGAGGGTCCTGCGTCCGGCACGCTCTACCAGGAACAGCTGGAAAATGGCAGGAGGAGGGAAAAAAACATCAGTGACTTTGGCAGCAAGAGCAGAAGAGACTCCCTCGCTCAGTGTGCCCTGCACCCCTTATCTGCCTGTAGTCCTCAGTGCCAGTGGTGATCTCAGCGCAGGTCACCAGGCTGCTCTATTCTTGGCTCAAGTTTTTCCTTGCTGGTTCTCGTTACTGCCTTCTCATCATTATTTTCCCTCATGCACTACTTTTCACTCTCCCTTTCTTCTGAAAGGATTAGAATAACTCTTTCTGCCCTTCTCTCATCCCATAATGCTTTTATTAACACATTCTTTCATCAGACACTCCCTCTCTCGATGCTTTGCCACAGCCTGGCTACTTGTCTTCAGCGAAACCTCTCAAAAACACTCAGACAGCCAAGTTACTTCTCACCATAAGGCCCTGATCCACTTACCGACACAACAGTGAAGACGGTGTTTACCACACCAGCTCCAATAGTGGCATACACAGGCTGTGTGATACCAGCTCTTTCAAAAATCCCTGTAGAATAATAGAATACCTGGGAAACAAAAATTAAAACACCGTCATGATTTCAGTGTTTGAGAGCATGTCCCTCATTCTCTGACTAATGGCTTGCAGGCCCAACAGAGAGGTTTTAAGAAGCACTCAACAGTATAAAATAAAACAGCATCCTTCCAGTCAAGGTTCATTCATTTGGTGCAAGGCTGCAGTGTCGTGCCACAGTGGGGTGGGAAGGTGGGGGAAGTAAAAGCAAATATAATCTCCACCTTCCATTTTAGCAATCTCTGCAATATCACAAAACAGCGACAGCCAGACAAGGCACAAAGAGGTTTTTGGAAGCACAGTTCTCAACGTTAGTGGCAAGTGCAAGTGTAAGCAGAGATAAGGGAGGCCCAGCAGTTGGGACAGGAAGATAACTCACAGCATTGATGCCTGAGAGCTGTTGGGAAAGCTGCAGCATGATGGCAATGATAATGGCTTGACGGTAGTTTGGGGAACGGAAGAGCTCTGGCACAGTTGCTTTCTTTTCCTGGGACATTTTAGCACTCTCCTCTTTCATCTCCAGGATGTCTTGAGACACATCTTGTGTACCACGAAGTTTCTGGAGAACTGGAGGGAGGAATCCAGAAAAAATGCCAGGTATAATATACTCATAGCCAGTAGGTCCCCCCCAACCCAGCCCTGATATTTCAGGGAGGCACACTGGGAAGACTGGACCATCTGCCAGGTGGCATTCAGGTCTGCTGCGTGGGAAAGACCAAGCCTCCACATGCAGCCTTGCTCATCTTTTCAACCCAGAGGTTGGAGTGCTGCGATCAGCATAGAAACAGGCCCAGGTTCTGCTCCCGTTTCTTGATCTCCAAACCTACATTTCATCCCTAATCCTATTCACATGCTTGTCAGAACTGTCTCCAGCTCTCCGCATTAAGAGAGGGAAACACCCTCCAAGCTCCTTGTTACATGTCAGCATATTTCCTGCCTTCCAGGAGGAGCTGAAAGAGTGAGCTGCAGCAGCTGGCCCTGCTACATCCCACCAGGCCAGTTGCCACTTCTCACATCTTAATCCCACCTGGAGTCTGTTAGGATGCCAGGTTTCTCACAGTTCCTGGCACTGGTGCAATCTAAGGATGGGAGGGTAGGTCTGGTGCCCTCCAGGAGTCACACCCTGATCCACCCACAGGCTCCAGAGTCAGCCCTGACCTCCCACTCAAGTTCAGTACAAGCTGTGAGCCAGAATGCAGCCCTGCCCTTTCAGAGATAAGTTCTTACCTGCTTGTGCTTTCTCTTCCTCCATCTTGTTGATCAATAGGAAACGGGGGCTCTCGGGGCAGAAAAGAAGAGCCACGCACTGCAGGATCGCTGGGAGGACTGTGAAGCCCAAAAGCAGCGGCCAAAGTGTTTCAGTCCCCATGATTCCCTCCAGGCCAAAGATCTAGAAATAGAATAATTTAGAAATAGAAAGAGTGATTTAAATACTCCAATATCCCACACCTGTGGGTATGACAGGACCATACCACACCTGATGGCAAGTGCAGACTAGCTCACCCTCCCCCAGCCCTCCTTCCCACCCTGAGGGCAGGATCAGGTTGTGTCAAGCTTACCTGGGCCACCAGGATGCCCACAACAATGCCCAGCTGGTTGAGGGTGCCAAAGGCTCCACGGACGCTGGTGGGCGAGACCTCACTGATGTACATGGGCACAAAACCAGTGCAGAGACCACAGAAAAGACCAATAATGAAGCGGCCAATAATCAGCATCTCCACTGACTTTGCCATCTTAGAGAAGCCCATGAGAGTGCCACCAGCAAAGGCCAAGATGTTCACCAGTAGCATGGAGTTCCTCCTGTCAGGACAAAGATGTCAAGACTGAGCTTAAACTGGCAATACAGTGGGAAAAATCACTGGGAGAGGGATATACTTGTCCACGACCCCCATCTCAGAGTAATACCATTCAGCTCCTGCCTTAACCTGCAAACCTTTCTTTCTTTTTGCAGCCCGCACATTCTTGCTTCCTTCTCCTCCCTTCCTCTCACCCGTGTCCTCTTCCTCCCAACATCCACTGTAGAAAGGAAAAATTTCCTAATGGCTTGGATTCCTCTTCCCAACTTACCTGCCAAATCTGTTGACAAACAAGCTGACTGAGAAGGAGCCGATCATCCCTCCTACTGAGAAGATGGCCACAGAAAGGGACCAGAGAGAGGTGAGGAGCTCTGGGGAGACAGCCTCCCCAGTCCGTTCTGACAGGGTTCTGTTGAAGAACCTCTGGATGATCTGCAAGAGAATCCAGGTGGGGACAGAGTTACAATCCAGCGGGAGGCATTCTGCACTGAAAAGTGGGGAGATTACTTCTGAGGTCTGCCTTCTGTTTTCATAGAGTCAAGAAGCAAGGATAGACCATAAAAATTCAGTAAGCAGCAACAAGTCATACAAGGGGAAGATGAGGGTGCAGAAAGAGGAACTTTCAAGAAGTTCAGTAGATGGGTAGCAGTATGATAAGGGATAGATTGCTCCACTGAATGTTGGGGGGGTGGGACAGTGCTTATTAAGGAAAACAGGCTTATCTTCTGAATGTTCCTGGATGATGTGAGTCACTAGTGGTGCTTGGGAGGGGGTGTGAGACAGTTGGGAGTGAGAGAGGGCTCAATAAAACATGACCAGAGAATGCAAGGGAATATTTGTGGCAATACCAGAATTCTGGTAGCAGGGACAAACTTTGAGATGGAAACGGTATAAGAGACACAGAAAGTTTCACTGAGGTAAGCCTGAAAAACTGCGTTATGTAAAACAATCCTTTGCTGCCCGTGGGGATGCGACAGGGCTGTATTGCTGATTTCCAAGGCATCCTCTTTGATAACAAGGACAATTCTGCAAGGGCTGAGGGGGACATGGCCTCAGTGTCTGCCCCAGCAGATGGCAGCAGGACACTAGCTAGGGAGAACCACACACCCCCCCCCCCCACCCCGCCTCCCACCACCAGCAATGTGACATCTATTCCCGGAGACAGGGTGGATGTGGTATTGGTGACTCAGTCCCCCGAGAGAGAGAGAGAGAGAGAGAGAGAGAGAGGAACCATCTTATAGTTAGAAAAAAAAAAACCCACACCAAACCACCACATTTCTCACGTTCATCTCTTCTTGCTTAGGCGACAGTCATATGTTTTGTTCAGAGCACCCCAGTCACAACCCTTTTACAAGCACTCAATCTACACTTAACAAGGAATGAATAAACAAATAAAATAAAAAAACCTGAGATAAACTAAACTGGAGCAACTGTAATCCCTATCAACCCTCAACTCTTTTCTGTACGCTGCTCTCTACATTCCTTCTGCCGTGGCTGGTTTATTCTGACTCAAAACTCAAGTGGGTCACATTCCTCCACACACCAAATATAGACCTACCAGGACATGGCAGATGTAGCCCTCCTGCCCCCCCTGCACTCCTAATTGCTCTCTCCCCTCCCCAAAACTTTGCCCTTTCTGTTCATTGTTGTAGTCGAGAGGGGGTTTTCAACATCTTCTTGACTTCATAAACCAGAACCAAGTTTTTAGCTGCTTGTGAGACAGGTCCTCTCCTTTCTACACCATTTTCCCATCAGCCTCTCACTCATACGATCTCCCCAACTCTTTCTCTCTCACCTTCTCAGGAGCATTGATGACACCAGTGTTGTACCCAAACTGAAGAGATCCAATGGCAGCAATGGAAACAGCATAGATAAGGGGTGCTGTGATTTTCTGTGGGGAAATAGAAAAAGCAACTATTCAGTTAATTTTTTAGTCATGCTTTCTACACAAGTTTCTCTTTGGCATAAACAGCAGCTGAAGCTCATAGGTGCCATGTGCAAGTACCCCAAGGACAGGGGATGAGCTTTTATCCAGCAAGGGTGGGTACCAGTAACAGAGACCCTGGAAAGGGAGATGTAGTTGCAGAATAGGAAAAAGTTCTGTGATTAGGAGGGTCTACCAGGACCTTGTCTTTATTATCTCCTGACCTTCATCATCAAATATTCTCAGCTCAATAGTAATGAATACACTGGCTGCATTAGTGGCTGTTATTTTGGGTTGATCTGCTTTACATAAAAGCTTTTGCTGATCTCTGGCATGTCATGAAACAAGGGTCTAATTCTTCCCCGTGCCAACTGACAAGTTCCCATAAACTGAGTCTCAGATCTGCTTACTGGCAGTCACTCCTAACAGTTAAAACATGCACTCTTCAGCAACAGGCCCACTTTTCCCAGGCTAGAGCTTCCCAACCCTGCCCCAGGGCACCTGGCAGGGCTGTCTGCCTCACAGAGGTGCCATCAGTGCTGCCAACCTTCCCGTTTATTTTTCCTTGAAGCTGTGGCAATACTTGGTATTTTAAATTAAGCATAGTCCCTGGAATTTGAGTGTCTGTGAATCTATTAAAACAAAATAACAAACTGCTGAGCCCTCCAAGGCATAGAGGAAGCTGGAAGGTCCAACCTCAGAAGTTCCACAGACTGAGAAACTTAAGTGACAGTGAAAAGCATCAGACATTTTCTTAATTTTTAAAGCTTGTGGCATTTAAGCCAGCTCTGTATTAGGGAGGCGTGGGGGAGCAGGTGACTCAGGAGTTGGCAGTTAGACTGCCAGTGCTTGAGTTGGCACAATTTGGAAAGATCATGTTTCTGTCTCAGGCGGGATTGAAAGATTTTCCAAAAATATTAACAGTCCCTTTTCCAAGGCTTTCAAATTATTGTCCTAAGGCTGGCTGAGGAGAGAAAAGTACTCCGTGGGGCCTACTGTCACAGCTCTTCCAGTCTCTCACTTTTCAGTTCAACTCCAGGAGAAGCAGCTCCCAAGGCTTCCCAAAATTTTTGCCAATAACCTTCCGTCAGTGCTCATGACAACTTTACCAATCTTCCAAGCCAAGTATGTAGGTGCTTCTGGCCTGCACAATCCTCACAGCGCTATCAGTTAGGCCCCAGTAAACATCAACTGGGGAAATTACTCTCAGGCACGGTTTCCCCCACCTACATCATGCAAGTGTCTCAGCCTGAGCTTTCTTCCTGATGAGGTTAGTGATGGAGACAAAGGGGACAAGGTCCTTTTCTTCCAGGGGGCAGGTGACTCCCAAGGTAGCATTCACACCTGAACACACCCTAAGCAGTCTAGACCTTCTCCCTGCCACTCTGTGACCACTCCCCTGATCTCTGTCGCAACAAAATTTGTCACAGAACCACAAGGACACAGCTCTTTCAAAGCACCTGGATGCCTGTAAAATGGCATTAAGACATCTGAGCACTTACAGGACTCCAGGACAAGTCATCCCTAGTTAGTAGATATGGAAAAGCTGGGGACAAAACCCAGTTCTCCACATTTTCAACACGGTGACTCAACACAAGAGCATCTCTCCCCCCAGGGCTCTGCTTTGTCATGGTGTGCAGCGGTCACAGCTGGCCTTTTTCTTCTGGGTGCACAGAGACCCTAGGGTACCTGCTTGGTTGGTAACCCCTTACCTACATGCTACATACATGAGCTATAACGAGCTTAGTTCTTCTACCCCCTTTCATACCCCCTCCTCCTGGCTGCTGCCAGCTATTCATCTCCTACCACCTAGACATCACATGGCCTGACCCATCCCCTCCAGTGAGCCAGACCGTGATCTAATGTATGGATCACTTGTTACTGCTGGAAGGGCCTCACTTCCCAAAAGGCCACCAGGGAGCTCAGAAATAGTGCAACTACACCCACCCTACCCAAAGGCTCAAGGCTGAGGTCTATACACCACCAAGGAATTCAAACCACCACCCCTCCCTCCAACCACAGGCATCAGCAGCGTCCATTAGCCAGGAGATGCTTCTCTCCTTCACGGACTGGAACCTCAGAGCCGTACAACTCGTTCAACCCAGCCAAGGCGGCCCCCAGCCCCCTCCGAGCGACCTTGACCAGATGCTTTCCTCTGCCTCATCTCCCACCAACATGGCGGGGAGGGCCCCGGGCTTTCCCCGATTCGGCTCTTCTCGTGTAACCGTGACCCCCTGGCACCCTGCAGCGGGTTCGGTGGGTATTTGCTCCTCTCTCCTCCCAACACACGCAGTCATTAGCTCACTCCACCGGCGCACGCCTCACTCGTAGCTGCGGATGAATTACGATGCCGACAAACGCTCGGGCCCCTGCTCTCCGGCGGAGAGATGGGCTTTGCTTTCTTCTTGAAATTTTAAATTATAAGCAATACCCATCAAAAGAAAATCATTTAAGAGTAATCCCCCTTTTAGCACCACGAACCCTGGGACAAACGAGTGCTGCCCTGCCAGCAAAATAAGACTCGTGATCAATAAAAATACCAATAGCATCATGTGGATCATCAGGCCACACGCACGAAAACAAATCCATCCTGCGACCCGCGACACCCCCCCCAAACACCGCGCTGCCCCCCCGTGTCGTGTGTGTGTGTGTCCCCCGCCGCAGACGGGGATTTTCCCACTAACGGACCGCGGCGCCGGCCGGCCGGCACCACCACCGCATCCATCTTCCCTCCGACCGAAGCGCACCCGATGACGAGGCGGCGATAAATCCCGACAACCCGCCAAGTCGCGACATTTCCCCCCCGCCACGAGGACCCGAGCGGCGGCTGCCGGCCGGTAAAAACCTCGCACCGGCCGCAGCAACACGGAGGGGGGGTGAGGAATAAACCCGCGGCCTCTCTCTGTACCTTTTTGTCATCCATCCTGCTCGGTAAACGGCGAAGGACTGACCGGCGGCCAACAGCTCCCGGCGAACGGCCCCGGGCCAACGGCTGCCGCGCCCGCACCTAACGGAACCCGCGAGGAGGAGGCGGCGGCCCCGCCCACACGCACCGACCGCGCGAGCCCCACGCAAACCCACACCCCTCCCCGCCGCGGCCCAAGCCTTTATAGCCTCTGGGAGGGGAGGGGCCGGGGAGGAGCTCCCCCGCATCCCGTAATTACCAAAAAAAAAAACCAACCCACCACCCCGACAAACCGAAACCCCACCAGTCCTCTGAGCTCACACCACTCTCTGACTTAGGAGTGACATCAGCGGCTTCCGCCAGCGTGCGTGCCGGGCCGCCGGGCCGCCATGGTGCGCCGGGCCGCGGCGGGCAGGGCCCGGGCGAGGGCAGCCCCGGCCCGGCTCCGGACAGAAAAGCCCCAAGCCCGCAAGGAGAAGTTTTGCCCCACTTCTGAGGCCCCGCAGATGTTAGTTCAGGGTTCGATGAGCGGTGGTTTGTGTGAGAGGAGCTGCGCGACGTAAAGCGGTTTGTAATCTGTGGTTAAAACGGCAAGGCCGGCAGTGACGGACACAAGTTGTCCATCCTGCAGGTCAAACAGTTGCCGAACTTCTAGGAGAGGAATGAAGCTCAGGCAAAACCGCTGTCAAACAAAGTCTCCACCGAATGCAGAATCTGCCAAGTTTTGGCTCCAGAAATCAGCAACAGCTCAGAGCTGGAACTGGAGGCAAGGGCGGGGTGGGGTGGGGTGGGGGGGTGGACTGGGGTGCGCGGTTTTTACGCAGTTTTTCCCTTATTAGGAAAATTACCAACGTTCACTTTTATCACCAAATTCTGGAGAACTAGAACGATCATATTTTAACTTGTTTCTTTGGCGTGGTCACAAACATGCATTTCGTCACATCTGGAGCACAAGTTAACTGGAAATTAACAGATCGAATGGGGTGGACACTTTCCCTCACTCCCTTCATGCGTATTTCTGTGTTGTTAAAATAGAAAAAGAGTTGTGTAGAAGGGCAAGGGAAGCCTGCAGAGTCCCCCTTTTTAGACTACGTGATAAAAGCTCGTCCGCACTCTCACAAAGGAGCACAGAGAGACAATGGCAGGAGGAGGAGGACCGCAAATAACACCCTGGCCCATCACAGCAGCCATCAGCACATCAAAGGCTCCTTTTTCACACGCCCAGAGGAGCAGAGGGGCACAATGCCAGGTGGCAACCCAAATTAAGGACTCAGAGGAAGGGACCCCCTGCCTGGGCCCGCCCCCCCCAGGGCTGGCCCAGAAGAGCCATCAGCCCCATTGTCCCAAGTGTGAAAGCCCATCACGAAGAGCCAAGGGTGGGGGCACCTTTCAGAGCAATGCCGGGGAAAAGCCTTTTGGGATTGCACAGGATTTACTATGGGATGTTTAGGGGAGGAATCAAAGCAGGGAAAGGGAAGGATGAGGGGAAAAACAGTTGCAGGTAAACTGTTGGCTGGCTAGAACACGTGTTCAGCCTTGCCCTGCACTTGATTAGCACAGTTTGCCCTATCTCGTTATTAAATTCCAACTCTTTTCCTGGGTGAGGATTGGGGTGGGGTGATGTGTGTATGGGAGTCTGAGTGCCAGGTCACAGGGACCCATGTGCCCGTGGTGCAGGCAGTGCGGGCATGCAGGTGAGGGTGGGAGTGCTAGTAAAGATCCAGCTGGACCAGCTGGCAAGCAGGTGAAGTGGTCTCAGAGCTGGGGAGTGCCTGTAAGGGAACAGCTGCCCGTCCCAGCAACAGGGACAGTCCCAGCCAGCAGCCAGAGAGACCGTGGGGTCTAGGGGTCTCTCACCAGGGGTGAGACCCACTGGTGTCTAAGGGTGAGGCCATGGCAGTTGGCTACTGGAGGGACCAGGGGAGTCCTGGCCAGCTGTGCACATGCACGCACTTGTGTCTGTCTGTGAGTGATGGGGTCTGCACCAGCAACAGGAGTCGGGCTGCAGCCTTGGGGTCTCATGTGCCCAGGTGCCAGCAACTGGGGAGACTGGGATCTGGGAGCAGGCTGTGTGTCTGAGCCCAGCTCCTGGAAGCATCCAGACGTGTATATATGTGTATATAGAGAGATATATTTCCTGCTATTGGACCTCCATCCTGCTCAGTCTGGGAGGGCAACAGGATGAAGCCATTGGTGCTGTTTGTGTACATGCTCTGCGTAGATCCATGTGGCAGCCATGTGTACATATGTGTACATATGTGGTGTGTATGTGTGTTTTTATGCATATGCCTACAGGAAATACATGCTCAGCCTTGCTACTGGAGCTGTGGCAGCCTTGCTCCTTCTATCAGGCTGCCAGATCCTGCCCTAATTCCCTAACACTTTGTGTTTGACTTATCTTGGCTCATATTTTTCTTTTTCCTAGCTTACTTTCCATTTGTTTGCAAGCATAGCAAACTCCACCTTGAATCTGATCACCCAACTGTCTCTGGCATTAGCTCTGGAAATACTCATTTACTGGTTAGTGTGGGAACTTGCCATATTTGGGGAGGCTCTTAAGCATATCCAAATTTCAGAGGCAATCTTCAGACCGCACAAAGCATTCCTCTAAAATGGCCTCATTCCTTGTTTATTCTTGACCTGAACTGCAAGTGCGGCACAAGCGAAACTTCAACAGTATTAAATACGTTATTAAATACATACATAACACCAGTCCAACTTAGAAGCAATAAGAGTTTAGCTGAAAATTAAATCTCTAACACACGATGCAGAACACAGTGGGTGGCACTTCTTTATCTACGGAGCTCATAGAGTAAACAGCAGTAAGAAAGAGACACGAGCTCAAAATGCATCACCAAAACCCAAATTTCCCTATGGAATGTGGGAAAAATACCCCACCCTCCCATTTCAGTGAGTTTTGCCCCAGTCTGAATTCATCTGCTGATGCTCAAATATTTAGATTTGAAGTTTGCATCACAGCCTGTTCCTCCTAAATATCAGTTTTGCTTCTGTCCTAGGACACACACCTACCCCCCACATCACAGATAATTCTGAAGATCAGCTGTTGGGGGAAGTACCTTATTAGCAGAACAATTTGATACTGCACCAAGTAAAACTATCCACCTCGTCTGTTTGTGAATATAATAGACATGTATTATGCAATGTACATTAACTGCACTAGCATGGAGGCCCACTGCAGGTTGCCAGCGGCCAGCCAGACACAAGATTTCTAAGGGAAGGGCCGTACAGAACCGGCTGCAGGTAGAACCTGATGCTGGCTGCCCCACATTAAAAACCAGTATCCTAACCATGGAGGTATGGGGATTGAGAAAAGATCATCTCTTGCTTAAGAATCTTTCTTTTTAGCTTTGAGTATGTCTAAACTAGTGATGCCAACTAACATTTCATTTCCAGGGAACTCACATTTTCTGAGAAAAGCTGTTTTAGTCAGAGAATGTGTATTTAGCATTAAGAGCCCAAACAATGAGCAAGCCTGTTCTTAATTTATCTCAGAGACTGGAGCTGGCAAGTGACCCCGCAGAAGCACCTTGCTGTGTGGCTTTTTGAGAACATCGGTGGAGCTCCTACAGGTACAGTTCTCTGGCAAACTCAGTTCATATAGACAAAGTCTTGGCTCAAGGGACAGATGAGGAGACAGTACAAGAAATTCTGTGTTAACAAAAAAAATTAATTTTTTATCCTGTCCATGCCTCCACAACCTAATGGGAACAGAGACTGGCCAACAGGGTCATCACTCTGCTATCCAAGCTCCTGGCAATCTGTATTTCACCTTACACTAGCTGCTTACACTGCCCAGCTTTCAGTTCAGCAGTACTGCCCCATATGATGAAGCTCTTTCCTGACTCTCCCCTCCAAGTTTAGTGAATTCTTTCTCATGCTTATTATTATTTTGCCTGGAGAACAAATTCTTCAGAGATAAGAGGAGAGCAGGGACAAGAAGGATTATTATGCAGTGTTTGCCCTGAGAGATGATTTTTCTGTTTGTTGTGTTTATAACAAAAGAGCATTCAGAACAAAGGAGAGAGAATGAGAGCCAGCATGGGCCAGATGCTTCCCCCACAAGCCATGAGTAACTTTTATTGTTGAGAGAAGCTGAGAAGGAGTGGGGGAAAGGAGAAACAAGAGGATGGGTGGGGAGTAGGCTGGCCTGTACACAACAGGATGTTAAGAGAGTGAGAAGAGAACTAAGGGAGAGACAGAAGGCAAAAACAAAAAGAAAGGAAAAGGCATAACGAGGTGAAGAAAGAAAGCACTAGAACAGATTAGAAAGGCAGGGCAAAGGAATAAAAGAAAAGGAAGGAAAAAGCAGCAGCAAAATACCAGAGGAAAAGAGAACAGGTGAGTACATGAAAAAGATGGACACACAGAGAGAGAGGTACAGGAAGAAATTGCAGAATTTCTCAACCAGGAGAGCACAGACACAGCACTGGAGAGATCATGGCATTAAACCAGTCTTCTTTAACTTCTGCCCTCTCTACCATGGTGAAATGTAGGCTGAAGCTAATGTCTCTGAAAACTTTCCTAATTAACCTAGTCGATTAATCAAATCACTAAAGTAAAAAGTTTTTAAAACTTTAGCACTCACTTGCAAAGGGGAAGTAAGCTTTGTAAAAAAAGTGAATAGTTCTGTAGAAACCAACACTGGCGAGTAAACCACGAGCAGTGGCATCATATTGAAAATTCTGTTTCCTGAACCTCAGTGCTACGCGAGAGACGTGACAACCCCCAGAAAGCCGTCTATTTTTTTCCTAGTCTTACTTCCTATAACACTTCAGGCCTTTTCTTCTTTTGCTCTGATTGGTAAAAGACTCCTGCCCAGCATCTAGGCCACAAGCCTACTTTTTTTCTGATTGATATTGCCTGGGCAACCAGGCTTTCTAGCAAAGCGAGGAGCTATAGATCTGTGCATTTGCCTTCTTCTTGTGCTATCTATTTATCTTGTTTCATTCTAACATTGGTCCACATCTGAGAATAGTAATAATGAAGTATGTGCATGTGACTCACAAAGAATGCTGTAAATATATTGTTTCCATAAGCAACTGCTCTTATTACAGTCTCTCTCAGTTTCCGCCTCCTTTTCTCTGGAATGTACTGGCAACAGGTCAACTACATCCAAAACTGCCCCAAAGCCTTCCTCCCTGTCCTGGAGTGGGATGCTGCAGCAGCTGGGGTGGTGGAGGCAGCAGCAGAGCTGTGATGGGAGCTCAGGAGTGAGCTAGCAGGAGGCCACAGGGGAGGAGCGACAGGCTTTGGCCAAAATATCTGTGGTGAGGGTTTTTTTACATATGAGCCACTGCATCTCGCTGTGGTTTCCTCCACCCTAAGCAAGAAACTGAATTTGAAGGGCAACGTAAGAAAACAACCTGACTGATGAAGCTCACTTAAAAACCATCATCATAAGGAAAGGATAAAAAAAATGTACTGAGGAATAAAATTACAAAGATAACTTCCTAGCAATGTCCTGAGCAGCAGCATAGCAATAGGAAAATACACCCAGTTCAGGAGAGTGGTTGGACTGAGAACTGGTTCATGAAGAGGCCTGAAGAGGAACAGAAGGTATGGGATAGAGGGAATTAGGGTTTCCATTCAGCTGAGACCTCAGATGACCCTTCTCTCCTTTTCCCAAAGGCCGAACAGCACATATATGAGTAGGTTGTTTTTGATGAGTCTTCACAAAACTAATCTTTACTTCATATTTCTCAAGAAAATACTACATTCAGGTGGAAAAATGTTACTTTTTAAGGAGCGGAAAAAATTTTTTTCTGGAAGGCATAAAAAGAATCCTCTCTGGTACGTGCGGGGCACCACGCCAGCCCGATGAAAGGATGATGGGAAGTTTGACGAATTCAGTTAGACAATGTTCTCTAGCTGCTTAACCAGCTGCAGTGTTCTAGTCACACAGATACTGATCAGAAAGCATAGGCTTCCTCACAGCAGCATTTTAAGCCTAGCCTGGTCAATCCAGCACCAGTGCAATAGGTGGTAGGGCATGCTGCCTGCTGGCACATGGAGCCCGTTTGGGCCTGCACACCATGGCATGGGGTGGAGGCGTTTCAGCAGCAGAGGCTACCTTATCTCCTGTCCCCACTTAGGCATACTTCTCACACCCCAGCATTAATTAGTAAGAGAGAACTACACACACAGCCAGCACACAGACATACAGCATGCAGAGTCAAAACCACCCACTATACATACACACTCCCCAGCAAATACACACGTATGTTGACACAGCAGCTCAGACACAGAAACACGCTGACAGACACATAACTAGGCGCAAGCGGAGCTCCGGATTCACAAACACCACTTCTGGAGGCATTTCTCATCAAGCCACGTTCTACTCCCAGGTACCTGGCCCGAATCACATTATATTTTCCAGCAATGACATGAAGGGTTGTAGCCTGGGGGGGGTGGGGGGGAACAGAGGCTGTGAAAATGGCTCACTGAGATCACATGTGATTACAGCAGCAGGATTCACAGGAAAGAAACAAAGCCCCTGGCTGACCCATCTCAGTTCTCCTTGCTGTTGTAATCTAAAAATAGCTCCTGTTGAGCTGGAAACACTCAGGCAGCAGGATCTGAGCCTCCCCCTCTCCCTGTGTGGGCTTGTTTCACCTCGTGGGCTAACAATGGCTAAGCCAGTCTAGCGCACAGGGGTTTATCACTCCTCTCCCAGCAGGAGATGCTCTGATCTGCCCTGTGGCAGTGCTTCCCTCATCCCCACAAGCACGGTGCCCCACACTTGCTGCGTAGTAGCCAGGACCACAAGGAGCTGCCGGTGTAGAACAAGAAAGAGGGTTATGTGAAGAGTGCTCTAAAACACCACGCACCACTCCCGTGCTGAGATCCAGGCAGAGCAGATGAGGAAAGACGAGATTAAACCCATCTCTAGGAAGAGCTGCCTTATGCAACCAGTCACACGCTCTGCATTGCCAGCAGGGTCTGCCACCAGAAAGGGGAAGGAGGGATCCTGGCATGCAAGCCTCATCATCCCATCCCGGCAGTCCTGCCTCGCTCCCCCTTGGAAATGGAGTGCCGGCAAGCCAGGGTGGGCATCTCCCCTAATCCGCCTCCTCATTTTATACAGATGCTTTCCAGAGGAAGACCACACATTTCCTGATTCATGCTTGCTGTCTCTCCCCCAGCCTCCCTCCTCACCCTCCAAGCCTCCTTCCTCACCCTCCAGTGATGCCACTCTGCTTATGAAAACCCATCTGGCTCTTGCATTGCTCCCTCTGGGTGCTCCACACACCCTTCGTCCTCCCCCAGCATCATTCCTGCACGGAATTCCTGTCGCGGCTCACTTCCACTCCTACACACACGTGTATCTGCTTGCCTGTTGCCCTCCTCATCTTTACGAAAACTAGAGTGGTTACATTCAGCTAGCCTAGTTGTGCAAGGGCGCTGTGAACACAAACGATCGGGTGTGCTTCTATGGGCAGGTGGAGGATACTCTGGGGCTCGTATTACACTTACATTTCTATATAAAATGTTCGTATCTGAGTAACTTTATGTTCTGCTACATAAACAGATAAGTAATGTGTGCTATTGCATGCCTGTACAAACACCAGCATGTCTGAGATTACCAGTGCACGAATTCATAATATTGAAATGTCTACATGTGTATTACTTTATGTCCATATACGTATGCACATGCTTTTATTTCTGAGCATACATTTAACATCTAAAGATATTTGCACACATGCTACTTCATACATACAAAGGTATGTACATATGCACTCGTTCATACAAATGTTAGATAATATATAGCTGCATTTTTGCTTGTGTTTGCATATCTCTGCTTGCCTGCATCATGTATCTACTACATTTCTTTATATGTATGCATTTCTGTGTACCAGTATTCACCTGTTCCCTATCTGAAAGCCTGTATTTTTATTGTTTATTCCTACTGAACACAGTTTGTCCAAAACCAAACATTAACTTTCACATTAGCATTCACATTAACAAAAATAAAAGTAAAATAAAATCCTACACAGAAACTTCTGTAGGTAATGAAGGAGGGTTTTTTTTCTTCGTATTTTGTTGTGCAAAAAATATTGCTCTTTACAGTGGTAAGGTTTCAAAACCCGGAAAAAAGAGAGCTTGAGCAGTAGAGATAAGAGTTTTGATGAAAGCATTAAGAAACTTAACACTACCGACCAAATCCTCAAAAGAAATCTGTACTTTTCCAACAAGATGTGAAGGGCAACACTTTTAATATTATACATCACCATTTGCCACGGGGTAAGCCACAACTGCTGTTCTGCACAGCTACCCTTTGCCTTACACTTACGTGTAAGGAGAGGACCTTGGTACTCCCCAGTGGCAACTCCCCGCAGAGGTTGCTGCGGGAATCGCACAGGAGCAATGGTTGCTCTGGCCAAGGCCTCTCCCAGGGAAAGCTTTGGAAACTGGAGAGGTCACAGTCCTGGCTGCATGGCTCCCTCCTTCCTATCCATATTACTCCAGCATGAGTCCTGCCCACAAAATATTTTGTTTGCTCTGGAACAGCTCTGACTGTGGCTCTGTTTCTCAGTATGGTACAGGCCAGCTGTGGAGAGGTCAGGGACTCCTTCATGAATATAGGCTTAGAGGCAGAGATGGTTTAAATATTTTCAGTGCTGAGACGCTTCAGCTGTGAGTTCCCCAGAGATAACACACATTGTGGGACAGCTGGGAGGAAACAGCCTCAGCACAGCTCTGTGTCTTTTGGTCTATGAGAGCAACAGCTTCATAAAGCATCACTTGTTCCAACAGGGGCTTCTCTCTTGGAGTCATTCCTTCAAGGGATTGGGGTGGATTGTACAGGTGTGTATCGCACAGACACCACCATCACGGCTGGCTCCAACCCTGCTGTTGTCTGCCTGAGCAGACAGGCAGTGGACGGCGGGGATGAGCTCTCCATCCCACAGCTCCAGGTAGGGCTGAGGTGGTGTTCACGGGGGAAGTCATCTACATCTTTCCAGGAGGGAAAGTGCTTGGCCTCAGGTCAGTGCTTCTGCACAGATTTGTTCCAGTTTAATTGACCAGGTGGGAACAGGGTGCACTTTGTTTGAAAGAGATTATACTCCTGAATTAGCTCTCCTGCCAAGTCTGTTATCGCTCTGCAAACAATGTGAGTATGGGGAAATGGACCTGGGAAAGCAGAGACTGGATGCATGAGGAAGACCGTAGATTCCTCTGTTGATGACACAGATAAGTAGAGCTGGCCATTCCCCAGCTCAGAAACTAAAGAAATGGATGGCAGATCTAGGATAGTAAGGAGCCATAGTGCAGGGACTACATGCTGGCCAGTCCAATTCACCCTGCCTACTGACAGAGCTCACGAGTGCTACAAGGGGACATACAGAAGGGAAACCACCCACAGGGAAAGACTGAGGAATCCATCCAGTCTTTAAACCTGGTCTCCAGCTAGTGGTCTTCTCCCCACTAAGCAGCATTTTTAAGCATTAGTAGTTTCCCTTCTACAAAACTCCCCCCAGGCGGGGCCAGATGCCATGTTTGTACCCGTTGGCTCGGTGACTCGCTCTCTGCATGTCACTAACTCTCCTCCAGCCACCTCTTGGCACCTCCTGCATTACTACCTTCTCCCAGTCAGGCCATCTCTCTTCTTTTTCCCTTCTTTCTCTTTCTTCCAGGTGTCTTTCCATCCCTTTGTAGTTTCTCTGTCTGTCCTTTTACCTATTGCTGTATCTGCCTCTGACCAGTGTACATCTTTCTGTACACTCCCTGCCTTGACATGTACTGCCTTTTCACCCCACTACTCATCAGTAGCTCCTCCTTTCCCCATCCGTGCTTCCTCTCATCCCTCCTTCCCTCATAATTTTTCACTGCCTGTGCCTCCCCATTCCTCTCCCAGCCTCTCTGCAGCTGTACTTCCCTCACTTCTGTCCGGGAGTCCCTTTGGAAAGGATGCTATGGTCACCACAGGGTTAAAAGGATGAGTGGGGGTGGGGAGCTGCCCTTCTCTTCCCTTGATTATTGACATGTCTTTTGGGAGACAGAAGGTGGCTGGAGGGAGCTGGACTGCATCCGTGGGGTCTCTCACGTCCTCAGCCCAGAGGCTGAGTGTAGCGGCCCTGCTACCAGCTGCATCAGTGCCAGTCAGGAG